>NW_005841907.1:837743-846769 GCF_000455745.1 Alligator sinensis
AATAGATAAATAGAAGTAAAAAAAAGTCCGATTCTATTGGTGTTTCTTTGAGTAGAACTTTACTTCACAAAATTTGGAAAGCATTATTCAACAGAAGATCAAGTTTGGACTGCAATTCAAGAATCCTGACAGCTAATCTGAAAGACAATCAACTGAAAATCTCAGACAATAGAGTGAATAAATGTAAGCCATTGATAAAATGGGCCATACTGCACCGTCAGTTTTCAAGCAGTAGTCCCCATTGATTTCAGAGGGGAGTGCTGCTTAAAAATCAATGCATTCTGCGCAGAGTAATAGTTTCAGATGAACAGTGATTATTTATCATAATGACTTCTATCTGAGGATATCTTATTTCACAGATATATGCTTAGTATTCTTATTTAATTCTGTATCAATTGAGATGTTGTTCTAGCAGCTCTCTGTGAAATGAAGGAAGCAAAAATGCCTTTACAGAAAAGTTCCTTTGGTTTTATGCAGAACTGCTACTAACCCTAACACAGACACACAATATACAAATGTCTGACAAGGGAGACCATAGCCTGGGATGATGTGTGCCTATTGTCTATTATTTGTATTATGATAATGACTGGAGGCCTCAGTGTGGTAGGCCCTGTACGCTCAGCAAAAGAGAATTCCTGTGGAACTGACAATTTAAATTGATAAGAAAGTTCAAAGGTATGGAGAGGTCAAACTACCACTGCAAAATTACAGAACAGGTCAGTGCCTGATCTGAGCATAAAACCTCATGCACCTAACCCCTTTGCTTAAATTCAGTGTCCTACAGAACATCATGCATTCCATAAATTCTGCTGATTGTATTGTCACAGTATTAGTGACAATACAAATAAAATTATGTTGCTGTAAGGTCAGAAAATACAACTTCTCCATGAGAAACCTGTTGGATAAAAAAGCATCATTCATTTCAGTACAGCTACACTAATTTACACCACCTGCGAATAAGGGCTCTGATTCAGTAACTGCTCTTAATCATGTTCCTGATTTTTAATCATATAAATAAACTCTTTGATTCCAAAGGACCTACTGGTCTGCTTAGAAACATTCTTACATGGTTTGCTGGAGAACTCTGGTCATTACCTACATAACATTTCCCCTTAGAAAGGATACTTTTGGTACTGGATCAAAACTGTCTTTATAAAGCAATAGAATAATATTACTCTAAGTATTAACTAATGTCTTCCTTTCTTTCTCTCAAAATATATCCCCTTTTACAAGATATGCTAAGCCAAGTGTGTAATTTTTGGATTGCAAGTTTTGTGTATTTTGGAGCAAAGGATTTACTTGCAAAGTAAGTGAGGAGGATTTAAGTGAGGAGGTTTTAAATATCTCACTCTCAAGAGAGCTCTGATGCCACAGATTTAGCCCTTAGATTGGATATGCACAAATTATTCTTTTACTCAGCACGGAGAAAACTTCCCAGCATGAATCAAAGTAAAATGAATTTGCTGTGAAAAGGCAACTTTAATATTGGAAAATGAGGAGACACTAAGAAAAATGGATTTTAAAGTGCTAGAATAATCAAGAGTCAAGTTCTAGCTTCCAGCTGTGAGTTTTGGTATGTATGGAGAGATGACAAGTTTAATATCAATAACTATTTCATTCCCTATTTCCTATTAAGTTTCATATTTCCAACTGCTCTTTTTGTTATTGTAATGGCACAAAACAAATATAACTTAAGGAAAATGTATACTCTTCCTCATTATTTTAATGCTCTATTTTTTTACTTTTCCACTGAAGAAAGGATAGTATAACTCTGTTTGACTTGTTATGATATATGCACAAATAGTGTAATGTAACCAAACTATTATTGTTCATTTCTTTGCCAGAAATCAGTAAACATTTGCCTTGTCTGGAAAAAAAAAATGTAACAATTAGTAAAACAGGAAAAGCAAGTCACCTAGTAATATAACCCACAGAGAAACAAACACTTTAGCACTTATTTTTTATGGGCTAGTTAACCTCACTGGATTTATATAGCTGTCAAACCCTGACCTCCATTAACGTTGATCAGAGTCAAAATTTACTTCCATAAGAAGTTAGAAAGATCTCTTTAGAGAAATAAAGGAAAACAGAAGAGACAAAACTTATTCTGATTACTGGGCATGTTTTCCCAAACTCTGAAGATTAGTATTAACTAGGACTAGTGTTCTGAAAAAGAAGAACGTATTGAAGCCCTCAAAAAGATATGTTTCCACGCCCCTCTGCCACTGATGAGCTAATGAACTGGAGTTATTCATTAGAAACTAAATAAGAAAAGGGGAAGTATTTCAATCTGGCTAATTTGCAAATAAGCCATTTTTGGGGATTAGAAAAAAAAAACCGACATCAAAGGCAAGAGTTCAGATTTTATATAAGACTGCTAGAAAATGAGGTTTGCAAATAGCTTTAATATTGTGTTATGGGTAAATACCTGGAATCTGATCCATTGCTCACTTAAGGCAGTGGATTTTGGAGCAGGCCACCCTCATCCTCATCTCAGAGTGCAAATGTTGACAGAGGGATTCAACAAGATCTCTGGGGGCTCAGCACTCCTGACCTCTCTTAAATGCTGCTCACAGGTTTGCAGGTATAGATTTATAAGCCAAGTTAACCACTTTTTAGAAGTGATATATGCATACTAGTTGAAATCTGCAAAAGATTTGCGATTACATTTTTATTACTAAAATATTTCTTTAAATACAGGATTTTTAGTTATGCTTTGACTGAAAATTTTAATGGAATCAAAACTTCTCTCTGTTGAAAAGGTTACATAAAGCTGTCCATGTGTAGACACAGGCTTAAGAATATTAATACATATTTTGTCAAAAGTCTGACCTTGTGACTTGTTTACTGTCATAGAATAAGAGAGCCCTTGTACATGTGAGGAAATTGCCCCTTTTAGTTGTTTAATTGCCTTTTTAAATGATTTAATCGTGGAACAGTGGACTTGTTTGGCAGCATGTTAGGATTATACATTCTGTCACTATATACACATCTAGTGGTGTATTTCAATTTAAATGACTTTTTTACATAGCAAACTAAAACACGTCTCATGTATTTTAGTTTGCTACATAACTAATTACAGCAATATTCCTCACGTGTACAAGGGCCCTATCCGGAGAAGGCAGCAGGGATGGTGCACAGGGCTTAGGGGAAGCTTGGGCTTGGGAGGCTTCCAGTGCCCTGTGCACTGTCCCCACTGCCTTCTCCAGCTGCTAGTACACCCAGCCACCCTTCTGCTGCCTTCCTGGGGCAGCCAACCTGCTCCTGGGTGGTCCCAGGTGATGGGAAGGTGGTGGGGATGGTGCCCAGGGAACTGAAAGCCTGCCATGCTCCAGCTTCCCTGTGTATAGCTGGGCTTCCAGTGCCCCATGCACTGTTGGATCCGGTGGGTGCTGCCTGTAAACTGAGTTGAACCCACACAGCTAACACCTTGCCTGGGTGGCCCTGAGGGGCACTGCCACCGTGGAGAGAAGCACCAGATCCCCCTGCAGCTCAGGGCCAGAAAGCAGCTTGCTCTCTGGCTGCAGGAAAGGTGGGCAGGCTCCGGGGGGGAAGGATCAGGCCCCTCACTTCTTTTTTTTTTTTTCCCCTTTGGGGGAGTGGACACCCTAATTCAGTCTGTGTGGAGCATGCCAATTGGTTGTTTCAGTAAGCATTATGATTGGCTGCTGAGACAACCAATCAAAGTGCTCTGGACAGAAAGAATTATTAGTATTATAAGATTACTATTAATACTTAATAATAATAATAATAATCTATTATTATTATAGATTCATGCTACATGAAGGTTACAGATTTAAACATAAAAAGTAGGACAATGCAAAATTTAACCATTTTATTATTAGCTAGAACATACAGAGTATATCTTAACACATGCATCATTGGCAAACTTGTCAAGCTAATATTGCTGTAAGAACCCAAAGACTGGCACTTCCACTTCCTAATTTAGTTTTGAACCTTTTTTTCTAACCAGTTCTGTAGGTTGTTTTAGAAACAGGAACACAGAAAAAGAGTCTATATTATTTTCCCTATTACCTGGAGATGCTACAGAGCATCTTGTCAGTAATAGTCCTAAACACGGAAGAATTGGTAGGGAATGTAGTAGTGGATAGCAAGTTGGCATTAGTGACCATCAATGACCATGAAATGATTGAGTTCAAGGTTTTGAGGAAGGGAAGGAAGGAAAATGGAAGAGTATGGAACCTGGACTTCAAAAACACAGACTTTGACTCACTAAACTAACTGATATGAAGGATCCCCTGGGAGGCCAGTATGAGGGGGAAAGGAGTCTGAGAGAGATGGCTGTATTTTAAAGAAACCTTATTGAAGGTGCAGGAAGGAACCATGCTGATGCACAGGAAGACTAGCATGTATGGCGAAGACCAGTGTGGCTTAGAAGGTGACTCTTCAGTGAGCTAAAACACAAAAAGGAATCTTACAAAAAGTGAAAACTTGGATAAAAAAACTAAGTATAAAAGCATTACTTGGGCATGCAGGCATGAAATCAGGGATTGTGTCCACACATAAAGGCACATGTGATTTGTGGTACCACCTACCACTTTGCAGCACCAAAGCGCATGTGGCATGGGCATTCGTGGGGAACAAGTAGATGTGGCACAGGATGCATCACTGCTAGTTGCCCCCAGGGACATGCCCTATGAGAAAAGCTTGAAACTCACGGGCACATGCACACGTGCAGGTATATGCGCTTGCAGCAGCTCAAATAGGAGTGGCACAAATTTGAGATGGGATTTTTGCCTCAGTGCACATGCCTGGACATGCACTTTGGTGTGGGGCAAATTGTGCCACTTGAGGCAAAATAACCCTATCCAGATCCTCCCAGAACTGCAGCCAATGGGGAGCTAGAGCCTGGGGCCAGCACTTGTGCTGGCCTCAGGAGTATAAAAAACCTGCCCTGGTGAGCAACTCAGGGCTACTTGCCCTCAGGAGCTTCTGAGGCCCAGCCAGTTGGTATCTGGGCACACTACCCCTTGTGCCAGCTGGACTGCTGAAGCAGCCCTGTTCTGGAGTGATCCCTGCCCCCTCTACCCACTGCAGCAGTCTAGCAGTGGGGGCTGCTGCCTCATCCTGACCTGCTGCCATCTGTGACAGAATCTGCCCCCCTAGACCTGTAGCCCCAAGGCTGTGTGCCTGCTAGACCTGGATGGGGTGCCCTCGCTCTGCCATTTGGGCAGCTATTGTCCAGAAGATGTGCTCCTTGCAGTGGCCTGCTCTGAACTGGCCAAGTGTGTCCTCTTGGCTCCAAATGGCCAACAGGTCAGCCACCTTTTCTGCCCTCCAGCTGGCACTAGATAGGTTCCTCTGCCTGGGTCTCACCACTTGTCTCACCAGAAGAGATTCTGGTGTTTCCTGTTTAAAAATACCATTTTTTCTGATAAGAAACCCAAATTATCTCATTAAAATACTCCCAAATAGTGTTCTTTTGCTATTAAAAAGAAATGCCACTGTATATTGAGACATAAGTTGGACAATGTTTTATTGATATATTTAAGTCTGAAGCAATTTGGAAGCCTACCAGTGCTTCTAGCATCATAATAAAATACATTATAAATATCTATACTCTTTGGCTTTTTTGTCATAGAAAAATCAGAGCTACCCCTACCCATTTTGTTCACCAGAATGTGCAGCACTGAAGAGCACTGATATGTCAGTGCCCTGCCCTTACCCCTCACTTTTAACCCACAGCCTTCCCCCTGCCCCAGTCCCTTCACTCCTGACCTACAGGGCCAGGTATGTGGGTGAGGGGTTTGTGGGTGGATTTGGGGGGTACTGTATGTGTGGTAGGCCATATGGGGAGGGGTGCTCAGGAGGTCCTCTGCCTCCCACAGGGTGCAGCCTCTCCCAGCACAGGTCATCGACTGCCCCCCCAGGGCCCACATACCCCCCTGCAGGGGCTACACCCCCCCCGCATAGGGCCTAGAGCCACCCTGCAGGGGCCAAAGACTTCCTGCAGGGCCCAGAGCCCCCTGCAGGGTCCAAACGCCCCTGAAGGGGTCAAAGCCCCCCCCCCACAGGGGCTACAGCCCCCCCCCAGAGCCCAGAGTATCCCCACAGGGGACGAAACCCCCTACAGGGGATACAGCCCCCCACAGGGCCCTGAGCCCCCCTGCAGGGGCTACAGATCCCCACACAGGGCCCAGAGCACCCCCACAGGGGTGAAAGCCTTCCTGCAGGGGCTACAGTCTCCCCACAGGGCCCAGAGCCTGTCTGCATGGCCGCAGTCCCCTCTCACAGCTCACCAGCAGTATCAGTGGCCATTGGGGCACTCAAGGGGTCCTGGCACAACCCCCCACCCCCATGCTGCACCCACATGACATGGCAGAGGCAGTGCCAGGTGCCAGGTGGCTGGGGCTGAGCCACACTACCCCATGCCACATGGGGGGTGGGCTGTGCCATGAGGCTCCAAGCACCCTGATGGCCACTGTTGCTGGTGACCTGCAGGGCATAGTGCGGGGCTGGGGCCATGCAGGGTGGGGGCATGTGGGCCCTGCGGGGGATGGGCAGAGCACCCACCCATCCTAAGATGCCTTCCCCATGGTTCGTCTCACTCTCGACCTGCATCACAAACAGATCCAAGGAGGTGATCCTCCCCCTCTATGCAACACCGGTCAGGCCACAGTTGCAGTACTGCATCCAGTTCAGGGTGCCGTACTTCAGGAGGGATGAAGCCAGCATCGAAAGGGCCCAGAGGAGGGCCACTAGCATGATCAGAGGGCAGCAGGGCAGCCCCTATGAGGAGAGGCTATGGGACCTGAACCTGTTCAGCCTTCACAAGAGATGGCTGAGAGGGGATCTAGTGGCTGTCTATAAACTTACCAGGGGGGACCAGAGAGGAATGGATGAGACCCTTTTCCCCTGAGTGCCTCCCGGAGTAACATGAAATAACAGCCACAAGTTGATTGATAGTAGGTTCAGACTAGACATCAGGAGGCACTACTTCACAGTCAAGGTGGCTAGGATCTGGAACCAGCTTCCAAGTTAAGTGGTGCTGGCTCCTACTTTAAAAGGAGGCTTGATAACTACCTAGCTGGGGTCATATAAGCTTAAACTTACTAGGGGTCATATAAGCCCAGTATTTATTCCTGACCAGGGAAGGGGGTTGGACTTGATGATCTTCTCAGGTCCCCTCTGACCCTAAATCTATGAATCTATGACCACCCCACCCCTCTTCCAGCCTCCTGCTTCCTACTTACCTGGAATGGAGCCTCGGTCCAGATCACTACAGCGTGCATCATAGGGCTGTGTGAAATGGCACTGTTTCATTTCAACGAGAGTTTCAAGATTTCAATGGAATAGCATTTTCTTTCAAATTTCATTTTGAGTTGTTGCAGGGCACTAAGATGCCTGATTCTCTTAGAGCAGAGATTGCCTGGGAAGAGAGCACAAAGAGATAGATAAGAAACCAGATGCAGATTGCCATGACAACTGGTTAACAAGGGAATTGGCCACACCTGCACCTGGTCAGCTGGCCAGAGGAGGCAGGGACCTAGGCCCATATAAACCCTAGGGGTGGGGCCAGGTAGTTAGTTTCCTACCAGCAGCTAAAGGGGAAGGAGCCTCTAGGAAAGTAGGACACAGAGATGTTGTAGTCAGCAGATATGCTACCCTTAAAACAAAGGGGGAACCAGGTGCTCAAAGTATCTCAAAGCTTTAGAGAAGAAGTTCTATTCTTTTAAAGGGGAAGAACATGCCTTGAACTTTGTGTTACATTGTAGCCCAGGGGCTCATGTTTGATTGCTGTTGTTTTGTTTGCTGTCTGATAACATGGGTGGTTTGGGTGAGGCTATTTGGGGAAGGAGGAGGCCTCTTTGGGGGCCCACTACAGAGTGGAGAGCCCAGGCATCAGCTTAGGCACAAATACAGGGCTGTGGAGAGCCCAGAGAGGACAAGGGGACCAAATCACAGCAAGGCCTTAGACAGTACAACATCAATGCCATCTGTCAGGCTTGGGGCATGGTAAAGGGATGGCTGGAGCCATGTATATAGCCCATAAGCCTGAGAGACTCAGAAACAATCCACAGTGAAGCAGGACACCAAGAGGTCTATGAACAACAGGGTTTATTAGGATCTAGCCAGACTGTGTCCAAACCTAAAGACTGAGGGCAGCCTCCCTGTATTAATCATACCAACAAGATGTGGCGGGCGAGATAGAGGGTGCTCATAGGGCAAGACTGGCACAGTTAAAGAGCCTAGGGGTAACACGGCCACCCCTAGGGATGCCACCCCGCTACATGACTCAAAACAGCTGTTCTGTTTTGCTTCATCGAAACAGTGAGGCTGTTTCAACGCTGTTCCAATGTTTTGCCCATTCGGTATAATGGAGAAGCTTGAAACAGACTCTCTCATCTGGCAGGCAGATTGAGGCCCAGCCCTGGGAGCACTTCTGGGGCTGTGCCAGTCCTCCTGGGGCTGAGGGCCCCTGATCTGCCTGCCAGATGAGGGAGGGAAGCCAGTGCTGCAGCCTGGAACTGGGGAAGGGAACTGAGCCCAATTGCTCAGTTCCCCTCCCCAGTGCTAGATCAGACTGGGGAAACAAACTCAGCCCAGCTGAACTGAGTCCATCAGGCTGGGAGTTGGGAACTTAGCCCAACTGGGTTGAGTTGGCTTCCCCAGCCCAATCGTAGAGCTGAGGGGGGAAACTGAGTGATCTGGCTCAGTTCCCTTCTCCAGCCCGATTGCAGCGCTGGGGAGAGGAACTGATCTGGGACTCAGTTCCCTTCCCCTGTGCTGTGATCACTTTCCTGTCACAACCCAAAGGGTGTGATTTTTGTTTTTGTGTGCTTCGGCACTGCTAAATTGTTCCCGCTAAATTACAGCTTCTTTGCACGGTGGAGTTTTCTGCTGCAAAAGAGAACCCCGGTGCAAGGGAGAATTTCCCGCCAATTTGAAGCTTTCTTTGCAGGGTGCATTTCTTTGTTGCAGCACAGAAATGCTCGTTGCAAAGAGTTCCCGCCATTTGTATGCTAATTCGAGTCCCATTATTGGCCAGTTCTAAATTATTCACA
>NW_005841907.1:846947-848768 GCF_000455745.1 Alligator sinensis
TCAGAGCTCTTCTACCCGGGTTCGAGTCCTGCAGGTTTATCTTCCCATCGCCAAAAACCCCTTGCGATGTACCCTTGTGCCCTGCAGGTTCGAGTTTTGTTTTGTTGTCTGTCTGTAACCGCAACTCAAGCAAGTTTTCCAGCCTACACCACTGCCATCTTGGTGTAAGTAAACAATCTTTTAAACTACCGCTAAGTGTTTGTGCCTAATTCCAGCTCGACGGCCTTCCCTCTCCGACCTGGCGTGCCTGGGCTGCTGGTCACAGCCCACGTGCAGCACGGAAAAGGGCTCGGGTCGCTCCCGGCCCGCACATTTCCCACCTCTGCTGTGGGAGGCAGGGAGAGCCAGGGCTGTGCTTTCCACCTGACTGAGCCTGGAGCTACTGGGAGAACAGCCCTGGTTCTCCCATTTCCCACCACCTGGCTGCTGGCTGCTTCAAAACTCAAAACGTTTCAAAAATTTTGACTAGCCTCGTTTTGTTTCAAAGCTGTTTTGAAGCCCTTCATTTCATTTTGATTTCATTGTTTTGAGCTTGAAATGAGTCAAAACAGTGTTGAAACGAAATGGCCAGTGAAATTTCGCACAGCCCTAGTGCATCGCTGTTTGCCCTGTGCAGGCAGGCAACATGCTGCAGCATTGGGGCAAGGGGCAGGCATAAAGATGCTCTGGCCAGCTACCAGAGTATCTTTGGAGGACCCAAGCCTCCAGTTGCCTCAGGTCATGGTCCTGCCCTGCTCCCCCCCGCCCCAAATATGCAGCGCAGGGAACATTTTTTTTTGTTCCCTGCATGCTCCTTGTTGCATTTCAAACTGCTTTGAGATGCGGCAAGGGGCACATGCAGGCGTGTCTCAACGTGCACCATGAGTCTAATTTGTTCTTAATTGTTACTATTTTTTGAGCTATGAAATGCACTCATCCATATTTCATTGTTTTCTGTGCAACTACGTGGATTAGAAACTTATTTATGTTTAAAGAAAAGTGAGATTCCAGGGACTGTAGCTGTAGCAAAGCAAACCAAACAATGCAATATCTGCTTTTCTTTCCTTTTTCATATCCGTGTAACAAGATATTTGGCAGAATTTGCAAATTTGTTGGAATCTGACAGGTTGCACTGTGAGCGCTTCTCCTATGGCCTAATATCTACTATAACGCTGTGAGAATTGGCACAACTTTGTCAAGTGCAGCTCTGTACCAGCTTCTAATTTATACCATTATCAATGAATGAAGTGAGATCAACATTTGGATTGTGGTGATTTGGTCCTAGTTAATCAAAGAACACGAGCCTGTACACAACTTCTAGGTGTGTCCTATGATGTCCAATGGTTCTACTCAATGTTAAAAATGCATGTTTAGGTTACTTGATGAAACTGGGGGCTTCAGGAGTTGCTTACTTTTCAGTCTGTACTGTTCATGCTCTATAGGGACACAGGTAGAATCACTCAATTTTACAAGGAGAGCAAAATATATTCTGAGACATATTAACTTTTATTGGACTGATGCATCCTCCAGCTATAATCAAAATTCTAATTTTACAAAAAAAATTATGTTAAAAGATGTGTATGAAAATATAGCAAGATAATGTTTGTTACTGGAATAATGACTGTTTCTCAGTACTCACATAATTCAGTTGGAGATTTTCCTCAAAGTTTTTTTAGACATTTCCAAGTCCTAAATGAAAAGACAGGTATGAGTTAATGTGGGATGTGCATACATGTTCAGGTGATCTATAAGAATTCTGGGTTTTACTAGTAAAAAAGCTTACCCAAACAGATATTCTAATGCCAAACCACTAAACAACCGGGGTGTGGGACCGGGAGGGGG
>NW_005841907.1:848799-863850 GCF_000455745.1 Alligator sinensis
TCCTCTGCAGGCTCCCCATTCTGTCTGGTGACAGATGACACCAGTGCACAGGGCAAACCTGATTATCTGATTCACATTACCTCTAGGGCTGCGTGTTCCTACAGCACAATGTTGGCATTGTGAAGGGGCTGTCTATTTGGCTGGAGCAATAGGCCACATTCAGACGAGCAGGGGTGTGTGTTTGCAACAGCACAAATAGTAGTGGCACAAATTTGTACTGCTACTTTGCACCACAGTGCATGCCTCTGCCTATGTACTTTGCAGTGGGGCACATTGTCCCACTGCTCCATGTGCTTTGGGCAGGTGTGGGGGGAGGCGGCTGGAGCATAGGGTGCCTCAGTGCAGGGCTAGCCACCAGGCAACCTCCATGCTGAGGCACCCTGTGCCATAGCCAACTGGGGAGCAGCATGTAGAGATGGGGGAGAAGGCAGCCCTTGGCTGCCTGCTTCCTGTCTCTGTGCACTGCAGAGGCCCCACACTGAGGCACTCTGCATCCCCGCTAGTAGCTCCCCAGCTGGCTGTGGTGCAGTGTACCTCAAGACAGGGGAGCACACACCCCTGGATTGGCTGCTCCCCTGCCTCTGTGTGCCCTAATGTGGGGCCTCCAATGCAAAGCCTGAGCACTGAGGCACATGGAGCCCCCATCTCAGGGTGCACTGTGCCCCAACCAGTTGGGAAGCAGCTGGCTGGGGTTCAGGGTGCCTCAGTGCAGGGGATCCACAGTGCAGGCAGTCCTGGACTGGGCTGCCTGCCTCCCATCTCTATGTTTGTCCCAGTGAATGGCACTTTAGTGGGCTTTGCACCACTTTTTTTTCAGGGTTTTTTCTGCTACTGGAAAACCAAGGTAGCAAATTTTGCCCTGGCACTGCAAAGTAGCAGCACCACACGTGGTTTAACATGCAATGTGTGCAGTTGTGGCATCTCAAAAGAGATTTACAAAGTCACAAACCACACTGCCTGCACATCTGTATTTGGTTGCAGAATCCAGCCTGAGTGATATACTATATCCTTTGACCTGGGGGGAGGGTGTAGGGGGCGGCTGGAGCAAAGATCCCTGGGATACCAGATCATGCTGCAGTTTCTCTCAGTAATTCACTCTCCCAGGAAACTCTCTGAGAAAAATCCTGAATGTCTATATACTTGTAGTTTCTACTGGGAGAGCAGTAGGTCTCCCAGTAGAAACTGAATGTCTGCACTTGACTGTGGTTATGAGTAAAATTACTTTACAACCTAAATATTAATATTCCCAGACTGCTGTTATGATGTTTCTTGATAATATTTGTTACTCAAGATTGGAACTACTTTCTCATTCATACCTGCTGAAGATTTGACTTCAGGTATCTACTCATCAAAATTGCAGCAAGTCATGGTTTAAATGAAAAATGAATCATTATGGTCTCTGTATATGGATACAAAACTTGGACTTTATAGTCTAGCTGCAGCTCAGTCATTAAATGGGGAAGATTATATAAAAATTAATTGTATAGCAAATAGCTCCTTTACTGACTCTTCTGAGAATTCTCTGGCCTGCCTGAATGTAGGATCTTCACCACTAAGTCCTAACTACACCAGTTTGTTCTATAGTAATAAGCTGAGCACGAATGGGTTCGATGATAAGCACTTATTTAAATGTTGTCTACTATTTTTCCTCATTGAGTTCCATTGGGCCAGAAAAATATAAAACCATTTAAAAATCAATAACTGCCATCTATATCAAGGACCCACACCTGCAGACCTTATTTAGGTGAATAGTAAATGAGGAAAAGGTTTCAAGTTACTTAAGTAAATCCTTCAGGCATGATAGAGTAACATAAATAAAATAAACAAATACATAAGATAATTTATGACTGTATTTTGCTTTGCTGGCATTCTAATCATAAATTATGGTTTTAGCTTCCAGAATAATTTATAGCATCATCTTTGGCTGGTTGGTAAACCTAAGCAATCCTTTTTGTGTTTTCAGTTTTATTCTTTTTTATGAGATTTAGACTACATTCTTGAAAGAACAATGGATCATTAAAGTAAACCTTTCTAGGAGAGAGACTGCTAAAACTTGCAGCACTCTGGAGTCAGAAAGATTACTTTAAGAAGTACTTTGTCTATTTAAGATTAAACTGGAGGTTTATATTTCTATCCTAAATTCTTAATTTTGCTTTGTTTTAATTTTCCCTTTTGGAGGCAATAGAAAGGACTTGAGATTGTCTTTTAGATAACAATTATGAATTAGGAACTGGTTTCAGAAATGAGGTTACTTATTCCAGAATGTTGATTCTGAACTTTTGACCTGTAACTTGAGGGCAGAGAAAGAGAGAGAGAGTTGATTTCCAGTATAGCTTTTGCTTTGGTAATTTTTCTTCCAGGTCTCAATGAATGGCAGATTACAAAACAGGGATTAGGAAGTAAAGGAAAGTACCAGTCATACCACTGCAGGAACCTTCCCCATGTGCAAGCCTTCAAATGGGCTGGTGGAGGTTTAGCAGTTTACTTTGAGTGGTCAGAAACCGTATCACTATAGTGGTATCAGCATTATAGAGGCCAGCTGGGTGTTTTGCAGACAGCCTACACTGCTGACAGCACCCTGTGCATGCATCCTGATGTGCTTTGCAGGCTCCACTGTCTGCCTGGAGAGAGCTGACAGCACAATTATGCCAGAAGACTGAAAAAAAATGATAGTGATAAGATCAGGGGAGCTCCAGAGCCCATTAAAAATCAATGGAAAGTTTGGCACTGACTTCAATATGGACAAGATTCTCGACCCATGTTATTGGATTTAACAGTATCTCTTCTGTTTTACCTCTCCTTCCATAGACACCCCCACCCACCCACTTTTGGGTCAGGTCTGCATCCAGGTCCAAGTCCTGGTCCTGCATCCAGGTCCAGATCCTGCACTCAGTGGAGAACGGGGGGAGAGGGATCTGGGAATGGCAGAGATGGTGACAGGTCATATGTTTTAGGGGGTCAGTGAGTCCAGTTACTGGTGGGGGCCATGTTTATGCTGTTTGGGTGCTCAATGAGGGCGGTGGGGTCTTGTGCCAGAGCAGGGACTTGCTGGCTGCAGTGCTCCTCAGGTTGCCAGCACCCCAGCTCTCACCAGAGTGCTTTCTGTACCACACACAGCTCTGGTGGGGATTTGCCTGCAGTGCTGCTAAAGTTGCTAGTGTCTTAGCTGTCACCACGAGGTGGGTGGCTGCTATGGGAAATCTGCTACCATGGCTCTGACTGTGTTGGTGCAGAGTCTCTCCCTCCCTACAGCACCCTCCTACCACGTGCACACACACACACACACACACACACACACACACACACACACACACACACACACACACACACACACTATCCCTGGAGGATCTTTCTCACACACACACATACACACACACATACTCCATGTCCTTACAGAGCGCTCCTAGCCTGGGTTGTGAGATGGCAGTCAGGTGCTGGTGGGTAGGTGTCCCTCTCCTGCTCAGGGTGGCAGGGCTGAATGAAGGCTGAGTCTCCTTGGAGGGACTGGGGGCATGGTGGAGTAATGCATGATGGAAGACAGAGTGGCATGTTCCATCAGAGAGGTAAGTGTACAAGCATTCATTTCTCCACTTGAACTGCTACTGGAGGTCTCTTCTATCACATCTGAGGTAGCAGAAGTTTCTTCTGGACCTGCCATTTTTGATTTGGTAGAAACTTCTTGAATGCTTGTACACCTACAATTTCTACTGATGAAACTATTCTACCAGTAGAAATGTAATGCCTGCATGCACACTCAGTTTCTTGGATATTCAGTCTAAGATGACCTCTGCCTTTGAAATGGTGAGGTAAGGAAGATGTAACCTGATTTAGCATTTTATCCAGAAGGGACTGTCCTCCCCATCTTCTAGCTGCGTGTTATGCCTTTGATGGTAACCAGTGTTGATGGTGGAGTGTAGAATGAATGAAATGACTGTGTAGCAGTGACACATATAAAAAGAAGCTTGGAGCCAGTTAACTCTTCTGGCTTAAAATTAGACCTGGACTAATCATTTGTCATGAATAATTCATTGTATAAATGTTGCCAGTTTTTTTTTCTCTTCACTGGTTGTCCAGAAACATATGGCGAACTTCTCAGATTTTTCATTATCCAAAATTATTCATAAATGTCTTCAGTGAATAAATTCTTGGCCTGCAAATTGCTTATGAACAGTTCAATGGGAATAGTCAAAAGAAGTGCTGTGCTAGTTTCCATGACTGCTTTGCTATACTGAGATTTAGCAGCATTATCATGACTAAGATATCATGTGAGCAGGTACTGTGTTGACAGCAATATTGAAGCTAGTCATTTAACTTAGTGAGAACTAACATGGTACCTTTACATTACATTATGCTCTCCCTTTGTCAAAACGTTTGTATTCATCCAAATATGTTAAAGCTCATAATATAGATCAGCCAATAAGCTGCATGCATTATATGCCCATAGGTACTCATAAGAATGACAATTATTCTATGAATTTAAAAATAGGAATGACTATACAGTATAAAACAAGTGGTTGATCTGCTCCCTTATCCTCTGTCTAAACACTGCTCATACTAGATACTTAGAAGTAAATATGGAAAAGCAATGCATGCTAAACAACAGGAACTGAGGATATATTTATATGCAGTGACAAGGTACTGTGCTGAGACATACTGTACTGGTTTTGTGCAAGCTAACTCCTGAATTGGAAGCAATATCTCCATGTTAGGGGGTGTTAATTGAGGTTCTTGGCTTATGTGCAGTGTCATACCAGCTTAGCTGTACTTCTTCCAGTTTGGGATCAGTAGATCCCAAATACTGTGAAAGAATAGATAGTTGCAGCGTTTTCATTCAATGGGAATTATTTGTTGATCTGTATTGAATAACATTTGATAACAGCATTTTTTCACTTTTACATTTGTTATTCAGAAGCTTGGACACTGTATAGTAAATGCTTTTTGTCTGGAAGAAACACCCAGAAACATAAACAAATCAATCTAGGCCATCTTATTGTTTTGGTTTGACAGGATGTGCAACATGTCAGGTACTACAATTAAATGCCATGCTGTTAAATGCCAGATTATCCCTATGCCTGCAGATGAACACATTAGAGGGAGAAGGTTAAATTTTGATGGGTATTCTTTGTGTGTGTATTCAGGGTGTTTATATTGTCTATCTCTTAACACAGGAGATGAGGAACCTTCTCTGCACTTTGATTCATGTTTTAGAGTCAACAACATTAATACATCTTCTCTGCAGTGCCAGAATTGGGGGGAAGGTTTCCAATGACCTGGAAAAGTGAGAGCACAGTGACATGTCAAAGTTTGCAGATGATACTAAATTATTCCAGGTAGTCAAATCACAAGTTGATGGTGAGGAGATGCAGAAAGAGCTCACAAAGTTAAGCAAGTAAGCAAAGAAGTGTCAGATAAAAATTGACAATTGAAAGGTAATACACATGGGGAAAAATAACCTCAACCCCACAACAGTGGGCTCTGCACTAGCTTTTATGACTGAGGAAAGAGACCTTGGAGTCATTACAGATAGTTCTCTAGAATCATTAGCCCAATGTGCAATGGTGACCAAAGCAGTCAATAACGAATAGCTGAGGAACTGTGTGTGCATGCAGGCGTTACATTTCTACCAATGGAATCATAGTTCCATCAGTAGAAACTATAAGTGTACAAGCATTCAAGCATTTCTACTGGGCCAAAAATGGCAGGTCCAGTAGAATCTTCTGCTACCTCAGATGTGGTAGAATAGACCTCCAGTACTGCTTCTAGTGGAGAAATGAATGCTTGTACACTTACCTCTGGGATGGAAGTTGCCAAGCTGTCCTCCAGCATTCCAGCATGCATTGGCCCACCCTTCCCCCATCCCCTCCAGGGAGATTCAGCCTTCATTCAGCCCTGCCATCCTGAGCAGGAGAGAGACCCCATTACTCACTAGTACCTGTGTGTGTGTGTGTGTGTGTGTGTGTGTGTGTGTGTGTGAGAGAGAGAGAGAGAGAGAGAGAGAGAGAGAGAGAGAGAGAGAGAGAGCAAGCCTCCAGAGATAAGGTGAATGGGAGGGGAGGCCGGGGATGCTGCAGGGACTAAGAAACTGCATCAACACAGTCAGAGCCACGGTAGCATATTTCCCACAGCAGCAGCCCACCTGTCAGTGACACCTGAGGCACTGGCAGCTTCAGCAGCACTACAGGTGAAGCACATCAGAAAGAAGGGAAGGAAATGTAAAAAAAAAACTCAGAAAACATAATTATGCCACTATTTAAATCCATGGTGGGGGCCATCTTGAATACTGTGTGCACTTCTGGTTGCCACATCTTGAAAAGGATGTAGTAGAATTAGAATTAGCGCCATGTGGGCACTAATGATGTGGCCAGGAGAAGCCCTGATAACCTGATGATGGACTACCATGCTCTAGGGGGCATGCTGAAGGAGATAAGGGCACAGGTGGTATTCTCTTCTGTCCTACCAGTGAGCAGATGTGGAAGACGACACGAGACCTGCATCAGAGAGGTCAACTTGTGGCTTCGGGAATGATGTCTCGAGGTGGGCTTTGGCTTCCTAGATAACAACCCACACATCAGGACGAGAGACACACTCGGGTGGGATGGGTTTCACTTTTCCCCCAAATGTAAGCGTGTGTTTTCTTCTAGGTTGGCTGATCTCCTCCGGCGGGCTTTAAACTAGGTTCATTAGGGGGAGGGGAAGATGAGGGCGGAGGAAGCCTTAGACCACTAAACCAAGCGTCACCCACAAGAACAGCCCAGCCTAGACTGACGATGAGCAGAACAAATACCCAGGTAAGCAACAGGGGCCTGGGTAGTACTGGGATTAGGGAGTCAGTGTATGCATCTTCAGGAGGCCTCAAATTCCTCTACACTAATGCTTTTAGTATGGGGAACAAGCGGGAGGAACTTACCCTCCTGCTAGCTAACACCAACCCAGACATAGTGGGGCTCACCAAAATGTGGTGAGACCCAACACACGACTGGGCGGTGAATATCAAGGGCTATAGGCTGTGTAGGAAGGATAGGACAGGGAGGAAAGGTCGGGGTGTGGTGCTCTATGTCAAGGAAAAATACACATCCTCAATGAGTAGCACGGGGTCAGAGGAGGGGCACACTGAAATGCTCTGGGTTAGAATACAAGGAAGTCAAGGGGAAAGGGACTTAATGGTGGGGGTCTACTACAGATCACCCAACCAAGGGGAAGAACTAGACTGGGAATTCTTAAATCAGCTCACGGAGGTAGTTAGGTCAAAGGACGTGGTCATCATGGGTGACCTGAACTTTCCAGACATCTGCTGGGAAGAGCAGTCAGCCAGGTCTGACCGCTCACATAGGTTCCTAGCTGAGATACAGGACCTCCATCTAACCCAGGAGGTGCACAGCCCCACCAGGGGAGACACCTTGTTGGACCTGGTCCTGGCCATGGGCGAC
The DNA here is from genome assembly GCF_000455745.1 of Alligator sinensis. Taxonomy (NCBI): domain Eukaryota; kingdom Metazoa; phylum Chordata; order Crocodylia; family Alligatoridae; genus Alligator; species Alligator sinensis. The sequence continues at coordinate 856,227 of NW_005841907.1, forward strand.
AATCTGGTGAGGGGTCTGCTGGTGCTTGACCACCTGGGTGACAGTGATCATCACAGAGAGCTACATCCAGCCCAGAGAGCATGCTGGGATGCTGGGGGTGTATGGTTTATCTTAAACCAGCAAGGGTTCTGGGACAGACATTGCATAAACCAGTTTAAACCAAATCAGTTAAACTTGATTGAATATAGTATCAGACTTATCTCAAACCAGTTTGAGCCATTTTCAAACTGGTTTATGTGCACTGAACATCTGTTCTATTACAGGTTTAAACCAGTTTCTGATCACTTAAACTGCTTTATGTGTAATGTCTGTCCCTAGCCCAGGGGTTTGGAAGAGCTGCCATAACAGATGAGATTTAGAAAGACTATGAGTCTTCAGATTAAAAAAGAGAACACTAAGGAGGGATATGATAGACATCAGTAAAATCATGAAGGGTGTGGACAAAGGGAATAGGAGTTACCCAGCCCCAGAATAGTAGCACTGGAATTGGCAGGAAGCAGGTTTAAAATAAAAGAAAGTATACACACTGTGACCATCTACACTTGCAATTAATGCACACGAATTCATTCTGGAGTTTATTGCCCTGGAGTTTTTTTGCTCCTAGGCATGCCACTTGAACATGTGCCTGGGAGCAAAAAACTCTACAGTATATTGCTCCAGAGTTTATTTGTGCCCCAGCTGGCAGCTATTTAGACAACACTGCAGTAAATGTCTTGTGTAGATGCACTCTGTATGTTATTGTAGAACTTGACACAGGAAGTAGTACTGGCTGATACTATTGCCAGGTAAAAAAAATCATGGAGGATAGGTCTACTAATAGCTATTAAACAGAACCTTCAGGGACATATCATCTGACATTCTAAACCAATGACGGTGTATACTAAGGAAGATATGACAGACAATGGATTACTCTGCCTTTTCTATGTTCATATGCTTTCCTTCAAAAGCATGTACTACTGACACTGTCCAAGACAAGATATTGGGCTAGATGAACCATTGGTCTCACCCAGGATGGCACTGCTTATGTTCTTAAGTAAACCTGTGACCCTTACAAAGACCTACAGAGCAGATATGACACACCTGGGAATAAACTAGATGATACATCTGAGTTCTTTCAGTGCAACAAAGGGGCTTGGGGAAAATGCACAAACTGTCCTCCAATTATTCTTTTGCTTCCTATGAAACAGACTTTGTCTAATGGTTACAGTCTGGCCTAAATGTTTCTGACAGTGTAATGGTGCCATAGAATGAATTATCTGTGTGCATTTGTTTAAAAAAAAAAATCCATCTGCAGAAAACAAAGAATCCCTTCTCTTTTTGTTAATGTATATCAACTTAGTGGATTAAAACTGTAGCTGCAAATGAATTTAATCATCAATGCATGCTTAAATAAGTATTCAAAGCATATGAAATGAAAATTTAAAAGAAAGAAGATACTATTTAAAATAAAATGTCCTTTCTTATTGCAGATGTATATACATATTTATATCTTATATGTATGGTATAAAGGAGAATGCTTTAATTTAAATAGTAGTTTCATTTATGTTCATTCATATGTAAAGGATATGTATATACATCCTTTATAACAACAAAATGCCTTTACTTGATAGCAGTGTGGTAACCTTCATAGCAGCTTTCTATTATTTGCAGAATAACTTCTTGCAGCATGTATAGTTCAAGTGAATAAATGCTGATTAAAAAACCTCTGTACATTAATATATTTTATTTGTTTCAGTCCTCCAGTCACTTCTATCATATAGCATAGAGAACACTGATTCAGCATTATGCATAGACCTACCCATTCATGATAGAAAAAAAATTCATCTTGATAAGAATCAGTAAAAGTATCTGTTTTTTATTTGAACTCCCTTGAGATGGGTGTAGCTGTGAATCTATTTATCTCAAGGATAAAAAATAAGGCTCTAAATGGAAACAAAAATTTTGGCAAAACTGTCGATATAAATATTTTTCATATTCTTTTCTCAAATATTTATACCTGGTTCAAATTGAATTTTGCTATACATTTCCCCCCCCCCACACACACACGCACACTAGGGCTGTGTGAAGCTTCAGGTGCTGATTCGATTTAGGGGAGATTCAGTGGCCAAATCTCCAAATCTGAATTGAATCAGGACACCAATAAAAACATCTGAATTGATTCGGAAAAGATTCAGAGAGCTTTGGATATTCGGGCAGTCCCCACTCACTGCCACAGGGAGCTGGACCCAGACTCCATGCCAGTGAGTCGGGGGGGAGAGGACCATGGGTAGGACACCTGCTAGGCCCCTTCCCCTGCCTGCTCCTTCAGCTACCCTGAGTGCCCCCTGACCCCCGCCCACTCTCTCAGTGCCATCAATGGTGGCCTGCCTGGACCCAGCATCCTGGTACTTGAAAAAAAAAAAAAAAAAAAAAAAAAGCTCCACATTTACTAGCTGCTGCTAGGCAGGGGGTGATCTCCCCTCCCCCCAACTGCCCTGTGCTGTGTGGGGACTGTCACAAGCCCCCATCCCCCGACAGCTCTCCCAGCTCCATCAATGGTTGCCCTGCCTGGCCCCAACTCTCGGTTCTTTAGAAAAAAATAAATCCCCACACTCACCGGTTGCTGCAGTGGCCATTGGGGTTTCTGGGAGCTTGTGGCAAAGCTCCATGCTCCATCCAGTGCAGGGTAGTGGGGGGCAGTGGGGATTGCACCCTCCCCCCACACCCCAGCATAATCCTATGAGTTTGGGTCTTTTTTTTTTTTTTTTTTTTTTTTAAAGTAGGAATGCTGGGACTGGGCAGGGCAGCCATTGATGGGGCTGGGAGAGCAGGCAGGGAACGGGGCCTGTTTGATTCAGAGATTCGGCCGATTTGGCGGCAATCGAATCTCTGAATCAGATTAAACCAAATCAATTTGGGACAGTAATTTGAATCACCGAATCAAATCACTGTCCCTTGAATTGGCTCAATCCAAATCCAAAGTGAAAACTAGCCACTTTGCACAGGCCTAGTATACATATGCATACACAAACATATATATGTGTGTATATTTTATGTCATACATGCCCTCCAAATATGTATATGCTTTATGCAGCCTTATTTATATATGTGTGTGGTGTGTATAAATATGATATGTGTATGTATGTATATGATTTTATGCATAATTCCATAGCACTCCATTTGACTGCACTTGAATTCAGAATCTCAGAAATATTTTATATTAGACATGATGGGCCAGTGTGAAAGTTTTAGATGCTTTACAGATCTAGCACAGTTGGAGGTATGTGTGATTCAAATATTCAACTCTTCATTGTGCATTTGATCTAGATAAACTACATATTGTGTGATAGATAATGAAAAATCTTGAAAGAACCTAGGGAAAGTAGCTTAAGAAACTTTTGGATTTAAAATCCTTTTGGCGGCATATATAGAAAGAAATATTGGTGTTCTTAATGAAAACAGTAAGAGCATGAATAAAATCCTCAGACATTCGAGATGAAGGTGGAATATTTCCCCTGCAGCAAAAGAAAAGAGAGAGAGCACACAGAAATTGTTTGTAACCCACCCACAGCGCTTGCAGTGCCCAAGATTCCTCAGTAACCTCTGTTTGACTTGTCACTTGCAAGACAAATTTGTTCATATATCATGACTGTCAGAGTCCCTTTTCTGCAACTGTATCAGTAATTAGCTATGCCTTGTTAGTGCTCAAGGCATGTACATCTGTCACATTGGAATAAAGGGCTATTTTTTTTTCTCCATTTCAGATAACATGTTAACCTTTCAGCTTTGTAGCATCAAAAAAAAAAATCCACAATATTGACAAAAATATATTAATAGTTTTTTAAATGTCTGTTTTACATTGGGCTATGTTATAAAAATGAGGCTACTGTAAATATATTTTGATTTTAATTGATTTTATATTAATGATTTTAATATCAAAGTGGAGTAAACTCCAAATTAAAACTTTGGGGAAAATCTTTTCTCTCTCATCATTTAAAGATGCCTCCTCATAGGTGCTGAGCACCTCTTGTGAGGTTCTGCATGGCAACTCCAGCTGATTTTGATGCAGGTAGGATCAATCCTTTGTTTCTTAATTGCATTGTAGCTATTTCCATCTTTGAAAACTATTAAAGATCTATCTATAAACCTTTTCTCATGAATAAAAATGACCTTGTATAATTACAACTAATAAAAATTAGTGTATATACTCATTGATTGGTCACTGTCATTTGGGAAATATTATAGGAGACAATTTAGAAAGAAAGCACAATGAGATGGATCCATGTACAAGATATATGAAAGTCCAGATTTTCCTGCTCTGAAGTATACTCGGCATAGGAGTGGGCACCTGGAACTACCTGGAAACGAGGTAAGCCACCTTCATTGTCCTAGAGCATCTTCACTGATCTCAGTGGATCAGTCAGAGATACTTAATGTATACCAAGTGCCTCAATGTATACCATTGGCTCCGTAGGGACTATATTATGCCATCTGTGAGTCAACACTGTTTAATCCTCACATCTCCTCCTCTCATGCCTTTGCTAAAGTTTGGGAGAGTGGTTTTGTACAAGAGCCTGATACCTCATTAAATGAGATATTCTATGCCAGAAGACTTCTCCAAAGGTCAATTAGAGCCATAGTTACACTTTGTGCTGCATAACTGGCACTATAACAAAAGGAGTCTGGACTTATGGGAGTCGGACATTAACATTTTTTGTACAGTGGGTTAGAAATAATTGCCCAAAAGGGGCATAACTCATCAGAAAATAATTTTGAACTCCAGTAGCAACTTTTTCCATAATTCATAGTCACACTTGCTATTGTACATGTTTTATTTTCATCCTTTACATGCTTTTTAAATATACAGAAACCTGTTCCACCTATTTAAGTTTCTCTCTCTTATTTTAGCTTATAGCCCTATAGACTTGACTCGGCCAAGGGGACGTACTGCAGACATAGTCTCTCAAAGAAGTGTTCTGATTTCTGGATAATTTTGCATGGCATTCAGGTTGGTAGGAATTGTGGGTAACATTGTCAGAAACACCTCTTGATATTCCTGGAAGTATTTGAAGGTGTATTTATTTGCTTTTAATTTGCTGCCAAGTGGCTGATGAGGACATATAGAATTGTAATTGTTTTTTTCTGTATTGTCCTTTTACTTTTCCAGGAGTCTGTCTGTAGAAAGCAGTAGCCATTTTGTAAGGTACAGTGATAGAGAATATGTAATTTTATAAAGACTATTTTTTTCCCCTTTCTCTCCTGTTTCACATAAAATAATATTTAACATTGGGATTCAGTCTGAAAGTATATAGCCCTTTTGGCTGTGTTCGGACAAATGTAAACATTTGTTTCTCTGGGGACAAGTAGCAGCGGCACACCTTGTGCTGCCACTACTTGCCTCTGGGGAATGCCCATGCCACATACTTTTTGGCGCACAGCAAGTTACTCCAGGAGGAGTAGCAGGGCTAGAGTCAGTACTGGGCTAGCCCCAGCAACCTTACCTAGGATCCTGGGGGCTCCCAGGGTTGCAGCAGTGACGATTCTGCTGCAAGAAGCCTGGCCAGCAGCTGCAGCGAGGCTCCAAGCAGCCCAGCTCCACTTTTGAACACTGCATGCTGCCTGAGAGTGTGCTGCCCCACTTTTGTTTTCCACAAGTTTATTTGACCCCTGGATATTCAGGGAGCACTCCCTTGCTGCATGGAGGGCATCTAAATGTGCAGTATGTGGCACCGTAGATGTGTTTGTGGCACCACATACTGCACCGCTGTACTTGTCTGGACACAACCTTTGTGTGTAAAAGTATAACAACAAAGAAGCTCACTGAATCTGGACAACTCATTTCTACATTGCTGCCTTGTTTTTCTTCTTTGTTTAGGAAGGAACTGCATCAAGAACATCAATATAATTTGCCTGACATTGAGCTCTTGTGTCTGTGCTCAATGATGCTTTAAAGAACTGTAAACTAAAGAAAATTTGGGAAGTAAATTAGAAGGTGTATTTTTCAATGTTCTGAGCTTTAGGTACAATAGAATGCCAGGTACAAATGCTGAACAGCTGAGTGAACCATATGAGAACATTCTGACATAAGGGAATCATTTCACTCACACTCTTTATATTTTATAAATTACATATGTTCATACCGGCATGTAATTGGTGAAACCCTGAGCCCACTGGGTACAAAGAAGCCAATCTTTTGTTGACAGATATGATAACTTAAACTGTGGTAGGAAGCAACAGTAAGGTTAAGTAGCAAGTGTTGTTATAAAAACCTTAGAAACAACCTAAAATAAAAAAAAAGAACTGTGAGAAGCTTAGATGGTTGGACATACGTGCACACTGCTTGGTCTCTTTACATAGAGGAACAGCAATTAGGGGGAGTGACCAAATCCTTTCAGAGAAATTGACCTGTCATGATTTTTCATCACTCATTTCTAGATAGCTCGGTTAATTGCAATGATAGTTGATATAGTCTAATACCTGATCTGGCACATCCCCAATTATTGATCCATTTCTATCTGGCAGGTTTGAGGATGAGGGAAATGTGTGGCAAGGAGTGAAAACCCATTTACTAACCATTAATGAGAAGCTGATAACTTTGCATAAGCCAATTGTGACAAAGTTGACTTCCAGGCCTGGTACTAGTATAGACCCAGTACTGATATAGGCTCACCCCTGTCTCTGGGCAAACCACACACCTTGTTCTCCTGCCATACCTTGCTGATAAATGGTTGGGATATTAAATAGGCAGGAGGCTGCCATTTGTGTGCCCAAAATGTCCATGAGTGATTATATAAACATTCCGACCATCCCTATATGTCTCATACCTCGCAGATGTCACATTGTGTGATACTCCGGCTCAAGGCTGGGCTAAACTGGGCATACAGTTGGATCTTTATCAAACTGCCATCTTTGAGGTCACAAACTTACCAGCCCGACCTCACCGGGGCCTCTTGTACTCTACCAGCTCTCACCCTGTCTCTTGCACACTGCCTATCCAGGCCACATTCACTCTACCCTATTGAAAGACCCTCAGGCTTTGCTTGCCATCCCTCAGCCAGACCTGGAGCAGCCTTTTGGGCTTCTCCCATGACCCTCACCCAAATGGGACTGAGCGATTACTCAACTATGGGCCTACTTTGCCCCTGGCCCCTCATCAGACCAGTACACCCCTTTCTTGGGCCACAACTCCACCCCTTACACTGGGGCCTGGGGTCTTCCACCCCAACAGGTTCAGGTGCTTCTCTCCCTTCAGTGTGCCTGACCATCACTCTGCCCTTTCCCAGGGCTGGGGTCTTACACCTCTAGGACTCAGGTGCTGCTCACTTAGCATGCCTGGCCCTTGCTTCAGGGTCCAACACCCCACAGGGATCAGATGCAGCTAATCTGCATGCCTGGACCCCTTAACCCTCCTAATAACCCACCTGAAGGTGGGGGCTAAGGGTTTAGGTGCCCTGACCCTCCCTACACCAGGGAGGTGATCGGTCCTGGTATTTAAGTGGGGCTGTCAAGCAACTGGCTGTCCCACCAGGCCTCCCTATCCCAGCAGGATCCAGGTTCAGGTCATGTCCAGGACCACTGAGGCTGCCTCTATCCTGAAAGCCTCACCTTTACCTCCAAGGTGTTCCTGGAGCCAGAGCTCAGCAGG
>NW_005841907.1:863860-868605 GCF_000455745.1 Alligator sinensis
GTTGATCTCAAACTGCTCTCTACTCTCTCAGAGTGTTGCCCTAAAATAGCTGCCCTCATCAGCCACTTGGCAGCTCCCTGCTGCAGCCCTTAAAGTGACAGATACCCAAAAAAGGTCTTCTGTCACACCAGTGATGGAGAAACTGACCCATTTTAAATGCTTAGTGTTTCCCAAACTTTTGAAAATTAAGGACTCCTTCAGAAAAAAAGAAAGCAATCTCAGACTCACTCATAAAATCTCAATATGTTAGTAGGTCAGCATGAGGGAGTCATCCATCAACATGGGTCAGGAATCATGAGCACCTTGAAATGAAGTAGTCTGACTCTTGATTGACCTATCTGATTGGAGACAAGTTGCATTTTTTCTGAAATGACTAATGCATCCTTGGAAAGATGTGTTTTCAATTTCTCTTTGTCTCTTTAGTTCTGTTAATGTTTCTCCTCAGTAACTGAAATTGTCTCTGTGGGAGAGAGTCTTTCCTCTTAGCCATAAAGATAATGCTGCTTTTAAATTAAAATTTATCACTCTCTTTCTCAATACCAGGGTTTTAAATGGAACATGGCCCATGATGGACAAGCCTCAAAATGTTGAGGATTTGGTTCATCTAATCTATAATCTTACCCAAAGCTTATTGGAGGTATTCAAAACATTTTAATCTTCAAACCTCAGCAGGGAATGTCTTAGGGATAGGTTTTTGCTTTTATTCATGGCTGGAAATGACACACGTACAGTTTTCCTCATACTGTTTTGGCACATTTAGTTCTCAAAGAGCCAACAATTTTAGAACCTTAAAAATGAAGTATGTCTTTGGGTTCAGTCCTAGAAATAGGTGAAGCTGTAGGAGATTAAGTTGTAGGAAACCAAAAGCTTTTCATTCAACAGCATTTTATAATAAATTCTACATTAGATTGTCATAGCAAACCATGTGGCATCTCCTTTTATTTAGCATGTGTTAGCGAGGAGAAACAGAAAAATGATTCTTTTTAATTAAAATATACACTAGACTATTTCATCCACATTCCAAGATATTGTTTTAGTCGGCTATAAAGATATAAGTAACTAGAGTAGCCAATACCTTGCAGAGGTAGAAATGAATCAGTTTTATTTACGTGTAAAAAATAGAGTAATATATTACCAGAAGCATGCATCCATAGATATGTAGCAAGAGAAATACCAGAAATAAAATCAGTGGGAGCTAGTTTACTGACATCTTAGACTGAGGGCTTCAGAGTCATTGTGAAGTCTTGATCTCAGAGTGTGCACAATAAACATTTTGACAAAATATGGTAATATAAACATTTTGTCAATTAGGCTACAGATGAACTAAATTAAAGGATAGTGTTACAACAGGCAGAGCTAATAACTAAGAGCACTGACAGACGTGGAAAAAAAACCCACCTGTGCTTTACCAGAAGAAGCAGCACAGGTCCTCAGCATCTGTATAAACACTGTATAGGTGCTTTAGAAGGGCTCTTTGGCACTTTTATCTAATAACTGATTAAATCAATTAGATAAAAGTACCAAAAAGCCCTGATGAAGCACTTGTTTGATACAGATGTTGGGCAAACCAGGTCCCACTAATGTGATGCCTCTTCTGGGCATGCACTAGGCTCAGCGCAGAGGTGTGCCACGTTTAAAGTAAAGGGCCAATCTTTTTTTAAATGTCTGTAAGCAGCCTAAATGTTCTTGCATAAAAAAACACACCTTTTCCTCCAAAATCAGTCATCCCAACTCATCTGGGGTTCATGTATTAAACAGGGAAGGTAATTACCAGATCAGGACAGAACCACACTGCTTTGATTCCTGCTTCACCAAGCAACAGCTGTGGCATTACTATTCCAGCAACTGAAGGAGCCAGTTAACATAATGACTCAAGGTTCTCCACTCCATAGGTATCCACACTTGTCTATTCTTTTCAATAGACTTAACAGTCATCTTGTAAACATTAAGGGATTTACAGGAGTCAAACAGCATATTCTTTCCATGATTTGCACTGATTACAATGGTCGTGTTCTCTTTCTCCAGGAGACACACAGAGGGTCAAACAGCCACTGATCTTTGGGACAAAATTAGCTATCAAAAGGCAGAATGGAGATTCAGCAGCACTATCTTGGAGTCATCATTGATGCCACAATGAACATGGGCTGACAAAGTGGGGACGCGGTCAGGAAGGCCAACCATACCTTGTTGTGCATCCACAGATGCATCTCAAGCAGGTCCAAGGAGGTGATCCTCCACCTCTATGTGACACTGGTCAGGCCGCAGCTGAAGTACTGTATCAAGTTCTGGGCACTGCACTTCAGGAGGGATGTGGCCAATCTGGAGAGGGTCCAAAGGAGGGCCACCCACATGATCAGGGGTCAGTAGGGCAGGCCCTACGAGGAGAGGCTGAGGAAACTGAACCTGTTCAGCTTCCAAAAGAGAAGGCTGAGAGGGGATCTAGTGGCAGTCTACAAACTAGGCAAGGGGGACCAGCAGGCATTGGGAGAGTCCCTGTTCCCCTGAGCATTCCCGGGAGTTACAAGAAACAATGGACACAAGCTAGCAGAGGGTAGTTTCAGGCTAGACATTAGGAGGCACTATTTCACTGTCAGGATGGCTAGGACCTGGAACCAACTTCCAAAAGAAGTGGTGCTGGCTCCTACCCTGGGGGGTCTTTAAAAATAGGCTGGATGAACATCTGGCCAGGGTCATTTGACCCCAGTACTTTTTCCTGCCATGGCAGGGGGTAGGACTAGCTGATCTCCTCAGGTCCCTTCCAACCCAACCAACTATTAAACTATGAAACTATCTTTGTAAAACCAGAGCTCATCATCAACACATCAATGACAGAATAAAAATTACATTGAAATCTTGACCATTGATATGGACAGCATCTTAATAACATTCATTTATAAGCCTCCAGGGAAGTGTTTTGCCTTTGTGAGACGAGGAAACCTAAACCATGAAAAAGCATGGTCGATCATCAGTGACTTTAATAGTAACAGCATCACATCGGGTTACAGCAAAAATGATGAGAATGGCAACTTGGTCATGATGTGGGCCAAGGCATACCACCTAAGCCTGATCCATGTCTCAAAGCTACCTGGGTTTTCGACTAGGTCCAAGTAGAAGTGAAGCTATAATCTAGACCTTGCCTTTGTTAACAGCAATGTAGAAGTTATGTACAAAAAAGACATGTTGGAATCCATTCCCCATAATCAACACAGAACAATCACTATCAGTGTCACAGCATCCATAACTCCAAATATGGTAAAATATGTAGATATTTCAGTTTTAAGAAAGCAGACTAGAGAAGCTTTACTGAAGACCTTGGCAAAAAAGTGACACACATTGAACCAGTCTTGGGTAACTATGACCTCTTTGTGAATGCACTACACAAAACCTCCAAGAGCTATATACCTCAAAGATGCAAAACTGAGTATATACCAGCGTTTACTTGCATGCTGGCAGCCAAATACAAAAATACCAGCAAATATTTAAAAGAGATCCTTTCTCAGAAGACACTATTGCAGCAGGAACAGACTTAACTAACAGGCTCCAAGAAAAATGGTGACAGAAATGGAAAAAAATGATCAAAGGAATAGATATGACCCAGACTAGCAGGAAAGCATGGTTCACCATTCACAAGCTGCGTAGCAACCTGAAGAAAGTATAGCAATGGCACAACATCACAGCTAACCAGGTGGCTCACCACCATCTGCTCAATGATAAAGATTTGAATGAACAGCCTAAAACATGGATTAGATGGTGAACTTATCCGGAAGAAATTCATTTTAGCATGCCATATACAACGGATGAACTTGATGCCAGAATAAGTCACTTGAGGAATGGCAAAGCAGCTGAACTCAATGACATATCACAAAGCAGAACAAGCACTTTGGTTCCACAACCAAGTTATGGACATTACGCCTTTTTAACAATTACTCAACCTTTAGAGTACATAAACTGTGGTGGCAAGCCCATGTAATAGCTCTATTAAAGCCAGGGAAGGATGCCTGTGGCCCAGAGAACTTTAGGCCAGTGTCAGTTCTGTGCCATCTTTATAAGCCTTATGAATGCCTTATTGTCAATTGACTTTCATCCCATATCAAACAACACCTAATACCAGAACAAGCCAGCTTTAGACCTGGTAAGTCCTGCACTGGCCAAATATTAATCATCACCCAGCATATAGAAGATGGATTAAAGAAAGGGATGATAGCATGTGCTGTGTTTGTAGACGTATCAGTGGCATGACAAACAACCACCAGAACCTGCTTGCCAAAGATAATGATAAGATGCACAAGTACCACCTAATGCAGCTCATCTGATCTCTTTTAGAAAATAGATGTTTTTACATAGAACTGTGCAAGAAACAGAGCAACTAGAGACAATAATGAAATGGCCTCCCACAGGGTAGCATGCTAGCACTGATCCTTTTTTAATATATATATACCAATGATCAACCCATACAGAGTAATATCAGGAGCTTCATAAAAGGTGATGATGTACACATCACATCACAGGAGAAGGACTTGGCCACTGTTGAGAACATACTGACATGTGCACTGAGCAACATTTCAGATTACTACAGTAAGAACCAGCTTTGAATCAATCCAACCAAGATGCAGGTCACAGCTTTTCACCTTTTCTATAAAGAAGCCAAGCAGAAATTAAACATCCCCAGGGATGGAATCCCAATGAGTATACATCCAAAGCCTGTGTACTTGGGAGTTACATTGGACCAAACACTTAACTTCAAA
>NW_005841907.1:868616-901412 GCF_000455745.1 Alligator sinensis
AGGGAAAGTCAGTTCCCCCAACACCATACTGTGAAAATTGGTCACCTCAAAATGGGGAGCGAGCCCAGCTATATTGTGAACCACTGCTATTGCCTTGTGTTACTCCACTACAGAGTATGCATGTCCAGTATGGGAGCAATCAGTTAATGCCACAAAACTAGACCTAGCTCTAAACAACAGCTGTCATAAAATAACAGGATGTCTAAAGCCAACACTGTTAGGGTGACAATATTTGGATTTTTGGAGAGCACTGAATCTGCAGCTGAATAAACACATGACCTATGGCCAAGCAGAGCTGCTGACCACAAGGCAGAATGATAGCTAAGCCAGCCATTTGCTTATGCTAAGTAACCATCTTAACTTTGTCAACCATTTTCTGAGGAAAAAGCAGCAAGTGAATCTGTGTGAGTCTGTGTGCTGTAAATGAGGTAAAGCCTAAGGAATGTCGAAGATGGTACAACCTGAAACAGAAAAACAGACTGGAATGTGAAAAACAACATGTAATTGGTAACAGAATCCGAGATGAACATACGCAAAAAGGTGAATGGTAATTGGTGAATAAGCCTCCAGAAACTTCCAAGTTTTGGTCAAAGTCCTCCCATTGACCAAAGAGCAGGAGTCAAGGTCTTAGACATGCACTCATAGCAAAAAAACATGTAAATGAATGAAATGCATAGGCAACTCCAGCTAATTAAGCAAACAGTAAACAGAGGCAGAGCTTGAAATGGGAGGAGATATGGGTGGAACAAAGGAGGAGTGAGGGTGAAATAACTGTTAATAAACATGAACCAAAGTGTATAAATGTGGAAAAAACTATTGTTCAGGGCTGCTCCCCATGTTCATAGACTGGGTGTCTGTGGGGGAGCTCACCCGAAGCTGTCCCTATTCTGAATAAAGCTGTTGTGAGCAATGTGTGCTGGTGTTTGCTCCCTGTTGGCTCTGGCTAATGAGTACCAGGATCCATGAGCAATTGGACCGTTGTCTCCCTAGTCATTGAATGCCATATGGAGTCAGGGTTTAACAAACACCAAAGGATAGCCTTTACTTATTGGCTGGCATTGTACCACCTGATATCAGAAGAAAGGTAGCAAGTGAAAAAGAAAGATCAGGGCAGATGACGACCCCAGGTATCAACTCTATGGTCACACAGAAGTAACTAAATGGCTTAAAGTCCAAAAGAGTTTTGTGACCAGACTTACGCCATTGGACATGAGGGCTGACAGGGTACAACTGAGGTTATGGAAAGAAAGTTTACACACAATCAGGTGCCCTGAAATGAAACTGGAAGCCCTGGAGGATCTTCCCAGATCCTGGGGCCAGTGGCAGCATTGATCTTCCCAGCACAGGCTGCATCCAGCTGGCAGCACCAGCCTCCTGTCATCCAGCAGGCAGATTGGGGACTCGCTGAGATGATATGCCCTGGGCCCCATGCCCTCCTTAGGTCAGATCTGGTGAAAGGCCAAGGGGAAATCAGTTTATGCAGGGACCCGCTCCCACCCCAATCCTGGGGTGGGTCACTGCACAAGCTAATTTGCCCCACCCCCATACCAGAGCCGACTCAAGGAGGGTGCAGGGTCCAGGGCAAATCAGCTTGTCTGGGGACCCACCCCCACCCCAATCCTGGGGCGAGGGCAGGTCCCTGCATGAGCTAATTTGCCCAGGCCCTACCTGCTGCAGGCCCCAGGAGGCAGAACCAGCCTCCTGTCATCTGGGAGGCAGAGTGGGGGCCCACACCCTCAGGAGCAGTCCAGCACAGTGACCACAGCCCTCCCAGGGGTGCAGGCAAGCCCCCAATCTGCCTGCTGGATGACAGGAGGCTGGTGCTGCCAACTGGGTGCAGCCTATGCTGGGAAGATCAGTGCTCTTCCTGGGGCTGGCTGCGGAATAGCCTAGAGGAAAAACATTGAAACAGCATTACAACAGCAAAACAGTTTTGACTAGAAAAAATGGAGCAGTGATTTCGAAATTAAACAAAATTTGAAACGAAACACTGTTCCATCAAAATGTTGAGATGGAAGTTGATGCAGAACAGTGCTGTTTTGCATAACCCTACTGGCTGCCTCTACTCTCCTTGAAGCCTGTCTGTGACAGAGCTATCCTTCCACTGAAGCCACCAAAGTCTGATTGCAGTATGGTCTGAGTAAAACTTTCTTTCCACCAAAGCCTCTGGTACCCAGCTATAGCATAGCACAGGTAGAGTCTGTCCCCCACTGAGTGCTGCTGAAGCCACAGCTCTGTGGTCCAGATTCAAAGGCTTTATGGACTGGATCTGGCCCATAGACTGTAGGTTGCCAACCCCTGGTCTACCTTTATCTTCTCTATAAATGTGTTCAGGTAATTAAAGACCATTATCAAACCCCCCTCAGTCTTCTCTTCTCCAAACTAAATCATCCTAGCTCTTTCAACCTTTCCTCAAGTCATGTTTCCCAAGGCTCTAATAATTTGTATTGCTATCCTTCCTTCTTTTCAATCTGTCCCTACTATCTTTCTTGAAGTGTTGGACCCAAAAATGGACACAGTGCTTCAGGTGAGTACTTACTGGTGCTAAGTAGAGTAAAAGACCTACTTCCATTGATTTCCAATAGACATTCCCATTAATACAATCCAGGATGTTGTTGCCTTTTTTTTTTCAACAAGAGCACGCTGTTGGCTTATATTCAGTTTATGGTTCACTAACCCCACCAGATCCTTTTCTGAAGTACTGTAACCTAGCCAGTCATTGCCCAGTCTGTATTTATGCATGCAATTATTCTGTTCCAAGTGCAGGACTTGGTGCTTTTCCTTACTGAATTTCATTTTGTTTCAGATCAATTCTCCAATTTATCCAGATCATGCAAATGATAGCCCCACATCCAGAGCATCCTGAGAGATCTGATGTATCATTCAGTTTTGAAGTGTCTTTCATATTCTTTCTGTCATGCTTTTGAATCACAGTGCAATGTTGTATTATGAAAAAGCACAGGAAATATAATGTTGTGACATCATGTGGCATGAGAGTCATAAATATGATAGTACATACATATGTACATCTTGCAGATGGATAATTGGTTTGTTTTGTAACGATCTACAAGGATTAACCATATAAGTGATACAATAAAATACAAAGCTAATGTGAAGGAAATAAATCTATAGATAAGACACAAGGACAATGACAATAACAACAACAAAAATCTTTCCCTAAGAAGAAGAAACAAAGGAAGGTAAGAACTGTATCAGTGCTGAGGAAAACTAGCCCAGAAAGTCATTGAAGCATATCAAAATGATGAAATTAAACATCTGGAGAGCCAGCTAGTAACCTGGAAGAGGTTGCTGAAGTGAACCACATCAGGACCACCTGTCAATTAGTAAAAAAGTTCAGTGGGAATAAAGAGCAGAATGTATAAATTGAAAGAAGACTGATAAGGGCAAAGTAACCTCAAATTATGATTTACTCAACTAATGAGAATACCTTTTGTACCAGATGAGTAATCATACTGAGTAAGTCCCAGGAAATAGCTATCAAAGTCAAACCTATTCCCCTGGACAACATCAAAGGAGCCATCAGATAAAAAAGTATGTGGGATGGCAGGATATATCAAGATGTAAGATATATAAAATGAAGTCTATGTACGTTTAGAAGGTGTTATATCAAAGTTGCTTTCAGAGCTGTAGTTATCAGGTCATGGTGTTACTTCCCAAAACAAGCAATCTCTCACTGCTGATGACTTGTTAAAGAAAAAATCTGAAGTTAATTGTTGCTAAGATTTACAATAACATTCTTTTGAAGTGCCTTTATAAACCTTTTGATTCAAAAGAGTAAAGAGAGATTATGAAAAGGAAAAAAAATATTAAACATTTCATTCTTTTAACTGAAGTGGTTTCCTCAGGTCAACTTTGCTTTTATAAACTACCAAACAGGCATTGTAGTCTTAGATTAAGCAGTAGGTATGGTATTTTCAGAGTATATGCAATGCTCTTTATCTGTCTGTCATAATATTGAAACTCCAGTCCCTATGGCATCTAGTCACTCCATTCCAATTCCATAAAACTGGAATATTGTATAATTCCAATCTAAAACTATTCAAATGTTGACTATTGAAAAAGTACACTATTCATTTAGCAATAACATTATATAAATAAGAAGATATTGGAAGATATCTTATATCATATTGTTGGCTACAAAGGACCAACTCATGGGATCATAATAAATTCTATCTTATTGGATGGGATGTGAAGTTACCAGTAAAATCATAAATTCAAAATTTGAGTTATGGGTGATACTGGTCATGTTAGCACATACACACACGTACTCACTCATTCAAACCCATGTCATTCAAATCCATGTTACTATAGTGCATAGTAGCTGCTCTAGTGATTGTGAGAGCACTGGTGTCAGTATATCTACCTGTCTGAGGTCCTGGAGTCTGTTCCAGGAGTGCAGTTCAGGGAGTCAGTTTGTGATTTTGATTAATTAACAATGGTATTGTTTAGGGTTGCAGGAATAGTCAATAGGGTAGGTGCAAAGTTCCAGGAATTAGTTCTTTAGCTTGATTAGCTTAAAATGGAGTTCCTTTGGCTAGGCTCTTGTCTACTGATGATCATCATTCACTCACATTCACACAAAGGACCTCCCAATATAGCAGATTTTATCACTTTACAATTACAATTTCAATGCAGTTTTAACAATGGTCCAGAGTGTAACTTCGTTCTACAGGGAGTACATTCCTTAAGAGTTTAAAAATATAAATATAAAATACAAAATGCCACGGTAAAGATGAGACAGACAAAATATAAAAATGCACTGTGACGTAGTGAGGATGAAAGGCTACTTGGGACAGTGAGTTAGCACCAGGATATATTTACAGACTTTGTAGTGGATATTTTAGTTCTTTTGTTTTCTTTAGTGACACTGAGATTAATTGATATGTGGATGTCGTTTCTAGGTTTCTCCTACAGAAAGTCACTTCAGCTTTCTGGCTTGCTCTGAGCCTTGCCACACCCATACAATGAGTGTGCTAGGTGTCTGCCAATACTGAGAAGGAAAAGAAATGCACAAAATGGAAGGGGGGAGGAGGTGCAGGCAAGAAGGAGCTTATGTTATATCCATGTTCAGAAGGGAAATGTACAAAGTGGGCTTTCTACTACAACATGTATGTATATGTATAGGTACAGGTATGTGTGTGTGTATGTGTGTACATACACGTACAGGTAATATATATATATATATATATAGAGAGAGAGAGAGGTGTTAATTTAAATAGAAGGCTCTTGAAGATACATTAAACTTTTGCAATAGATGATGTCAGCACAAATCAGGGGGAACTGGAAGATTTATCAGAACCTGCTGTTTCCAGAAGGGGGCCGTTGTGATTTCCAGTATGTCTTTGATGACCATCAGTCTTCAGTTCTGTGGAGACTGGTGTGAACTGGAGCACTAACTGTCAGTCCCATACCCAGATAAAGATATCCTGTAGTCATTTAGTCATTTAGATTTAGATCCACAAAAAGAGTTAGGCGTTGTAGCTCTGAGTTAGAATTCCTAATGTATAGCCATCCACCTTACCATCCACCTTATATGCCCATGTTCCTTTTGTAAAGTTTTCTAGGCACTTAAGTATCTGCTTTTAGGCATGCCAACAATTGTCAAGTCCTGGCATGCTGAGCAGTGAGGCAGCTACACCCTCCAGAAGTTCTGTCAAATTGGGCCTATACAAAACAGAACCAGCAGAGGTGCTGATTGTCAGATATCCCTTTTATTCAGTATGTTTATTATCAGAGTTATGACTTTGGGATTTTAACATGCCTCTCCATGAAAAATGCTTTAATCACCAGGTTATTGGGTGTTCTGGAGTAGGGATCACTCAGTCCTTCCTTTTAAAGCTGTTTCACATTGCATGGAATAATTAGTTTACTGGTTAGGATGCTGGAGCAAGGGGGAAGTAATTTACCATGCCTCTACCTAATATAGTCTGCATCCTGATCCAGAAAGAGTGAGAAGCATTTCCCCCATCTATAAGAAAGTATAAGAGTTACCCCTTCTGAGTAGCAGTGGTGATTCCAGGTTTGCATGAAGTAGATCTTGAAATATTCAATAGGATGGCTTATGGGAATCATTCTCTGTTGCAAGGAAGAATATTTAAAGTCCACAACTTGAGTCCAAAGGACCTCTTATTGGGGTAATTTTTCCATGAAGTTTCAAGACTCTGTCCAAAATCTTCGGGGAACAGATACCCTAAACATTTTCAGGGTAATCCTCAGTAACTTCATTATTTGAGTTGTTCAGTGTAGCTGTGTGAATCAACCAGGACAAGTCCATATGGATCACCTAGAATGAGTACATACAGCATGTACCTTCTTCTGGAAGAATAAAATCAAACCACATGGCTCTGATTTCCCAAAGGACACTCTACCAACCGTCCTGTGCATCCAGCATAAATAAGAACAATAGTCCTCAAAATCACTCTAGTGAAAAGTGAGGATAACACACTGGCAGATTATGCCAGAGACATGCATGTGCACTTATGCATATGCCTGTGTGCATGTGCTTATGCATATACATGTGACAGAGGGAATTATTTGAACAATTTTTTAATGGAAAAAGTTTAATTACATCATTCAAGACCCAAATTAAATGGGTAAAAGAGTAGGTGTGAAATCCTAAACTTACTGGGTATATCTACATTAGACATTTACTTCACAGTTGACCAATTAACTGCACAATAAATGTCTCAGCATCTACATGTATGCCCCTATTATGACACACAAAACTAACAAACCTCACAGCAGGGTATACTTGTAAAACACAAGCACTACCCTGATGCAAAGTTTTTTCATGCATGGCAGCACATTTGTAGATGCTGCTCTGGCTGGTTGGGGAACAGGGTGCCTCATTGCAGGGCTAGCCAGCAGGTAGCCCCAATGCTGAGGCACCCTGCACCCCAGCCAGCTGTTTCACAGAACTTGCAGATGGGGGAGCAGCCAGCCCTGAGCTGGCTGCTTCCTCATCTCTGTGGGCCTTAGTGGGGGCTTTGCAATGTGGAGAGACAGGAGAGCAGCCAGACAAGGCTGGCTGCTCTCCCATCTCAATGTACTGCTCCATGGCTGGCTGGGGTGCAGTGTGCCTCAGTGTGAGGGCTGCCTGCTGGTTTGTCCTGTACTGAGGCACTCTGTGCCCCAGCCACTCAGGGCAGCATCTACACATGCACTGCTGTGCATGAAAAAACTCTGCAGCAAGGTAGAACTTGTATTTCTAGCTAGCCTTCCCCTCCCTTCCCCCCACCCTGTACAGTACATAGAGCCTGGTCAGAGCAGCCATGGGCTGGCAGGATGATTCTCCATGTTCCCTGCTAGCCTGGAGTGCTCTGACCAGGCTCCATGTGGAACACACAAATAAACCCTGGAGCAATTTGCTTCAGAGATTTTTGCTCCTGAGTGCATGTTCAAACAGTGTTTCCAGGAGCAAAAAACTCTAGAGCAATAAGCCCAAGGGTTTATTGGTCCTCATTAATTGTACTGTGACAAAGAGAAGGATGGGATGATGGGAATTCCAGGGGAACCAAGCCCTCTCCCTTGGTCCTTCCCTCAGAGGAGTATGGCAGGGGAAGAGGCTTTTTGCTCAGAGCTAGAGAGAGAGAACCCAATGTGGAGGGGTGGGGCATGCACAGAGGACCTTGGCTGGGAGCTGGGGGGAGAGAGTCCACCATGGAGGGGCTAGACATATTGGGGGAACTTGCTGTTGGGGTTGGTGAAGGAGAGTCCAGCACAGAGGTGTGGGGCATGCCCAAAATGGAGGAAGCTGGGAGCCAGAGAGGGAGAGCCAGTGGCCAAGAGGTGGAGCATGTCCAGAGATCCCCAACTGGGAAAAAGAGAGGGAGAGACAGATGGGGAGGAGCACAGCAAGACAGGAACCCCTCAGCTCGATCCCAACGGGGTTGACAGAAGGTGAGGAAACTAAGCCTGGGAAGCTACCAGCCTTGTGGAAGGGATGAAATAATCCCAATGAGGTGAAAACACCTTAAAATAAATGACAAGTGAACGAGAAGTTCGTTGAAGCCACAGAAGTGGTAAGGAACTGTTTATTTTTATTTTTTAATTTATTTATTGAACTCTAAGTTTTACCCTGCAGGGATTCTCAGGGCTAAGGCGGTGTGAGGAAGGGGTGCAGGGGATGCTGGAGCCCCATGTTTCTCCATAGCCATGTGTTGAGTTGCTGTGTCTTACAGAGCCTATTTCTTCAGGGTGGTGGGGGGGGGTGGGTTTCTTTTTTGAGGAACGTCTTCCCATAAAACAAAAGAAAACATTAAAAATCATTATTGAAAATCAAAGTCCGGTCAAGTGAGATAGTTTTCAACTGGGATGGGTTAAAAAGGGGTAACATATGACCTCTTTCCTCCTATAAAACAGAAGAAGAAGACATCATCCCATAAGGGCCATAAGCCCTATAGCAGTTACAGTTGACATGCACGTGAGATATGCCCACTGAAATCAATGGAGAATCTCCTTTTAACAAAAGCAGAACATGATTTTATCCTAGAATGTTTATTTCAAAGTAAAATCCTGTATCTGAGGGAGACTAGATAGATAGAATAATATGTTTTATCCATCTTTATTATGTTTATCAATATGGGGCATGTCTTTTTAAAACAATGGCAATTTGTTTTCTTTAGATTGTCTAAGATATGACCATTTCAGAGATAGGTTTCCCCTCATACCTGAAATTAATTTTATTTAATTAAAATGGTTATAGGCCTATCTTTCATAAGGTCACCCTCATTTAAATCTTAAAGCTCTAAAATCCCACCCATATTGAAATTGCTTTCCAAATTCTTACTTCAAGGATACTTAGAAAGAAGATAAGATCTTCACTATTACTTGAAGAAAGTACGCATAGGGCAAATAGAAAGTGAACAGAAAATTGTCAGAATTCAATTTACTTCTGATTATGTAGTGCATTTGTGTTATTATTTTATTAGCTCTGATGTTATACAAAAGATCTTACTAATCTAATTGTGTCTCAAGCTTTGCCCGTTTAATGGGTTCCTTGACAAGGATGAGCTCATATAACTTACCATCAACTCATGTTCACTCTTCCTATGCAGCTACTCTCAATATGATGTGAATTAGATATTGCAATGGCTCATTGCTTTTGCTCTGTCTGTACTGCTAAAGCTGAAAGTATTGTTATGGATTTCCTAGTTAATGAACGTGTTGTAGTCTTGAGTCTTAGGAACAAATTCTACTCTTGGAGAAGTCCACAGGCTATCTTATGATTGTCAGCACATGTCTGCCTATATGTACAGTAATGGGAATCAATTTTAATTCTTCCCTGTCTAATATGGATCTTGCTATGTGATATTTGACTATGGGTTGCCAGATCTAGCAAATCTAATCTCACCTGGCTTTTACTGCTCATCACTCTGGTCTCTGAGTAGCTGCACTATACACAGTTAGCATCCAGCCATTTTCTGGCCTTCTATCTGAAGCAATATGTAACCTCCTGGTGTTAATCAAATATAGTATTTTAGTTAGTGAATGCATACATTCTTTAGTTATTTTCCTTCCTATAATGAGAACACACAGAAAATTTTTTCAGGTAAAAAATGATTGTGGTTCACTATTACCTTTTCCCTTGTGCAGGAATAAGTAGTGAATACTCAAAGAAATATGTGCAATACATTTTTGCAAGAAATCTAGTTAGCTACTGAAATGCATATTCATAAAGATTGTTTGTTGAATGTTAGTTCTTAAGGCAAGGACTTGACTCATGTGCATTTATATGGAATTTATTACAAAGGAGCTGTGTTTCTGACTGGGGAGTCAAGAACATCATAATATACGTGACTTTATAAATGTACACTTTAAAAATAAATCTGCTTATAATTTGTAGATGTAGAAGCTCAGACCTGAATTAAAAGTGGTGTGAGGTTAGAATTATAGGAAAGGAATGGAATATAATAGTGCAGGGAAGTGAATTTCCCAATTAATAATATGAATTTTAGTTAGGAAATGGTAACTGATCAGCTGGAAATAACATAAGAGAAAGACCTGGGTGACCTGGGTGTGTTCTCTCGGGGCTGTGCAACTGGCAGTGACTTTAAATTGTTTGAACTAGTACAAATGCAGAGTCTCTGAATATCGGCAGTTATTCATGGCATTAAGGACAGGCCAGACGCTTCCTCAAATAAGGCTGCTCTTCCAAAGTGAAGTGTTTTATTGTAATCCAGAATCCTTGCTTCCCCTATTTTTGCGCACAGTGATTTTTTTCTAGAATCAGTTCTTAGAAAAATAGCCTCCCTTGTTCCTACCTGACTACCTGTTACCCTGTATCACTCTGGCTACTGCTGCAGCCATTGTCTCTAGGCTTCCCCACCCTTCTACAGCTTTTACTTCCTGCTCCCATTCCAGGGGTGGTGTAGCCCAAAGTCCTGGGCAAGCCTTCAGTTTAGTGCAGTGGAGGAGCTGAGGTGAGGTCTGCCCACATGCAAGGTGCAGGGAGTGTAGGCATCGCCTACACTCACTGGGCACAAGCCATACATGTGGCAATCAGGAGAGGTCCCAAATGATGGGAAAAGGGCAAACATAGTGCCCATATTTAAGAAAGGGAAAAAGGAGGATGCAGGGAACTACAGACCAGTCAGCCTCACCTCAGTCCCTAGAAAAATCATAGAGTGCATCCTCAAGGAATCCATTTCTAAGCACTTAGAGGAGAAAAAGTTGATTAGGAACAGTCAGCATGGATTCACCAACGGCAAGTCATGTCTGACCAACTTGATTGCCTTCTATGATGAGATGAATGGCTCAATGGATGTGGAGAGACTGGTGGATGTGGCGTACCTTGATTTTAGCAAGGCTGTTGATACAGCCTCCCACAATATTTTTGCGGGCAAGCTGAGGAAGTGTGGGCTCAATGAATGGACTGTAACATGGATAGAAAACTTCCTGGAGCATCAGGCTCATAGTATAGCAACCTATGGCTTGATGTCTAGTTGGCAGCCAGTATCAAGTGGAGTGCCCCAGGGGTCAGTCCTGGAGCTGGTTTTGTTCAATGTCTTCATCAATGACCTGAAACATGGCATAGAGTGCACCCTCAGCAAGTTTGCAGATGACAGCGAGCTGGGGGGAGTAGTAGATATGCTGGATAGGGGGGTGCAAAGTGGGCCCTATTTGATTCAGATTCGGCCCGAATTGGGGATAGTGATTTGATTCATTGATTTGGATTACTGTCCTTGATTTGATTCAGCTGAATCTGAATCTTCAGATTCGATGCTGATTCTCCAAATCATCAACTAGGACATAGACACCGAATTGGGCTGAATCTCTGCCAAATTGACAAAACAGACAAAACAATCCCCCTCCCAAAATGGTGAGGGAGCTGGGGCGCACGACTTCTAAGGAAAGACTGAGGGAACTGGGCTTATTTAGTCTAGAGAAGAGGAGCCTGAGAGGGGACTTAATAGCAGCCTTCAACTACTTGAAGTGGGGTTCAAAAGAGGTGCTGGCAGATGACAGAACAAAGAGCAATGGTCTTAAGTTACAGCAAGTAAAGTTTAGGTTAGATATTAGGAAGAATTTTATCACTAGAAATGTAGTAAAACACTGGAACATAGTGGTGGTGGAATCTCCATCCTTGGAGGTTTACAAAACTCAGATAGACAAAGCTTTGCTGGGAAGATCTAGTTGGGGATGGTCCTTCTTTGAGCAGGGGGTTGGACTATATGGGGAGTCAGGTGTCCAAGAAAAGTGGTCGTTCCTTAAGGAGACAATCCTCCAAGCCCAAAGGGAGGTAATCCCAACAAGGATCAAAGGGGGCAAGAGGGCACAAAAGCCCCCATGGGTCACCAAAAGCATACGGGAATGTCTCCTAGCTAAAAGGGAGGTGTACACCCAATGAAAGGGAGGGGCCATCACCAGGGAGGACTATACCTCGGTTGCTCGGGGCTGCAGGGGGATGGTCAGGAAGGCCAAGGTGGAGATGGAACTGGGACTAATGACCCAGATCAAGGACAACAAGAAGTCCTTTTTTAAATACATAGGGGGCAAAAAGAAGGTGCCGGGTAACGTGGGGCCTCCGCAAGACACGCTAGGAAATCTGGTCATTACACCAGACAACAAAGCTAACCTATTTAACAATTTCTTTACCTCCATTTTCCTGAGCAGGGATTGGATCAGCTCACCTGCTGGGACCCCCTCAGGCCCCAGGGGAGGTGCACCCAAGCCTAGGGTCAGTGACGATCTAGTCAGGGAACTTCTGGAGGGACTAGATGTACTTAAATCAGCTGTTCCTGATGATCTCCACCCCAGAGTGCTGAGGAAATTAGCAGAGGTCATTGCAGGACCCCTGGCATGGCTTTACGAGCATTCGTGGTGCTCTGGCGTTGTGCCAGATGACTGGAAAAGGGCCAATGTGGTTCCCATTTTCAAAAAAGGGAGGAAGGAGGACCCAGGAAACTATAGGCCGGTTAGTCTCACCTCGATCCTGGGTAAGCTTGTTGAGAGAATTATCCTGGCGCATGTCCACAAGGGGCCAGCAGGGGAGGTTATGCTTAGGGGCAACCGACATGAGTTCATTAGAAGCAGGTCCTGTCAGACCAAACTGGTATCCTTCTATGACCAGGTCACAAAATCCTTAGATGCAGGGGTAGCATTGGATGTAGTCTTTCTGGATTTTACATTGGGGGAGTCCCTGTTCCCCCGAGCACTACCAAGAGTGATAAAAATAATGGTCACAAGCTGGCAGAGGGTAGATTGAGACTAGGCATCAGGAGGCGCTACTTCACAGTCAGGGCAGCTAGGATCTGGAACCAACTTTCAAGTGAAGTGGTGCTGGCTTCTACCCTGGGGGTCTTTAAGAGGAGGTTAGACAAACACCTTGCTGGGGTCGTTTGATCCCAGTACTTTTTTCCTGCCATGGTGGGGGGTGGGACTTGATGATCTGCTCAGGTCCCTTCTGACCCTACTAACTATGAATCTATGAAACCTCCTGAGGTCCCTTCCAACCCTAATTTTCTATGATTCTATGATTCTAAAGGCTGTCTGTTCATGGAGTGCAGCAGTTTGTATGGAGGAGAAGGGGACTATCTGTATACATGGTGAAATGGGAAGAGTGAAGCCCTGGGGCCTGTGACTTATACTAGTGTGCCCCTGAGACATGTGGCTCACACAGCATGTGTTTAGAACTTGGACAGCCCTATGTTAGCTGATCACCAGGGTTAAGGACAGAAGTTACACATAAACCAATTTAAGTGATTAGAAACTGATTTAAACCTGTAACAGAACAGAAGTTCAGTGCACATAAACTGGTTTAAGATAAACTGGTTTAAGATAAACCTGGTTGAAGGTAGTATCACACTTAACTGATTTAGATCAAACCAGTTTATGGAACTTCAGTTTCAGACCCCTTCCTGATTCAAATTAAATCACAATCTGTACATAGCCCAGCATCTCAGGATGCTTTGCATCCCTTGGCTAGACTGTGCCATCTGCTCCAGTGGAGCAAGGTTGGCCCCACTCCTCTGCCCGCTAACTGGGACACTATGGCTGCTGCAGCTGGCTGAGAAGGGGTTGAGGGTTGGAAACCCAGATCCAGACCAAAACCAGAATCTGCCTGGTGGGGGTGGAGCAGCTCCTCACAGGCTTTTCCCCCACTCACCGCTGGAGCAGAAAGGGAGTGGCCAGGCCCCAGGCGAGGCAGGCAGAATGAGGCTTAAGTGGGGGGATAGGGCTTCCCTTCCCTGCCCACATGGGGTTTCCAGGCAGGGGGTCAGACTTGAAGATCTACAAGGTCCCTTCTGACCCTACTTCTATGATTCTATGATCCTATGATTCTCTGGGATCTGCTTGGCAGGGGCAAAGCAGCCCCTGACAGATTTTACCCCACTTGCTGCTTGAGTGGAAGGGGCAAGGGGCATGGCCAGATGCTGGCTGGGGCTGGCACTCTGAGGCAGAGGGGAAGGAGAGGGGCTTATATCTCCTTTCCTGCCTGCATGGTCCCCCAGCTTGGATCTATTTGGCAGGGGTGCAGCAGCCCCTGCTTGGCTTTTCCTCATTCACCACTCCATCAGAGGGGGCAGAGGGTGTGGCCAGACACTGGCCCTGGGCTGGCATGCTAAGGCGAAGGGGCAGGAAGGGGAGCTACCAAGCAGGCCCTGGCTGAGGTCTCATGAGGGCAGGAGAGGATGTTTAAACCCCTATTCTTCCCCTTCATCTCAGCATGCTAGCACTTGATGACATCTGGCCATAGGCCCTGCACCCCCCATAGTTACAGTGAGTTGGGAAAATCCAGGCAGGGGCTGCTGCACCCTTGCCAAGCAGATCATGGATGGGGTCTCATGCGGGTGGGAGAGAGAGTTTGAACCCCTTTCCCTCCCCTCTGCCTCAGTGTGCCGGCCCTGGCCCCAGCCCCAGCCCCAGCCCCAGCCCCGGACGGCGTCTGGCCATGCGCCCTGCCCCATCCTCTACAGTGGGGAGTAGGGGAAAGCCTGTCAGGGAATGCTTTTGCCCTTCACATCCCCCTCCCTGGCACACCTCAGCTGAGGTCTGTGCAGGCTGGTCCATGCAGGATTAGCCCTCACCCCCACCTTCCAAATGATACTCAACAGGTCTACTGTGGCCTGGCCATGCCCCCTCTCAGCTTGAGTCAAGAGGGGAGAAAACCTGGAAGGCTTCTGTCCCCGCTTCTCTCCAGGCTTCCAGCTACCGCTGAAGAAAAAGTGAAGGTGTGTTGTAGTGCCCCCAGGTTCTAGCCTGAACCACTGCAGGCATGTGTATGCACTTCCAGAATCAGAAATGAATGTCTGTACACTTGCTTCTTGGTTCAATCTATGCAGTTTAGATTAATCTGCAAAATTTGAATTAATTCAGTCTTGGGCTTTTTGACTGTCTGTACTTAGCCCAGAAGATTGTGAGCCCTCAATCCAGTGTGACCATGGAAATGACAATGCAATCCTACATAATGCAATGTATTTTCACTCAAGATAGGCAAATATTAATTCCTATGTACCTGACAAGGCTGAGACCTTATCTGGAATATAATTGTGTATAATTGTGGTCATCTTTGTTCCCAAAAAATGAATTAAAACTGGCACAGGTGCAGAGGTGGCCTATTAGCATGAAGTTTAGCCTGGAAAATATTAGAATATTTCTAACCTCAAAGTGTGAGGTTCTGGAACCTTGAAGCCTGGATTTGGTTCTGCTATCAAAACCTCTCAGATGGAGGAAGTAGGGACAAAAAGACCTAACTAGTTGGGGGCGGGGAGAGGGTTGGCTTTTTTTGTTTTTAAGTTAGAACTTGATCAGTTCATGAAGGGACGATATGGGATGGTGTTCCAGGATGCACCCTGAGGGCTGCTGGGTCTACTCTTGTCCTGCCCCTGCTCCAGGTTTTCCATCTAACCTCCTTTTTACCTTTCCTGCTGTACCTTGATGTTCCTTTTTTGCTGATTGGGAGTCTACCTCTGAGTCTTGGAGTGGGCTTCTTGGTGCCTAGCAGACCCACTTAGTCCCTGGTCTCTGGGCCATCTGTCTACCACCAGATCCTTGCTTGCTTTTCTGCAGGCAGCTCACATACCAGTCAATATGAATTTCCAGCTCCCTTCCTTTGTATCCAGTCAGCTGTGCTGACTTCAGTGAACTTGGGATGTGGCCCTATCTTCTTGGACAGATGCTTTCTTAGAGCCAATTTTTTCCTCTGTGTGCATGGCAGTTTAATCAGGCATGGAGTACTGTACCAGCTTGTGGCATGGGAACACAGGTATAAATGAGAAATTCCTCTTATTTATACAGCTTTGAGATTTTTTTGAGCAGCCTTGAATGTGGGCTGGCTCAGGATTGTTTAGATTCTCATCCACAGTCTCTATTGAGCTCCAGTATAATTTATCTGCGTGTGGAGATGGCAGCATTGTTTTCTTTTTTTAATCCTTGAAGTTTTTTCCAGTTCATTGCTAGTTTTATAAATGCCTACGTATGCAGACAGCTGTTTGCAAAGGCAATTCAAAAGCCATATGCACTGGATTAAAAAAAAAAAAAAACGCTTTGGTATACAAGAACAGTGTAAGGCCTCCAACTGCATTACACCATAAGTTTGTTTATGTAAGACAGGCAAAGTGTCTTTAGATTGTTTGTACTAGTACAAATGCAGAATCTCTGAATGTCAGTAGTTATAAATGGCATTAATGACAGGCCAGACACTTGCTCAAATAAAGCTGTTCTTCCAACACAAGGTTTTTTATTGTAATCTAGAAGCCTTGTTCCCCTATTTTTGCAAACAGTGATTTTTTTTCAAAAATCAATTCTTCTTAGTGGGGTGTACTGTATGGAGAAATATAAGCAGATGTGTATCTTTCATATGGCATTAGACCCAAGGCAGAAGAGGATCCCATTGCACATATCTCATGAAAAGAAAGATTTTTTTTTCTTATGGAAATTTCTACTGCCGAGTTTATCATGGTATCCTTAGAGAAGCACCATCATGATTTTTGCAGATAAAGACCAATATATTCTTCATAATTCCAAGATCCTGATCTTGTGAAGACCTATGCCTCACCCCTACCCACTTGGGTTTCCTTAAGATCAATGACACATCTCCTACACCAGGGGTGGGCAATAATTTTGGGCAGAGGGCTTCTTACCCAGTTTTAGCAAGCTGTCAAGGGCTGCATGGGTAGCCCCGCCCCTTGACAGATGCCTCACCTCCTCATCACCATCTTGGGACCAAAGTTCCAGGGCCAGTGCTGGTGGGGTCCAGAACAGGGCACAGGCTGGCAGGGGTTTGTGGAGCTGGGCTGGGCTGGGCTGCACCAGCAAGTAGAGTGGGGAGCTGGCCTGGCTTCATAGAGCCCCTGCTGGCTGGGACCCTGTACTCCTGCTGCCCTCAGACACCCGTGTGGGCCCCACGCTCCCACTGGCTCCCACACCCACTCATTCCCAGTGACCCCCCATCCCCACAGTACAGGCAGGGGGCAGTGCACAGCCCCAACCCTGCACTTGCCAGCAGGGAACCAGCTGATGCTGAGCACAGGGAAAAGTAGCCCCTCCCCTGCCCCATGGCCAGTGCCCCGCACTGCAGCCACTCGCAGCCCATGTGGACTGCCTGTGCCTGCTCAGGACAGCCCCGTGAAGGCTGTGAGTGGCTGCAGCAGGGAGCGTGGGACACGGGGTGGGGGAGGGGCTGCTTTTCCCCCTGCACTCAGCACCAACACATCCCCTTCCCTTCCCCCCCTGACTTTTTTACCTGAGTTTCCCATGCCTGAGGAGCCACATGGTCCAAGGCCGGGGCTTCTGGCTAGGGGTGGGTTGGGGTTGGATGGACCCTGCTGTTGCAGGAGACTGCCGGGGCTTATCCTGGGTCCTGCTGCCCCTGGTTCCTGTCATATTTGACAGGAACCAAGGAAAGATAAATATTAATTTTCTAAAAATTTTTAGGAGCCCTGCGGGCAGGATAGAATGGCCTAGTGGGCCAAATCCAGCCTGCAGGCTGGACTTTGCCCACCCCTGTCCTACATGTAATGTTAAGGATGCACATACGTTTTCTTAGGATTAGAACAAAGACAATTTCTTAAACTATGTACCTCATTTACAATCTAACATTGATCTGCAGTTCTACCCTGTTCTCTCTGCTCCAGTTCTTGTCACTGGGAGATGAGAACAACAGGTACTGCTACCCCACACTTTTGTTCTTAGGAGTATCCCCCAGGCATTTTCCTTCTAGTAGAATTATTTGTTCATAAAGTGTGATAGATCAGGGTTAATTTAAGACAAAGCATGATGAATAGGTGCACAAGCAACCTGAAGACAGGCAAAGGAGGTTATGAGTAATGCATAGTTGCATAGACTAGTGTGGTGCAACAAATAGCTGGTGTCAAAGTGCATGTTTACACTGTGTTCCCAACATGTCTAGGTAGTAATGTTTCCATTGACACATGCCAAACCTGGAAATGAGGCAGTGAAGCTGCTGTCTGGGTGTTCTCCTATGTGTCTCTGGTGTGCTTGAGGTAGCCCTAGAGGACTATCCCCAGAGCAGTTTCACTACTGCATTGCTAGATTTGCTATGTGCAAATGGGGTTTGCGTCAGAGCATCCCTTCCAGGATACGCTGGGATCATACTGAAGGCTTAACCAAAATGGTTGTTCATTAAAAAAAAGACATGGTAAGACTAACCTCTACTATCCCCTGGCTTGGTGATTACCAGTCCCCAACACTAGGCATTTGAAGCAGGTATTTTGAAAATATTTGAAGGTGAATAGTTTAAAGCTAGTTCAAAGAAGGCAGTCAATGCATGAGAGGTAAGAACTATATTTTCCAGTCCAAAGTTCATGCTTCTTCATCCAAAATAGATTTGATTTTCACTGAGGCTGAAAGCCTTGAAATATTTAGCTTCTAAGATAGGCACAATACTTATCTAGGGTAATGCAGCTGTGCAAGTCTGACTGGAAACATGGGATATCTAAGGCCAGACCTAGCTTGAGAGTCCCTTTTATATTTTTGTAAGAAAGTTTCTTCATTTTATCCAGAAATATGTAAGGTATTATTTAAAATAAGTGGCAACAAGGTAGTCTCTCCAAAGGTTTTTGGACATGCATTTAAAAGCCACATTGAATAGATGAAAATCACATATGTAATAAACATTAGAGTCCTGTTAGTAGTGGAGCTGAAAAATTAACTATGAAATTATTTTAAAATGTATATTTATGTATAATATGATATGTGACTCTAGTCACAGACCAGTATCCCTCTGTGCAAGATAAAAACACAAAGGAAGTCCCCCCCTCAATGAATAATTATCTATGCTTCCCCCCAGAAAACAAAACCTGGTGCTAAAGAAATTTATGTGCCACTTGACAATCAGCCCACAGAGACCCAATACTCCAATGTTTATCAATTTTTTTTCTTACCCGACTCCATCCTTTAAAAAGTGTACCATCCAAGCAATGTTCCAATCATTATGCCCACAATTATAGGAGAAGAAAATAAAACTATACTTTAAAATAAATAATCTCTATGTAAACAGTCCTCCAGAAACAAAATTAATCACTTTTAGGAACTTTTTAGGACCTTCTACTGCATGAAAAGTTTCAGGTGTCACTCCAGCAGCAAATATTGCCCAGTACCTGTTTAGAAGCTAAGTTAAGCACACCAGTGAAAATAAATAAAAATCTGGAAACATGGAGATCAGATCAATAAAAATATTAAATAATCTCAAAAATAAAACATGGTCAAATTCATAATCTCCATATCAATAATAATCCTCACTAACTGACAATGTATGTTGTCATTATTTTTTCCCAGGAGTAATCATAAATGATTTAAGTACACTATGATTAAGTACACTAATAGCAGAAGACATTCAAACTGTCTTCTTCACAATACTAGAAAAGTTGATTTCAGACATTAGTTTCTTTCTTCATTAAATTGTTCTCAGTGCTCCCTGTGTAGTAATTTTATTTGAATGGTTATTACACAGACTTTTTTCTTAAAGAGTTATAGTAGGTAAAGTTGTCCTTTTTCAGTTTTTTTGTATGTTCTATTCATTGAATGGCTTGCAGTAGCAGTTAAAGAATCTCCAAAGATTTGTGGGGTCACAGTCAGTGATCAAGTGTATAAAATATCTATTTGCAGA
Organism: Alligator sinensis; assembly: GCF_000455745.1. Taxonomy (NCBI): domain Eukaryota; kingdom Metazoa; phylum Chordata; order Crocodylia; family Alligatoridae; genus Alligator; species Alligator sinensis. The sequence goes on from NW_005841907.1 coordinate 888,208, forward strand.
TGAATATCTATTTTTACCTCATTAACCTGCATGTTTCAGTGTTTTACAGATATATGAGGTACCTAAAGCATGAGAGACCAACTTTTCAACATGGTCTAGGCAGTGCAAAAGGGTCTTGAAAGTCACTGGATTTCCACAAATGAAGACTCTCTTGCCATGCGGTAGTCCCCAAATGACATCTGGCCTAGTGATGTCATAACTGTCTTTTGCACCTTCCTGGCATGGGTGCTCACCACTTAGTGTGCTGCTGCAGGCTACAGAGGAGCCTGCATAGTGAGTAGCAGGGAGATCCCCCCTCCCTGGTAGCCATTTTAATGGGAAGGTTTCTGATGGAGCACCTTTGGTGCTGTCACTTTAAGGGCTGAAAGCAGGCAGCTGGCAGGTGCCTAGAGAGCCATGTTAAATCCCGGTTTTCTAGGCTGAGGCAGCAGTTTGCTGCTAGCAGCCAAAGGACCAAGTACATCCAACTGAGTTGCTGCTCATGGAACACCATGGCAGTAAAGAAGGATCTTTGGGGATGGTTGGAGGTTCCTGGGGGTGCAGTGAGGTCCCAAGCTCCAGAGAAGGCTAGGGCTTAGTTAGAGCAAAGCCAAGCCTAGGCATGGGGCTGCCAGTTTGTAGGCTTACAAAGGGGCTAGGCAAGCCCTTGAGTAGAGCTAGCAGGGGAGAGGCCTAGGGCTTAGGAGAACCCTCTTAAAGGAAGAGCTGCTTCATTAAGATCTGTGGGGCTCTAAGCAAGCCCTGGGGGAGAGGGTGGTATGGCGGAGCCAAGAAGGGGACCCCTGTTGTCCATGGAGGGCAGCAGCTGCTAGGCTAACTCTCTGATCTCTCGATTGCTGAATGTAAGGGGGCCAGGGCTGAAGGGCCAAAGGGCAATTGAACCCACCATGAGGGGCAGGCCAGGGCTGCAGAGAGTCATCTGGCACCCCAACTGGCCTAGAGGTGAGGCCAGGGCCTTAAACAGACCAAAGGTCCTCTTGAGAGGGAGGACATCATAGCTGAAAGATGGTAGGGGTCAGCAGGCATGCATGCTGGTATGAAGGCAGCAGCCAGCAGGAGGAGGCTGCAATAGAAGGCCCTGGAGGGAAAGCAACCTAGGAACAGCACATAGCCCAGTAGGGATAAGACCAGGGCAGGTAAACCTGCTTGGTCCTGGATATGACCTATAATTGCACCCTGCCAGGGAAGGGTGGTATTGTGGGGATGTCCATGGCAGGACAGTTCCCCTAAATGCCAGGCAAGTTACCTCCTCAGTGAAAGGTGGGTAGGGGCACCTGATAACCCCAGTCCCCATCATCCATGCCTAGGCAGAGGCACCTGAGCCCATAATGGTGTAAGATCCTGAGGCCCCAGTATAGGGACGGAGTATGGGTCCCCAACAAGGGGGGCAGAGTAGGTACCCCCAATGAAGGGGTGGATTGTGTGAGGTTAGAAGCCAGAGATTGACAGAGTGCCTATAGCATGAACAAGATGAGGCCCCAGACCCAGGGTGTGTGTAGAGGCCCAAGGAAGGGGGCAGTTCAGCCCAGGTAAATTCTCGGATGTCTGAGGCCACAAGTGGGCCTGAGGCTAAGTGGGCAAGCAATTGGCTCTAATGAAAGAGTAAGAGTTCTGAGTTACCCAGAGAGGGGCCTGGGTCAGAGCTCTGTCCAAGCCAGGCAAATTGGTTGGTCCCTGTTCAGATGAGGGTCATGGAAGAAGCCCAAGAGGCTGTGCCAGGGCCAGCAAAGAAGTGCATGTAGGCAACCTTGATGGCATATGGGAGCCACTCAAGATAGCAGGGCAGGCAGCATGTGGCCCTCTGTGGGGCAGCATGTGAAAGACCTGGTGAGAGCAGGTGGTATGAGTGAGGCCCATTGGAGCAGAGAGAAAGGAGGAAAGTGTGAGATCTAGCAAGGGGCTGAGTTTGGCCTGGTCTCAAACTGGAGCAAATAGCAAGTCAAGGATGACATCTGTGAGGCATGAAACATGATAAGGGGAGGTTGAAGTCATGTGTACATTCCTAGACATTGGGGTCTTAAAATGGGCAGCCTCCTGCTTATTGTAACAACAGTTTACTTTACATCAAAGGTGTGGCAGATGAGACCGGGCAGACTGCCCTGGGCAGACTGCCCTTGACAGACTGGCAGGCCAGTACTGTGACCAGAGCTGGGAGATTGCCCCCTGCCATAGAGACATGAAAGAAAGAGCTGTGAGCATGAATAGAGAAATGCAGAAGCCATGGATAAAGATGATTCACTGAGAGCCATAGTCACCTAATGAGTGATATTATTGGCAAGTTGAAACTAGTTGCTTTAGAGAGCTTCTATGAAGAATTAGGTACATATTTTTCATTAAAAAACCCTCCGGCAATCCTCTCAGTAAAATCTTTAATTCTTTTTCAATTCTACCAATTCTCTGTGGGATTTACATAACTGGGAATGCAAATTTAACCCAATGTAACTAAACTACACACCAAGATTTGAAACCCTTTTTATGTAACTTATGTAAAGACCTAAATACTTTACTTCCTAAAAGCTATTCCAGAACTTATTTAGTATTAAAGAAAAACAAACAAACAACCCCCTTTCCCAAACCAGGAGAACAAACAAACTGAAACCTCTAACCCTAGCTAATCACCAGTTTGTTCTGACCCCAAAATAATAGAAAATAAAACTTGGCATTAACCCGCTAAACAGGAAATCCTGTAATGGGCAGTTGTAATTGGAAATGTTTGCAAGTGGTTGCATTTTATGCAAGTGGTTGCATTTTATGGAAACTTGAAACAACCCTACATGGTAAAGCACTGTACCAGCATATTGCTTTCCTTTTGTTCTTTCCAGCCTGATTTATGGTGAGGACACTTTGCTTCCTCTTGGGATCAGACAACATCCTTTCATAGACACCGCTCTGCAAATATGAAAAAGGCAATCAGGTACTATGGCACAATGCCAGAATTCTCATTGACTTCGTACATACGCAGGCTACCTGGCTTCTCTCCAGGACTGAAAGATGCTATCTTTAACAGATGAGATGCCAAAGGCCTATCGACCACAGGAGATATTTTCCAGGACATCATGCTACATTCCTTCCAACAGGTCAGAATTAAATTTAATGTGATTACTCTTGATTTCTATGTTTATCTGCCAGTTAGACACTTCTTAGATAGTTAGAAAAGGAGGAAGTCCATGACTGGGGAAAGATAATTAGAAGAAGCACTCAGAAAGTGTCCTAGCTCAAATAAACAGCTTTCAAACTTCAAGAAACTGTTGCAAATGGGCACTTTAAATTCTATATACTGATCTTGAGCTCTTAATAAACCTCTTCAGGATAACCAATGGCCAAAAAAACATATGAATATCCCTTTAAAAGGAAATGCAATGCTTTGGGCTTTATAGATTTTACTATTTTCTTCCCGTTTCAAACAAAATAAATTAAGTACTACATTTAGGATGATCTAAATGTGATTATGGTTCACCATTATTCAGACATTGTTTATGGAACTGACATTACATAAATTGGTTTGGTGCAGTGATTCACCAGTTCTTACTTTCCAAGCTGGCTGGCTAATTGAGGTTTTTAACCCTTTTATATACATTCTGGGACTCCACATATGGAAGTGACTATGTAGCACTAATTTAAGAAATTAGTACCAGTTTTCTGGCTATACCAACAAAACTCATTTTACACATATGGCAAAATAAACTCTGCACATCACTTATCTACGGAAAATACTACATCAAATCACTAACTGAATATAGTAATGTGTCTACAATCTATATGGTGCACATATAAATATATTGAGTTTTAATAAATCATAAATTAGTCTTTTATTTATTTTAGACCTTAGCAATGCCCAAAAGTTTCAGGCTGGACATAAGGAAGAACTTATTTACTGTCCGAGCCCCCAAGGTTTGGAATAGACTGCTGCCGGAGGTAGTTCAAGCACCTACTTTGAATGCCTTCAGGATACACTTGGATGTTTGTCTTGCTGGGATCCTATGATCCCTGCTGACTTCGGGCTGGACTCGATGATCTTCCGAGGTGCCTTCCAGCCCTAATGTCTATCTATGAATCTATGAATCTATGAAAATACGATCACATTTGTCAATCAGTTGCTCATAATATTAATAACATATGATTTTTGGACCTATAATAAACGCTAAGTGACTGAGGAAAAGTGTTCTATTTAGAACCAGTGAATTTCCCATCAAGAATCTCCCATCAAGTGGGGGAGAGGGGAGGAACAGAGTGCTGCTACCCATGACCCCATACCACCGCCATTTCCCAGGAGCAGGGTGGGGGAAGCATGTTCCATCATCCCCTCCATCCCCCTTTGCCAGCACCCCTTGCTGCTGCTACCTCCAAGGACCAGGGCTGGGGTGGGGGAGACAAGGCCAACAGCACTAGCCTCACCTCCCCACCCCATCCCCTCCATCCCTGCTGTCATGCCGGTGCTCCACCATCCCACTCTGTCCCCACTGTCACCTCCGTCCCCCTCTGCCACCAACCCATGCTGCCACTGCCTCCAAGCTTGAGAGTTCCAAGAGTTCCCCGTACTGCTCTGCGTCCAGCTCTGAAACACCCCTCACCCCTCCTCATCCTGTGCGTCTGTCTGTGCAGAGCACTCTGATTGGTTGTTTTATTAAGTATTATGATTGGCTGCCAAGACAACCAGCGTGCTCCAAGAACATTACAAACAGACAGACTGACAGACACACACACATACACAGACTAAACCCTTTATATATACAGATTTTTAAAAATTATTATGGAAGATTACTCATTTATAAAGGAAAAAGAAAACTTTAATGTATATTAATTAGGTTCATATTATCTGATATTGGGAACTTTGATCCTCAGGTAACTCTTTTTCCTGAAGTTAATGTAAATGTATACATGTATAAAATCTAATTCAGTCTTTTACCTTTCTGGAATTTAAATATATGTTCTATGGACTTCCATAGAATGCTTAGGCATGCCTTTCATTTTCACCTATCTGGAAAATGTTATAGCAGAACAGATGAGTACTGATGAAGATTTAGAACATCAGACATCCTAGAGTCAAATTGTTCACCCAGTTCTCCAAAGATTTGTACTTATGCTTAACTTTTAATAGAAGTGCATGTAAGGAATCCAACTGCATTTAATAGAACTACTCATATGTAAAGTTAAACGTGAATTAAATCCTTGTAGGATTGGAGCTTTCATTCTGTTTTATATGGTGTATCTCTCTTCAGCAACACCTTAAGTAAATACTTAATTTTAATGAAACTTAAATATATGCTTGTGCATTTTTCAGCTTCCTCTAACAGCATTGGGGTAGCTATACTGCCTCAGAGAAGCACTTGTACGCAATAGTAACAGCTAGGACCTAAACCCTGTTGTGAGAGGAGCTCTTTGAATGTGCCCCTGTGCCAATAGGCCTGCGTCTATAAAGAACTGGAGAGAGCTTTAACATCTTAACCATTGGCACTTGAAATACATTCAGCTCCCTAAGCAATGAGTTGCCTAGCCTTATTGTGAAAACGGGAGATGGAAAATATGGAATAAAAATAAAATCACCACTAACTATATTTTGAAAATCATTTTTCTTTCTTATATTTTTGGGCTCTAGATCTCTGGTGGTCTTTACTTGATGCACCTCAGTCTTTGTTGAGTTTATAATACACAGAGACACAATAGCACATATACACCAACTGGTGACTGCAGATCCACTGCTTTTCTTAAGCATTGTGCTTTTGAAATGAATTGCTCATTTCATATATATCATTCACAGTTTGCTGCAGTGATTGCCCAAGGTAAACACCCTGGCAGCATTTTCTACCAATATGTTATATTTAAATCTATCTATCTATCTATCTATCTATATATCTATAATGAAGTGTGTGTCTGTATGTATGTATGTATGTTCATTTATAACTCGAGACTGTCTGGTCCTATCTACTGTAAACCTTTCAAAATCACTGAATACCACTGAGGAAAATTGTAGGTGGGTTATTTTTCACTTGACCCTTCTTGGGGCTTCCAGTGACTATTTAAGGGAACAATGCTTTTCACATGTATGGTTTTACAAGGCTTGCTCCAGCATTGGTAGTCAAAGAGAGTTGTATATCCTGGCGCCAGCAGGAAACACCACAAAAATTGTTTACAAAGAAGTTCTACAATAAAGATAATTCATTTGGATCTCATTTGAAATGTTGCTCCACGTTAAATATTAAATGTTAAATATGTTGTACTATATTCTTTAAAAATAAACAATATTTTTGACCTAAATATGTTGTACTCAGTTCTTTGAAAATAAACAAACACTGCAATTTCAAAAATAATGACCCAAGTGAAGAACAGTTCCTTCTGCTAGTGTATATATGTATATATATTTAGTACAGTTTGGAAACTTTTAGTTGGAAGGTTGAGGCACATCAAAATAACATGTTTTAGCAATTACCAATGGACAATCTGAAAACACCCCAAAATGTTTTTTTTTTTTTAAATGTCCTAATCTTTTATGTCTTTGCAACTTGCAGGATTCCCACTGTTTTTTACTTCTACACTGTCTAGAATACAGCATGGGCAGTTTCAGTTGTTTTTTTAGTGCATGTCATTTTTTAGGTCTGACTATGACCAAGAAGCGTAAAGTTGAGTGGCAATGGAGGAAATTACCAAAGAAGAAAATTTTCTTGGGGGAAGGACTTCAAGTTATACAGACAAACTGGGGACTGTGCTTTCGAAAGGAGAGATATGGAAAAGGATTTAGAGGTCCTAGTGAACACACAACTCAATGTAAGCTCCCAGCATGTTGGTCTGACAAACAGGACTAATGCAATCCTTGGGAAGATAGACAAGAGAACAGAAATAAGGGACAATTTTGCCATCATAATGAGACACATATGGTTTCTGTACGTGAACAGATACATTGTAATACTGGTTTTCATATTTTAAAATTCATATTGGAAAATTGTAGAGGGTGCCAAAAAGTATCCACAAAAAGGAGAAAACACTATAAAGTGAGAAATGTAAAGAACTCAGTCTCCTTAGCTTATTGAAAAGGAAGATGATACTTGACTCAATAGCATCTTCTTGGGTTTGAACATAGAGTACTGTAGCACTCTTTCTTATAGCAGCAAAGGGTATGGTAAGAATAATTTCCTAGAAGGTGAACACAAACAAATTCAAATTATGGTGAAAAAAACCCATAATTAAATGCGGGTGAATAAGCACTGAAACATACTACTAAGGAACCTAATAGATTCCTCTTTTGATGTTTTCTATTTAAGACTGGAAATCCTTCTAAAACAGCAGTTGGCATCATTTTCAGCGACAGGCCAGAATAACCCAGCTTTTTTCTGAGTTGAGCTAGTGCCGGGACTTGTCTGCTGCCACTTCACCCTATCACTTAGTCATGGTATAACACAGTATAGGTAAAGCCCCAGCCACCAAATAGTGCTAGTGCCCTTTACTGCTAACACCTTCAGCTGCTGAACACCACTGAGGTCCATCACTGCTAGATGTCACCAAAGCCTCTGGCTCTGTGGCCTAGATCTAACGACTGCACAGGCTGGATCCAGACTTTGGACCATTGGTTACCAACCCCTGTTCTAGAAGATAAGATTTAGGTAAACACAAGTTATGTTTTTGGCATGTCATGCAAAGCCAAGATATTGGACGGTAATTGGATAAAATGTACCAGCCTATAATAAGCAGGAAGTCAGATTCAATGATATAATAGGCCTTTCTGGCCTTAATTCTATCAATCTGTGAAACTAACATAAAATATCTCATTGGTTTCAGTTTGAGAGATGTATTTAGTTTGACTATGTTTTTATTTGAACTGGTTTGGTGATCCCCTTTCCTATTTTGTCCTTTGAAAAGTTGCACAAGTACAGCTGAATTAGCTTAGTAGCCTGATGTGAGCCCTTCATCATACACTTACATCATACTTCAACCCTAACTTAAAGAAATTATCAATTTAATTTAATGTATTTAGCTATACTGGTGCAACTTACCTTGTATAGGCAAAGCCTTAGTGATAGATTTCACTAGGAAAATTTATCACTGGACATTAGACTTCTAGTACGTTTACATGGTTTTCATTTTACTACAGCATTACAATATTATATTCTGCACTGATAACCAGGGATCCTGGTTTTCTCTGATAAAAAAATTCCCAATTTTCAGATGTAAAAAAGTAACCAAAATCCATATTTTTCCATGATCAAAATGAAACACCACTAATATATAGATAGGGGTATTTAATTTTGATCTTGGAAAAATGTGGATTTTGGGTTACTTTTTTTAAATCTGAAAATTGTTTTTTTTTGTTTTGCTTTTTTATCAGAAGAAAACAGGATCCCTGCTGGTAACATAGCCCAATATCTTATTAATATTAACATATTTATCTGAAAATTATGCTTTCATTTCTATATATACTTACTCTGCCTTTTTTGTCTCCTACGCTATTTCTTCATTTTCTTAACCTTATTTATATACCTTTTATATTGGATATATTTTGAACTGATTGAAAGAGCTGTACTATGCACTGCAATGCTAGGTTAATACATGATCTGGATGCTGTATTTTGCTTTAGCTCTCATACTGCTTAATAATAATAAACATCTGTAACAAAAAGTACTAGGTATCAAATGTCGCTTTTGGAACATTGCCAAAAAATGGCTTATTTGTTCTTTATGGACCTATTCATAATGTTAACAGTGAGGAAAATATATGTATTATGTTCTAATATACATAATTTCAAATTTTCTAAATATTAATTAATGCTTTTTTATAAATTTGTTCCTCCATGTACAAAGTTGATGTAATATTGCTTGACTTCAGGGAATTCCTCATTGTTACAGGGAGAGCACTTCTTAAGGGAACAATGGGATGAGCTATGACTTGAGGAATATCCCTGTGTAACTCCAACCATGTGGGAAAAGCTTTTCCAAGCCTGTATATAGGATCAAAGGGCTATTGAAATCCTAAAGATACTGGTGTAAGAAGTGAGGGTTTCAGTGGATTGTCTAGAGATGAGTCTTTGGTTGAAAAAGAAAAAACAAAAATGCATCAAGGGTTTAGAGGCACAAAACCAAGTTGGACTTGTGGTTCACATGCTGGGAACAGGGAGGTGAAGACTAAGAACCTGGTCTTCATATATTAAGACCACAGGTTTCCACCAAGAATGGGAGCCCTGGAGTAAAATGTGTTACCCAATGTGGCATACTTGAGGGGGTGTAAAGGGTATGACAATGGCATTCAGCTTCATAGGCTGAGTCTGTCTAGATTCATTGATTCCTGCCTGTTAAAGAGCAGCTCAATTTCATCTATATATGGGTTTATGAACAGAATTGAAACCAATTCACACTAGCACAACTACATTGATGTCAAAGTACTATGCCTAAAATTTTGTAAAGAATAATGCTTTTTTGTGTTTTCCCTTGGGATGATTTCCTTGTTCACCACAGAGATGTCCTGTATTTTATGTTACCGTGGTTCCCATTTGGTTATAGATTTGGTAAAAATGGATTTGGTTTCCAAAAGCCACATTGCCAGTACCTTTATTATTGCATGGCCACCTTAAACATTGCTATCTACAAAGAATAGCCTGACATTTTTATTTTATTTGTCATCTTTGCCTTTCCTAAATTTTAAAGAATTCTTATGTTTCTGGTCATGTGCTCATCTCTAAAGCAAAGGCAATCAATCATAGCACTAAAAAGTAAAATAAAATCAAGCCATGTCACATGATACGGCTCAATCAAGCAAACTAGAATTAGAACAATCTTTCCTGCTGTGACTGGCCTTGTTTTATTGTGTATAAATGGAGGATTTTTCTAAAATGTTAACAGTGCTAATACTGGCCATCAACTATGAAAATATATTCATATTAAGCAAGGTGAAAGTCAATACTCATTTATTTCTTTTTCATGCAACTAAGGAAAGACTTAAAACCTGTTATATAAATAATGAAATAACTGGAGTTGGAGTATGCCATTTAGTTACATTTTTCTAAATAATAATTTCTCTTGGAGAAACTGGCCAATTGTCGCCTTGGGTCCTCCACGATCCGCTGGCTGGAAAATTGGCTCCGGGGTCAGACCCAGAGGGTAGTAATCGATGGAAGTCACTCATCGTGGTGTCCTGTGACCAGTGGGGTCCCCCAAGGCTCTGTCCTTGGACCCATACTGTTCAACATCTTCATTAATGATGTGGACACTGGAGTCAGAAGCGGACTGGCCAAGTTCGCCGATGACACCAAACTTTGGGGCAAAGCATCCACACCAGAGGACAGGCAGTTTATCCAGGCTGACCTGGACAGGCTCAGCAAGTGGGCGGATGAGAATCTGATGGTGTTCAACGCCAATAAATGCAAGGTTCTCCACCTTGGGAAAAAAAACCCGCAGCATCCTTATAGGCTCGGCAGTGCTATGTTGGCTAGCACTATGGAAGAAAGAGACTTGGGGGTCATCGTTGACCACAAGATGAACATGAGCCTGCAATGTGATGTGGCGGCTAGTAAAGCGACCAAAACGCTGGCTTGCATCCATAGATGCTTCTCAAGCAAATCCCGGGACATCATTCTCCCCCTGTACTCGGCCTTAGTGAGGCCGCAGCTGGAGTACTGTGTCCAGTTTTGGGCTCCACAATTCAAAAAGGATGTGGAGAAGCTTGAGAGAGTCCAAAGAAGAGCCACGTGCAAGAGTGCCCCAAGGGATGACGAGGTCGAATGGTCACAAACTACTTCAAGATCGTTTCAGGCTGGACATAAGGAAGAAATTCTTTACTGTCCGAGCCCCCAAGGTCTGGAACAGCCTGCCACCGGAGGTGGTTCAAGCGCCTTCATTGAACACCTTCAAGATGAAACTGGATGCTTATCTTGCTGGGATCCTATGACCCCAGCTGACTTCATGCCCTTTGGGCGGGGGGCTGGACTCGATGATCTTCCGAGGTCCCTTCCAGCCCTGATGTCTATGAAATCTATGAAATGTCTATGAAATCTATGAAATGGCACATTTCGAACATTTAGCTACAGCTACTCTGCCCCAAGTAGACCATGTCTGGCTATCTGCAGTACCACACACTGAACATGAAGCCATGCCCCATGCTGCTACCTTGAAGCACTGGGGGGGAGGGTGGGGAGATTAACCCTGGGAGAAAACCCACAACAAAAAGGGGGACAGTGCATGTAGTGGCAGTGCATGCTGCCCAAAACCCAAGCCTGGCCAGCTGGAACTATGGCTGCTGGCCAGGCTAGCTGTAAGAGCACCATGGCTGCAGCTCCTCAAAGCCTCCAGGACCTGAAGTAAGATTGCTGGGGACAGTACAGTTGCTGGACCCAACCTCTCCTACCCCATCTAGGTGCACTAGAGTATGTGTGTGTCATGGGTGTTCCCCAGGAACAGGAAGCAGCAGCACAAGGTGTACCACTGCTACTTGTCCCGCACTCATCTGGATGTGGCCCTAGAGGACAATATTGAATTATAATGCACTAGGAAGAGCTTTGGAAAGTCACAATCATCAAAGCTCCAGGAGCTGTTGGAAGAAAGCATGCCCTTTGCATTCCCTTTTCCATAGGTTGTATGTTCCACATTACATGGACTGCTAATAGAAGCACAATTGGTTGTTCTAAGAGACATCCTTGTCAAATAATCTGAACCAAAATATCCACTCTTTCACCAGTAGATTGAACTGTTGCACAGTATTCCTGTTAGATGCTACATGCAGAAGCAAATATATATCATGTGAGAAGGCAACGTGAGTCAAGATGCGGAGGTGGCAGTAAGTAAGAGAAATTAGTAATACAGACTATCTTTGCTTGTTTTTCTCTACATATCACATACACTACCACATTAAAAAGAATAAAAATCTCTCTGAGTCATGGCCAAATTAAATAGGGAAGAAAAAAAATCAACGGGTATAACAATCTGCTTTAGACCAGTTCCTTTACAGGAGTCTGGAAAATTTGAGAATCTATTTTAAATCATATCTTTATCATTAACCAACCATCAGTAGCATGAGAAATGATAAATAAATCAGCATCATGACAGCTCTTTACACTTATTCTGTAAATATGTTTGGAGTTATTTTAGTTCAGCTGGATGCACAATTACCTCAAAAGTGTCAGTCATAAGGGCAATGGAGGGAGAAATACTAAAATGTCACTGAGAGGGTGAACAATATCGTTCCAGTGGGAAAAGCCAATGAGAACTAAAGATGAGGTGAACAAGAGGGTAAGAGTAATATAAAGAAGGTGGAATATGTGTATAATAAAAGACAATGCCATGTTTGAATGAGAAAGAATATTCTCCTTTGTGTTTCTTGGGCTAGCCAATATAAAGAAATATTGATTTTTTTTTACTTTGTTTAATTGCAAAAACAAAAACAAACTCAGAATATGCATAATGATATCATAAAACAACACATGCTGGGTACAATGCCACGCCAAGCACAGCAGAGGCCAAGGGCCACTGGAAAACAAAGAGAAAGAGATGCTGGGTCCTCGTCATTGGCGACTCCATCCTGAGAGGAACAGAGGGGCCCATCTGTTGCTCTGACCCCATGACATGTGAGGTTTGTTGCCTGCCTGGAGCTCAGATTCAGGATGTCACAGAGATGATCCTGGACCTCATCCAGCCCTCTGATCATTACCCCATGATCCTCATCCATGTGGGAATGAATGACAGCCAGGGGCAACTCAGACTGCATCATGAGTGACTACAAGGCTCTAGGGGTAAAGTTCAAGGTGAGGTCAACCAGAAGCTTCATAGCTGGTGCTACCAGGCAGGCCTTGGGTTCTTGGACCATGACCTGCATTTCTGCACAGAGGACTTGCTCTGGCGGGATAGGCTTCATCTCTCCCCAAATGGTAAGTGCGTTTTTTCTGCCAGGCTGGCTGATCTTATACAGTGAGCTTTAAACTAGGTTTGCCAGGGGACAGGGATGCAGATGAATACAAGGACACTTTGCTTTCAAGCCAAGTGATGAGCACAGGTAATACCCAGGTAAGTGACAGGGGCCAAGGCAGACTTAGGAACAAGGGGGTAGCATGGGTACCTGCAGGAGGCCTCAAATGCCTCTACACAAATGCTCAAAGCATGGGGAATAAGCAGGAGGAACTCACCCTCCTGCTAGCTAGCAAACACTCAGACCTAGTGGGGCTCACAGAAACCTGGTGGGATTCTACCCATGACTGAGCAGGGCACATCCAGGGATACAGGCTATAGAGGAGA
>NW_005841907.1:901422-902634 GCF_000455745.1 Alligator sinensis
GGCAGGGGTATAGCACTATCAAAGAGCAATACACATCCTCAATGATCAGGATGGGGTTGGAGGAGGGGCAAAATGAGGCACTCTGGGTAAAAATGCAAGGGGGGTATCCAGTTCTGGGTGCCACACTTCAAGCCATGTGGCTAGCATTGAGAGAGTCCAGAGGAGGGCCACTCAGATGGTTAAGGGGCAGGGGGGCAGGCCCTACGAGGGGAGGTTAAAGAGCCTGAACCTATTAAGCCCTCACAAGAGAAGGCTGAGAGGGGACCTGGTGGCCATTTACAAACTCACCAGGGGGGACCAGTGGGAATTGGGGGAGGCTCTGTTCCCCCAGGCACTACTCAAAGTTACTAGGAATAACAGCCACAAATAGTTAGAGAGAAGGTTCAGGCTGGACACTAGGAGACATTACTTTACAGTCAGAGCTGCCAGGCTCTGGAATGGGCTCTCAAGTAAGGTAGTACTCTCTCCTACCTTGGAATCTTCAAGAGGAGGCTGGACAGATATTTGGCTGGGGTGATATGATTTGGCTGGGGGATATGACCATGGCACCCGTTCCTGCCCGGTGCAGGGGGTCAGACCTGATGATCTGTTTAGGTCCCTTCCAACCCTAAGCGCTATGTATAAAATAAGTAGTAAGTTATAAGAAGTCTCAATCAGCTCACAAACAAGTCATGAACAGATATTGCCCCGGTCCTGGGGAAGTTCTTTGAGAAAATTATCCAGGAGCACATCTGCAAGGGACCAGCAGGGTAGATTATGCTTAGGGGCAATCAAGATATGGGCGGAAAACAACAATGCAATTCAACAAGGAGAAATGCAAAGTGCTGCACCTAGGGAGGAAAAATGTCCAGCATACCTACTGCCTAGGAAATGACCTGCTTGGAGGCACAGAAGCGGAAAAGGATCTTGGAGTCCTAGTGGACTCCAAGATGAACATGAGTCGGCAGTGTGACGAAGTCATCAGAAAAACTAATGGCACTATATCATGCATCAGCAGATGCATGACAAACAGAACCAAGGAGGTGATGCTTCCCCTCTATCGGGCGCTGGTCAGACCGCAGTTGGAATACTGCATGCAATTTTGGGCGCCGCACTTCAAGAGGGATGTGGATAACCTGGAGAGGGTCCAGAGAAGGGCCACTCGTATGGTTAAGGGCTTGCAGGCCAAGCCCTATGAGGAGAGACTAGGGCACCTGGACCTCTTCAGCCTCC
>NW_005841907.1:902845-929374 GCF_000455745.1 Alligator sinensis
CCCAGTACTCTTTCCTGCCTATGCAGGGGGTCAGACTCGATGATCTATTGAGGTCCCTTCCTACCCTAACATCTATGAATCTATGAATCTATGAACATGGGTTCATTAGAGGCAGGTCTTGTTAGACCAACCTGGTTGCCTTCTATGAACAGGTCACAAAAGCCTTGGATGCAGGTGTCGCAGTAGATGTAGTCTTTCTGGACTTTAGGAAGGCCTTCAACACTGTCTTTCACCCCATGCTCATTAAAAAATTAGGGGACTGTGGTGTCAATGCCTACATAGTCAGATGGGTCATAAATTGGCTGCTGGGCTGCACCCAGAGAGTGGTGGTGGATGGGTCATTTTTGACCTGGAGGGATGAGGGCATGTCCCCAGGGCTCGGTTCTCGGGCCCACATTGCTCAATATCTTCATTGGCGACTTGGACAAGGGTGTGAAAAGCACTTTTTTCAAGTTCGCAGATGACACTAAGATGGGAGAAGTGAGCACGCTAGAAGACAGGGAGAGGCTAAACTAGATCTGGACAGGTTACAGAGGTGGGCGGATGAGAATAGGATGGAGTTCAATTCTGAAAAGTGCAAGGTGTTGCACTTGGGGAGGAAGAACCAGAAGCATACCTACAGGCTGGGGAACTCCCTTCTTGTCAGCACAGAGGCAGAAAAGGATCTTGGACTCACTATTGATTCCAAGATGAACATGAGCCACCAATGTGGGGATGTGGTCAGGAAGGCTAACCTCAGTTTGTCATGCATACATAGATGCATCATGAGCACGTCCAAGGAGGTGATCCTCCCACTCTATGAGACATTGGTCAGGCTGCAGTTGGAGTACTGCATCCAGTTCTGGGTGCCACACTTCAGGAGGGATGTGGATAGCATTGAGAGGGTCCAGAGGAGGGCCGTTCACATGATCAGGGGACAGCAGGGTAGGCCCTATGAGGAGAGGCTACGGGACCTGAACCTGTTCAGCCCCCACAAAAGAAGGCTGAGAGAGGATCTGGTGGCTGCCTATAAACTTGCCAAGGGGGACCAGCAGCAATGGGAGAGTCCCTGTTTCCCCAAGCACTACCAGGAGTAACAAGGAACAATGGCCATAAGTTGACTGAGAGTAGATTCAGGCTAGCTATCAGGAGGCATTACTTCACAGTCAGGGCAGCTAGGAGCTGGAACCAACTTCCAAGGGAAGTGGTGCTCGCCCCTACCCTGGGGCTCTTCAAAAGGAGGCTAGAAAAATCACCTAGCTGGGGTCATTTGACCCCAGCATCCTTTCCTGCCCATGGCAGGGGGGTGGACTTGATGATCTGCTTAGGTCCCTTCCAACCCTACCAACTATGAAACTATGAAAACAATGACATTTATTGACTACATTATAGGTTGTGAATTCACTGAGCTTGAGAGAACAGTACATGTGGTATATTAAGGAATTTAAAAAATAATACTCAAATAAATACAGTAACGTAAACTGCTGTGAAACACAGGGCCTTATAGGTATGGTGACTAAGATCCGTTACATTTAATCTACCAATTTTTTATGGGAATAGAAAATCCACCTCACACAACATATAATGAAGACATTTTTTCCCCCTCACATGACAGAAAGAAGTGTATGCTTCTTGATGATGCAATAAAATGCATCTCAAATATTGCTTATTTTTTAATTTATCCATATGCTGGAAAAACATTTTGCCATTATATTAAAAAATTCTCAAAATTCTCATTTTCAACCAAAAATTCTCTGGTGGTGGTGGTGGTGGTTAGGAATAAATATTATAAAGGGGTTTGCAATTTCTTCTAAAGCATTGGAGTCTGTTGGAGATATGATACTAGGCTAGATGGACTACTGGTCTGATCTAATACTGAAGTATTTCAATTTCTATCTATCATTTGCTGAGGCTGCTTACCTGAACAAAGTTATTTTTCATGTTTTGAAAATGGAAGTGGCAGCTGTAACCACTTAAAGAAACCTTAGCTCCATAACTTTCCCCAGTGAGAAAAATCCCACATACAGAACAGCAAACTAAATAAGATTTCCTATTTCAGAATTGCCTGCTTTTTTTCTCCTGTGGCATGAGTTTCCCCCTGTGGAGTAAACAGGGGATTCAGTTAAAGAAACCTCTGGCTCCCTAGAGATCTGAAAGGCGATCAGTAAGGGAAATCTAAATCTTAGCATTTCCTTCTAGCTACCAGCATCCTCTCATACCTCCATCATCATAGCTCACTGACTTTTTTCACTAGAGGATCTCTCTTAAGTACCATTTAAAAAGGATTTCTATAGAATCACAACACACGTGGGCACACCCTGATTTTTCAGAAGCTTATTTACAGAGTCCAGGGATGTTCTACTTCAATGTCCACTATATTTTCACTCTCAATAAATAGGAATATTTATCCATTAGTTTTCAAATTGAAATAGACATTAATGCCCTTTTGTAAAGGCCTAATAAAGATATTGTTATAAGGCATCTGTATATCAAAACAATATTTGGAGTTTTGGTAGCATAAATTCCTGTGGGCCACCCAAGAATTCCTGTCTGCCACCCAGCAAATATCTTTACGTGACAATGGGCGCATCTACATGAGACATGTCAATGTGCATTAGTTTAATTTAATATGCATTAGGAGCATGCATCTACGCGTGCACCCTTAATGTGCATTAAAAATAATTGTGCCTAAATTTGATACCTGAAAATACAGGTATTAAATTTAGTTAAAGCACATTAGCTTTAGTGCAGGGTTGCCCAGACACTAGGGGCACATGACAGGATTGCAGGGACTTGGCACTAACTTTAGTTTTCCTGCACCCCTGGGAGAAATCTGGCAGAGCCCCATAACCCTCCCAGGGGTGCGGGCCCCCAATCTCTCTGCTGGATTACAGGAGGTTGCTCCTCCTGCCTAGGACCAGTGCTGGATGCAGCTCACACCCAACACTGTGAAGATTGGTGATGTCCCCAGTCCTAGGTGGCAGGAGCAGCCTTCTGTGATCTGGCAGGCAGATCAGGGGCCCACATCCTAGGGAGGATTCCAGCACTGGATGACAGGAGGCTGCTCCTGCTGCCTGGGACTGGCGCTGGGTGCATCTTGCACCCAGAACCAAGAAGATTGTTGCTGCCACTGGCCCCAGCCAGCAGCAGAAGCCTCCTGTCATCCGGCAAGCAGATCAGGAGCCTGTCTGCACCCCTGGGACCAGCAGGAGCACCAGTCTTCCTGGCACCTGGTATAGGGCTGCATCCCCGGGAAGAGTCCAGCACATCCCTGCAGCCCTCCCAGGGGTGCAGGCCCCCGGATCTACCTGCTGGATGACAGGAGGCTGCTGGCAAGTGACAGTTTTGCTTGTCAGCACCTTGAGGTGCAGTTTCCCAGAACTCCCTGAGCCTATCTCCTTGAAACTTGGCTGGCATCTTGCCCTCAGAACAGCCTACTACCCCTGTAAGTTTCATCTGAATCAGGCTAGAAATGACAAAATAATAAGCAGTTTTGTGCTTCCCCATTATAGTCTATGGGCGAAATGTCGAAACAGCGTCGAAACAGCAAGACAGTTTTGACGAAATGAAACAGAAAAGTTCTTTCAAAATGAAATGAAACTCAAAACAAAACACTGTTCTGTCAAAACATCAAAATGGAAGTCGAACTGGAACAGTGCTGTTTCTCACAACTCTATTTGCTATCCTCCAGCATCACAGGTTCTCCTTGCAAAGCAGTGTGCAATCCTCTGCCAGTGTTTGTCTACTCTGGACAAGTGCTGGGCCAGTCCTGCCCCTGGGCTGTTGCAGAAAGGAGCCAGAAAATCCTTTGTCTCTTGCCTGCCTTGCTGGGCAGGGTGGGACGGGGGAGGGAATTGATGTGGGTTATAGAGCCGCCATTCACACCCTCCGTTGAATGTGGGTCTCTGCCACAAAAATTAGAGATTCATAGAGCCAGAAACAGGAAGTAGCAGATGGATGACTTTATAGACTAGTGATGATTAAACTTTTCATCATTAGTGGGAAGACTGCTGTGTTCTAGCCATGCTCTAAACACTGCTTCCATGTTTTATTTAATTACTCCAAAATAAAATCTCCTCAGATTGTGAAAGCCTTAGCATCCAGGTATCCCACTTTCTCAGCACGTGCTCTAACAATCAGGATATTTTACCAAAGTCAGGTAGAATCACAGGCCCTTCCTCTTTCTTTTGTATTGTCTTAGAAGAGGGAGCCAGTCACTTTTATGTGAAAGCATACCTTATATATGAAAGCCAGGAGGGCTAGGTACTGACATTCAAAAAGCTGGGGCAGAATGAATGTAAGTTACCCCGTTTTCTATAAACAGTGTAGTTTAGATCAGTAGTGAACAGAACACACATTCACCTTTGGTGGGAGAAAATAGGGCGGGCAAATTTTAGACTAGGTTCTGCCATTTTTAAATCAGTGTATATGTGCAAAACTTCTGGTCTGTTATGGGTATTGACTGGTTTCCGATCATATATACCAATAAAGTCTACTGTCTGTACCTGGCCTATGTGTTGGCAGGAATTTCAGGCTCTGAACCCCAGTCTCACATAAATATCTATATCTGGAAGAGGTGAAAGGGGAGGCCTCCTTTCTTCCCTCCTCCCTCTCTCCTTACACTATCTTTTCTTATTGGCTGGCTGACACTTCCCCATACTTGATGGAAAACTCAGTTCTAGGGGCCAAACTCATCCCCATTAAACAAATACAGAGCTTAGGTACCTGATTTGGGCTTTTGAATTTTACTTCTAGACTAAGACACCTAACTTCTAGGAATAGAAATACTCCTTGTTACCATAATGAAGTCCCTTTATGAATCTGGCCCATTGTTTAGCACCCACCCTTAGATCTATATTAAAATAAATATTTTAAAACTTTGAAGATAATATATTTCCTATGAAAGGTTTTCTAGGCTCACATATCCTTGTCCCAGAACTTTTAATGGTGGTTAAAGACTATTGTTCTGTGTTTTTAAGATTTCCGAGTATGGGATCTGTGTGGACATTCCTGAATTAATCACTCCAGCAGGGCCAGAACATAAATAAGGACTGCCAAGTACCCTGACAATTTAAATCTCATTTTCCTTGCCAGTTTTTCTAATTGTTTTAATGTGCAAATGAGTATTCTGCCGTTCCCTTATTTGTTCCTTCATTGATAACTTCGTTGACATACTTGCTACTTGAGGAATTTGCAAGGTAAGATACATTTTTCTTGATGCACAAACAATATTTTTGACTTTTGAAGTAAGGAAATGTACTTTGAGTATTTTTGTTGGCGTGCAAGGAGCTGGATACTTCAGTGAACAAGCATTGGCCTTTTATCTTCAAATTGACTGAACTCCATTCAGCAATTATATATTAGTGACATGAGTTAGAATTCTGTCAATGCATTTCTAATGCACCTATCACTGTGGTATCTAATTACCATCCGGTTGTGCAGATGTGCACATTTACAATTGCCAAGGATTCAAGACCTGTGATCTAGATACAAGTCTAATGCAGTCATTATGCCATTTAGCAAGACATGGAAAAATGACTGAAACCTTTTATTCAACCTTTGATATTTTAGCCCATCTGTTTTTAAATACATCTTCCTCCTGATTGATCTGCATGATGTTGCTTCTGTGCTTTTAGAGGTGAATACTAGACACAAGCCCACAACTAGAGCATCCCTTAAAATTGTTATGGCCTTGTCTTTATGTACTACATGTTTGCATTTCCAAGAACATATTTGTGCTTTAAAGATTTTTTTTCAAAGTTACTACAACGCGTTATAGAAAAGTTCCATATGCACTACTTTTTCATGGAGCACTCACCCTTGTTATTCTCCTTGTGTACTCAATGAGTCTGTTTTGACAGTGTAACTCTCTGTTCTTCATGTAGAAGAACATTACAGTCAAATCATTTGAACTCTTCTTGTCTTCAGTTTTGCAAACTCTGCCACCCCTCTCTTCAAGAAAAGGCCTCTCCATTTTTCTTTTTATTCCCCTGTGTGTACTACAGCAGGAAATGAAGAGGACAGTGTTCTGTTTATGTATGCTTTAAAAGGCTAGAAGTCCACATTTTCATTTTGAAATTATTTTATAATTTAAGCTAGTAGATGAGCTATATGCAGTTTGCATTTTGAATTACTAGAACAAATCTGAGCATAAACAGATATTATCAATGTTTAAAGTATTTTAATTAATATTTTTTCTGTCATTTAAAAATCATAATAAGAGAGAATAATAAACCATCTCCCCCAATATAGTCTGAAATCTTTGAAGAGAGGGACAAGGAATATCTTCATTGTTTCAAAGAACAATACACAATGAAAGTCACTTAAATTTGCGTTTATCTAGCAACATGTATCATGGTGCTGCTATGTCATGAAAACAAAGGAGAGATGAGATTTATCAAATTTATACTTCAGCCTAATTACAGTGTAGGTGACAATATTCCTAAAATAGAGTCATGCACTGTATGCTGTACTATACATGGTAGTAGGTTGCTTTTGTGCTTTAAAAGTAGTTGCTTTTAAATAACAGCAGCACTACTATCATAATCCCATGCAACTCTTGCTTTCGGCTAGTCGAAGTAGACAGCTAATTTTCACTGGCTTTCTACTATTCTTCAATGCATAACCTGAATGCGTTGTACATTTTTGGTGGTGTTAGCCATATTTATTTTCTGCATGCAGGGCTGTGTCTAATGGCTCTTATAGATGAGAGCTCGTTGAATAGTAGAAAACAGTATTTTTGATTATTTGATTATTTGATTTTGCTCAAAATAGATGTTTTGTTTGACCATTTTCATTCTCTTTATCATAAATGGGTTGCTGCTTACACATATTGTTGAAGAATGGCTGTCTTTTCACACTCTTAACCATATTCATGTCTGGACAAGAATATACTTCATTTGTTGTCTGTTACGCTTTAAAAAAACAGTTTTAGCATATTGGAGAGAGGAAGAAAAAACTACACACTTTAAATTACTCATCTGACAACAGTTGAAATGCATCATTTTAAATTTTTTATTTTATTTTGTCTGCTTCTATGTCACAGGGTGTTAAAACTGATTATTTAATTACTTTCAGAATTGTTCACAGGCCCCTTCTATATGCGTGATTTTTCTACAAAATGGATTTTATAGAAATGTTTATCAAAAAGGGCAAGATTAGGATGAGAGGGTAGTTTCAGGCTTCATGGGGCGATACAATCTTTTCAGGAATATAGGATGGTGAGAGAAAAAGCATTTAGATATTTTTGGTAGACAAATATAAGTCATTAAGGTAAGCCTGGTTGCCAGGGTAAAGAACAAACATCCTAAGCTTGGCCTTTTAGATTGAGGTACTGACACTGATACTTTAATACAGCTGTTAGTTTTACCTCCAAAAATCTACTCAACCACACTGGGTGACAACATCTCTTAATAATATGGCTCCTAACTCTTTCCTGAAAAATGGTTCCTGCAAAGTTATCTATTTAAGCAGCACAAACTTATTTTTCAAGTCCTTGTAATTTTCCATATTTGGAAATTTAGCCCAAAACATCTAATTACATTCATTTGTTTCCTAATCAAAAAAAAGGAAGAGATGATAACAGAATTGCGCTGTACAAAACTAGTTTTGCTACAGATTTTTTTTTCTAACTGTTAGCAGCCAGAGAGGCCTCTTAATTTCTACCTGCAAAATAGACTGAAAATTGTACATATGTATTTATTATGGATAGGTGTACACTTATTAGCATGCACATAGGAATTCTAGATAACCTTAAAGAGTAATTATGTATTTGCCACCAGTTCCTTCCATTGTCAATCACCATAAATTGTTCCCTTTAGGCCCATTGAACATGGGCTCTTTGTGAAATGAAGCATTGCAGACAGGCAGTTTAAAAAAAAAAATATTACCACCCTAGCAGATGGAACATCAGTAATTTAGTACTAATCAGCTCAACTGGTTTTACAGAGTTTCTGCCTTTAATGTTCTGTGCCTCCATTGTGTTTGATTTACATCCGACTCAAGTGTAGTTTCAAAGCCTGGCAGCTATGAGTAGCTGGCTGATACAATCTCTCTGTCATTATGACCTGAGTTGCAAAGCAGTCCCAAGATCAGGTGACCAGGAAGGGATTGGGTAGACAGAATACCTGTAAAATGAGTTTTCTTATGCAAGGTTGAATTGTGATTGGATAGATAAAAGGAAGTATGTATTAAAGACCACCAAGAGACCATACTATTATTCTGTCAACTTGTAGGGATTGAGAAGACAGATGGAGATGTATAGCAAGGGCTGTGTGACCTTTGCCCAAGAAGAGGTGAATGAAATGTCAAAGTCAGGTTCATCCCTGGACTACTGCAGCTGCTATCTTTTCATCAGTGCATTAGTTACACTAGCCATTTTGATTATGATTAATATCACTGACACTGCTTTGTTTTCAAAAGCTTTTGAAAAATCACCTTCTGAGAAGGTGGTAAAATGCTGGCATAACAATTTTTTGGGAATAAGGGCAGAGCAAATGATTGTTACCACTGCAATTTTGAGACCCAGTATCAAAAAATATTTATTCCTTTAGATGTTTAAAATATGCAGATAGTGCATAAGGCCATTTAAAAAATATTTTAATGATTTTGTAAAAATTATTTAAATCTTTTGACAGATAATTTCCACACGCTACTTTCTTTAGCATTCTCTGCATTCTGGAAATAGGCATCTTAACTCTTTTATGAAAGGAGTCAGGAGCTAGAACACTGCATACATTTCCTGAAGCCAATAAAAACAAAATATTCTATTTGATGAGGAAGAGGCATTTGGATTACAAGAAAATATTTATGTAATGTGACATTCTTGTTACAGGAGACTTTAGCCTATTTGACTTTTACTGGGGAGTAGATTTGCCTAAATCCATTTTCCTGATGTCTGTGTTAGTAATGCAATGCCTACACTTGATATGTCCACAAAAATGGAATGATCCCAGCAGAAGTTGTTTGTTTGCTAGCATACATCATTTGCAATAATTATAGTGATAACAAAGGTAATGTGCAATACAGTAAATATTTTATTTAGGAAAATCAACATTTCCTTTTTCCCTTATAGAGGTTCTCATTGACCATTTGGTTGGGATCCCAGTCTCTGTAATGGTTAAATTCTCTGAATGATGCAAATATTTTCCTTTGAACATGTATCGAACATCAAAGGAAACTGAGATATATTTTGCAAAATATTTTGTCTGAAGTTGTGCTACTTTGGACTGTGTTTTGATTTAAAAGTGTTTACATATAAACTGAAAGAAATATTAAAACTGAAAGAAATTACTTTTTTTGACAGCTGTAGTTTCAATTGCTGAGAACAATGTGCTTGAAAAATGTTTAGCTGGAATAATTCACATACCAGTTTTATGCTAATAAAAAATGGTGCCTGCTTCCTAGCATAATTGTTCAATAACTATGCTAGAGTTTAGATGTTATATTGTAGTAGTTCTCCCTTACTTTCTGTTGTATTGTGATCTGACAAAGAAAAAACAAAAGGCTGTGTTCTTTGGAGCTGAAAGAAATAATTTAAAATATTGTTCTGGAGTTTATTCATGTTTAGCACATTGAGTAGTTTATGAAATCTATGCAATCAATTAGGTTTTGATTCGTAGGGTGTGTCTATACGTGAATTTGTGTGTGCCTAAACTTAATGGACCTTAGCCTAAGGCACATTAAGGCAATTGAGGCACGCGTCTATACGTTCATGCTTTAAGGCACCCTAACATGACTTGCTGGGCCAACGGGTTTGCAGCCTGCCCTGGATAGCACACTGAACAACGCACTGCATGCACAGCTGCACCAGGGCCTGTGGGCAGCAAGCAGGTGCTGCACCAGGGAACATGTGGATTTGGGGTTACTTTTTTTAACCGGAAAATTGGGGATTTTTTTTTTAATCAGAGAAAACCAGGATGCCTGCTTATCAGGTACAGTTCTGTGTATCAGAGATGGATAGATAGTTTAATATTGCATCCTATGAGATATATAAATGATTTGATTCTGTTAAAATGAAGAGTAACTTCCAAGACTAAACCCCACTGACCGATCGTTTATCAGAGCTCAAGCTCTATTTGAAGTTTTTTGCCATCTAATAGCATATCTGCCCATGAACCTTGTAGCCTTTCAGTCTTACTGACTACTGTGTTACCTTGCAATCTGTTCCATTGAGTTCAAATGGACTTCTTCTAAAGCACTAGAAGAATATTGGGCCCTGAATATCATAGCCAGTGTCAAAGGTGTCTCTCATGATTAAATTCTTATCCTACTTTTACTCCAGTTCACAGCCCTCTTCCATCTCTCCAAGAAAACTATCTGTGTTTACACAGAGTCTTTGCTATGCTGTTTAGCTCAGCCTATGTCTGGGTCTGTCATGAGGAAGGGCACTTGATGGTAAAAAATATGTCCAGCAACTTTCCCAATTATACATTTGGTACAATAAGAGATATCACAAAATAATCCTTGACTTCAGCAAGTACAATAACAATGAAGTAAATGGGCATATCTACACATGCAATTAATGCACATTAATAAATTCTGTAGCTTCTTGCTCCAGAGTTTATTGCTCCTAGGCATGCCATTTGGACGTGTGCATGTTGAGCTAGGTTGGAGCAGCTCCAGCTGGCAGGAGGCTGGGGGTTATGAGTTTGAATATCAATGTTGTAATGCATCTGCCTTGTATCCCTTTACTTTCTGTGTTGGAGAAAAGATCACATTATTAGGAGAGAAAATAAAAATAAACACACAAACTTTCCTTTGCCTTTGGGGAGCAATCTTAGTTTTTACTCCTTCATGAAGCAGTTTGTATTCTGAGAAACTAAACAAAAGTCTATTCAATGGAATGTAAATTTGTCAATATGGCATTCATGCCTCATGATTGAGACATCTTACTTTTGAAAGTGTAGTGTCTGCTTTTATGCTCTTTTGGAATGAAGAAGATTGATTTTGGGAAGGCTATTTTTTACAGACCTTGTGCACGTTGCAGCCATATGTTGGATGAAGTTAAAAGTAGGTTAACAAAATAGGCAGATTTCAGATGTCTGTGGCAGGTGATGATGGTTTAATATAAGAAGAGTGAAGGCTAGAAAAAAACCTTTTAATAAGCCACTTTCAGTCTCGCTTCTCAAATTTAGCAGTGGGTAGTGGGTATTTTTTCCCTTCCGTACCTTCTATCTTCTTAGTGAAGCTTTCTTACAAAACAATCAGCACAGAAACAGTAGGCGACACCAGGCCTGAGTTCCACCTACTTCCTCTTCCAGATTTCACTGATGCCCTGTTGTATCAACAGTCATTTATCTGATTAAGAAGAGCACTTTAAGGGAGTGGCACTTCCCCAAGGCAACAGGGAACAGGGGCAGTGGAAATACTGTTTCTGACTTTAATCCCTGAAGATTTCTTGTTAACCAGCCCATTATGCTAAAGGTACTCTATTTGTATAGATGACAGCTATTAAAGAGTATTTAGTCTGGGAAAGTTTCAGTGGAAATAAGGATGAGGTGCCAGCCTTTAAATTACTCTGTACATGAATCTTAGTGATTATCAAAAGTTCTGAAACTATCATAACATGGGCAAAAATAATACTGAAGTCGGTTTTCTATCCACAGAACAGTTGCAGCAGCAGCAGTGTAAACTACCTCCCCCACCTCTGGGCACGTCCAGATGAGTGTGCACATGCCTCTTGAGGCATCTCAAAGCAGTTTGAGATGTTGTAAGAGGCATGTTGGGAACAAAAAAACCTTCCCCATGCTGCATATTTGCACTATGGACTCTAAATTTGATACCTGGAATCCAGGTATAAAAAAAAAGCCCAAGGAAAAAAAACCAGGACAAGGCACACTGCTGTAACATGCCTTGAAGAAACTGGAGGCTGGGATCCTCCGAAGAGACACTCTGGTAGCCAGCTCTATGGATGTCCTTTGTCCTGGTACTCCAGCATGCTGCCTTCCCATGCAGGGCAAAGAACAGTGTATGCTGCAGAGACCTGGACCTGGGCTCTGTCCCAGGTAAGTAGGGACTGGGGGTGGGGGTGACTGGAGTGAGGGGCTGCATGGGTATGGGGGACTGTGTGGGGGGGGCTGCTCAGGAGGGGTGGGTCTCCCACCTGCCCCTACACAGACCCCCCTCTCCCACAGCAGCAGCATTCACAGGGCATTCACAGCCCTCCTGGTGCAGAGCCCCCCTCTGGTGTGGGGCAAGACCAGGCCACTTGGGCTGTCACCTGGTGGCCCAGCACTGCTCCCAGGGACTGCGCATCATGCTGGGCTGGGTCCTGCATCCATTAAACCAGCCCGGCCCAACTGTACGTGGGGCCCGTAGAGGTAAGACCCAGCCTGGCACGATGATTGGTCCCTGTGAGCAGTTCCAGGCCCCTGTGTTACAGCCTAAGTAGTCTGATCCTGCCCAAAGGAGCACAGCCCTGTGCTAGGCCAGGCCCATGCAATGTGGCACAGGCAGCACCAGATGCTAGACAGATAGCCCTGAGCTGCTCAGCAGGGAAGGTTTTTATACCTCTGGGGCCAGCACAGGTGCTGGTCCCAGCCTCTAGCTCCCCCTGGCTGAAGATCCAGGAGGAGCTGGGCAGGGCCTATTTGCCCCAAGTCGCACAACTTGTCCAACACCGAAGTGCATATTCAGGCACGTGTGCTGAGGCAAAAATCTCTGGTACAAATTTGTGTCGCTCTTATTTGAGCTGCTGCAAGTGCATGTGCCTGCATGTGTGGATTCTCCCCCAATGGGCATCAATCAAAAGATGACTCCACCTAAAAATATGCAGTTCAGTTTAGTCACTGTCATTTCATTTTTTGTGTTCTCTTCTATTAATATCACCCATGTTGTAATTAATGATAATTAATTATTTAAGGATGTGGATTTATCCTAGAGATGTATCAATAATGCACTTTTTTATTTGTCTGTAAGATGAATAATTGCAAAATAATTTTTCTGTTCAAGTTCATCTGAATTTTAAAGTTTTTTTTTTGTTGTTTTTTGTTTTTTAATTTTCACCAGAACAAAATCCCTAAATGTTTTGTTTACTTTGGAAATATTCTGGGAGAAAGCTTTTGTTTTGGTCACTTGTAAGAAAAACAATGTCCTTGTAATTCAGAGCACAGGGTAGGAAGCATCTGTGGCTATGATGCCACCATTAATACAGAGATCAAGGCTTCACAAGCTGGATTGATTCATTCGATGGGCCAGATCTTGTCTATGGGCTATAGTTTGCCAACCTGACTGGGAAACTCAAGATATGGAAGGCCCAGGAGAGTGACTTAACTGCCAGGCTATAAGCAGTTCTGCTTTTGTGAGGACCAGGATGAGCTGTTGCCTTTTATGGTCTCTGCTGTACACTATTCCACTTCCTATAACCAAAGATTCACTTGAGAAGGGACTATGAACCAGTTGCCTTACCTCTGCAAGGAGCATTCTAACTATGAGGGCACACAATATCCTAACATGGGTTTCTACTTCAGTTCCTCCTAATCTATTTTTAGTTAAAATACTTATTCATTTAGTCAGATAGAAAGAATCAGGCAGCAAAAATAATTGTCTAGTCAAGTTGTTGGGCCCCTCACCTTGGAGAGAGGGCATCTGGGTTCTGGTCTTCAGTTCAATGAAGCTCTAATTATTTATCCTAAGTGGAACAGAGTCAACATAAGAGATTGAAAACAATTCTGCACCAGAATATCCACTAGTCCATTGATTCAGGGGCTCTCCTGGGAGATGGAAGTTGTGTGTTTAAATCTCAGTAGGTAGAAGGGGAATTGGACTTGGGCCTCCTGCATGAATGAATATACTAATCCCTGATTTATCCCTGGATAAAGAAGGGAAGCCTTAGATAAGTATGTATGTGTATATATATGTATGTATATATGTATGTATGTGTAGTTGTAATAGAAATATACCTAGCTGGTGATGCCTGTTCTCAGAGATTTGGAGTTTGTACTATAGCTTAAAAACAACAAAGAATCAAGCACTGTATGTAAACATTCTGCACCACCACAACATGGTCAAACCAAACACCCAATGACCCCAAGACATTTTCATACAGCAGTTAAATCAAAGAGCAGTTTCCAGGATACTAGCACATTGATCCTCACTCCCCATGCCAATAAGGCACAAAACAGTTATTGCTACTACTGCTGCCAGATTATCTTTGAACTAGAAATATCCATGTTCTGGGATTAAATCTGCTTCTTTCCTTCATGGCTTTTTCAGCAATGTATTTTGTTGCCTGAATGATAAAGCAAATTCTAAAATGGAAAAATAAAAATCTGACTGTATTTATTTTGGAGAAATGTTATGCATGAATGTAAATTATTAGTAGCATTAATATTAGAAGCAGCATTATTATTCATAATAGTTAAGGTAACCGGGTTTTTTTTTTAAGTTGGGCCAGTAGTATACTCGATGATAGTATAAGTGCATTCCCTAGAGAATAAGGCGGGTTTTCAAACATTACAAGTAAACAAATAGCTAATATAAAATAATTTTCGGTAGCAGTGGTGCTGAACCTTTTGGTCTTGTGGGCCAGAAGAGCAGGACCGGTTCATGAGCTAGATTCAGTCCCTCATTCCAGGATTGGGCCCTGGTGCCCAGCACCATCCCCTTCCACTCCAGCATGACAGGATTGGGTCCTGGGGGCCTGACCCACTAACCCCTTCTGCTCTTACATGTCAGGATTCTTCCCTGAGGGCCCGGTACTGCCCCCTCCTGCTCACACGTGCTGAGATTGGATCCTGGGCTCTTGGCATTGCCCCTTCCTGGCCTCCCAGTCTGGGACTGGGCCCTGGAGCCTGGTGTCTCCCCCTCCCAGGGGTTGGCCACCCAGAATTGGATACTCAAACCAGTGCACAGGTTCCAGGGCTCCCAATGGCTCTGGAAATTTGGCAGTAAGGGAGTCATGCCACCACTTTTCGTCTGCCTAATTTCTGGATCTGTGGAGAGCCCTGCAGACCATTAGACACAGGAGGCGAATCTGGCCTGTGGGCTAGGGGTTGAGCTCTATAGCAGTGAAAATGTGATGAGGAAGGATCTGGTAGCAGATTACATGGAAGTTGGGTTCAAAGATCAAGTGTTAAGAAGGCAAAAAGAAACAGAAAAGGGAAGAAGAGAGGTACTAAGGCCTTAAAGAGTCTTTAGACTCTTGTCAGGAATTCACTTGTCCTTTGTGGAAGTATGGCTTACATAAACATGTAAGATATGAGAGTTTTGGGGGTGGGGGGGGGTTCATTCCAATTTATTTTTCCTTTTTACTAGATGGCAATACTTGAGTTAAAGCAATCATACTTACAATAGTTCAGAGTCAATGGTGCTACATCTTTCAGAAGCACTTGCCATTGATTTAACTGTGGGGTTTTTTTGTAGTCAGTGGCAAATTCTTATTGCCTCAAAAGGAAGCACAGTTGGGTCAAAGCTCAGTACTTTAGCATATCTTACCTAAGGCTGTCCATTTTGAAAAATATGTTGAAAACATCTAAAATTGTCAGCTGTAATGATTTTATTTAAACCTTAATTTTTTTTTCACCCTGAAGGTATAATTCTATATGATGGTGCACATGTGGCAACATTAAAGTGACCTAACAGAGATTTACCTTATTGCGTTTAATTCTGTATCCAAAACAAAATAGGACAATGAAAAAGTAGTGTTTTTCCATGAATGAAGTCAGGAATACACCTCTTATACATTAAATGATCAGTGTCAATATTAGGGTATTTTGGTGGTCTAACAAGGTCTTGCAACCTTTCCGTAATTGATGGCATACACTGGTTTCCATGGGCAGCTTCAAGGTCAGTGTCCCTTGGTTGTTAAGGTGAGTCAACAAAGCCCACATAAAGTAATTAAGAAATGTCAAGGGTAAGCATCCCTGACATACACATAGTCTGACTCACCTGCTGTGAAAGATATTGTTGCAAAATCCAATGAACAGCCTCATTAATGTTGTTAATTATCTCCAGCAGTTTTGAAATGTGCATTAATTTTTAAAAGTTTGTTTACCTAGGAGTATATCAAGAGTCACCAGTGGTACTACAAAGAAGGTCACTAAGTTGATGCTGGGTGAGTCTACATGTGCAAATCCCACCCCACACAGGTGTCTACATGTGCAGGGAAGCAGAAGTAGATTTGCTGCTCATGGCAGTAGTCTGCTTCTGCCACTGCTGGTCCTGCGCTAGCCCTCTGCAGCAGTCAGGGTGAGCTCCAGGCCCTACCTGGGTGCTAGCCCAGGGTCTGACAGGGAGCACAGGGCCAGGAGGCAGCTGTGTCCTACCTGCTTCTAGGGCAGGGGGACATTGTCCTCACCCAAGCTCCATTGTTGAAGCCCACCTTGGCAGCAGGCATCTCCCAGGGGCAGGGAGCTCCCAGTTCCTTCTCCTTGATTATTGTTCCCACCTGAGTTCCAGGAGCCCGCCCTGTTAGCAGGCAGCTCTTTAGGGCAGGAAGCAATCTTCTGTCCCCTGCTGCCTGGCTGACTGAGAGCACATTTGCTCCCAATCAGCTATCTACACATGCCATACAGTGCAGTAATTATGAGTAGCAAATTTACCCATGATTAGAGCAAATGACTGCATAGTAAGCATCTTCACATGTAGATGGTGGTGCTTACTCGACAGTAATTTACTCTAATCTCAATTAAAGCGTTTCGTGTAAACATGCCCACAGAGTCCTTTGATAATGAGGGCACATGCCAAGAATATTACTGTTGAGGTCCAGATATAATCACTACATGCCAAGAATATTACTGGTGAGGTCCAGATATAATCACTACTAAACTGAACAGTAGGTCTTGACATTAATTCCATGTTTTATCCATTCCATGTAATAAATGTGTGGACTTTACGAAAATCAAATAGCTACCTGTGCTAGAGCTGTCTTTAGTTTAAGGCCATGGTGGCTTCAGTTAAACTAAGGAACCAAGACCTGGGAGAAAAAGAAACTCAGTCCTACGAATATTATGAAGCCCTCTACTTTGAATTGTAAAGGCTGAGTATTAAGATTTCATTTGTATGTGTGCATATATAATTTTTTTTTAGTAGTTTTATTTTTTTTTCATCTTAATTCCAAAGGGGTTTACTGTAAAGTCACTGTGGAGATTCTTAATTATTCCAAAAACCAGACTTCCTCAAGGTTTATTTTAAACATAAGTAATATAAAAAGTAAATATAAGTAAATAGTAAATAAGATAATATTCAGTTAGAGTACAGATAGAAAATTCTTCTGCCCCTCATGCTTACCTGAAAATGTATTTGTTGCTTAGTCATAAACAGAGGATAGAGAATTGTAGACAATAGATAACAAGGGTTCTATGGGAGCCTGATATATATAGGTATATATAATGTCATATATACATATCTCATGGCAATCTTTCTAGTTGTTGGTTGCAGTGCATTTGAACAGCAGCAATTTCCTGTATGGGTCACAACTCTCTTCCTAAATAGTATGAGAAACTGGTCTTATAAGTGACAATATAAATAAATAAATTCACTTTCTCTAAAAGTAGCTGATGTCACAGGAGAATTACTAGAAAAAGGTTGTAAATGTTACTGCCTACAGCTTTTATTTTTTAGTACTGAAGTTTGAAATGTATTATGTCAGAATGTTTACAGTACCTAAAGACACAAAAAAGGTAGAAATATTAATTCGGGTCCTTAATAGTTTCATTCAATGTTTTATTCAACTGTCAGAAAATGACAATTGTTTTTAGACTAGGGGGTCTTTAGCTAATAACTATTTTCAGCTGAACAAGTCCTTTTTTGTACTCTTAATTCAGACACTGTTTTGGATAGCGATAAAAAAAAAAGAGTACTGCTTATTGCACTTATGGAAATCTTGATTCTAAAATAGTTTGTAAGGTAACAGGCACAACATTATTTTATTTAGGTGGTATGATATCATGAGATAGGAGTTATATTTTCTTCCTTTCCTGGCATTCTGTTAAATGTATAGTCAATCCTTCACTTACAACATTTTGCACTTACAACACTTATAAATTGATACCCTGTTTCAATTTTCTGATGTCAGTTTTGACTTTACAATGCTTGATCCAATGCTACACCATGCCAGTGAACAAGTGTGCTGTGTCGCTCATCTCCCTGGAGAACATCTGTCCAAACTTCCTTTGACACTTTCTTTAAGAAGCAGACAAGACGCCATGTAACATGCGAAGAAAAACCTGCAGCCAAGACTCCTGAGAAGACTCCACCCAAGAACCTTTCAAAAAGTCCAACCAAGAGCCATTCAAAAAGTCCAGCAAAGCCACCTCAAGGAAGTCCTTCCAAATCAATATGATTGTTACTTACAATATAAATACGTTAATGTAGCTATATTATACTCATCTATAATTGATTGGGTACACAATTCTAGGTTATTTTTGGTGAAAATAGGGTATTGGGCCTTCGTTCAGGAACCAATACCCCATTTATAACATTGTTTCCTATGAAAAAATCGTTTCTGAACTACAACGTTTCAACTTAAGACGCGGTTTTCAGGAACCAATTGTGTTGTAAGTCCAAGGATTGCCTGTACTATGAACTGTTTTCCTCATGTATTTTAATAGTATTAATAAAACTCATGCACCTCGATAGACTGCATTGGAGACTTCTGGGCTGGGCACAGACATTATTACACTTTTACCAGTTTAAGCAATTGGAAACCAGTCTCTATCCATAACAAAACAGAAGTTTGACAGACACAGACTGGTTTAAAAATGGTAGAACCTGGTCTAAGATTCCCCATCCCCCCAAAGGCTGCATGTATGCTCTGTTCACTACAGACCTAAACTATGCTGCTTAGAGAAAATTGTATAACTTCGATTGGTTCTGCCTCAGGCTTTTAGAATTCCTGTACTTAGCACTGGATTTGGAAATTTTTTGCTTATTTTGTTATTGATTTATCTGGATGTATTGAATATATTGTGGCATTATGCCTTTGGGACACCCTGGCTTTTGGTAAAAAAAAAGTTAACAAAAGGCTTTTATAAAGTGACTGTCCTTTTTCTGAGAAGAGCAATAGGGCTATCAAAACATATTTATTTGTCTGTATTTATGTGTATAAATTGGGTACCAGATGTTCCATCCTTTGAAAATGGAAAAAAAAAGCTAACACAGAGCTTCTGAAGAGCTCTAGAGTGGTTTTGAAACTGTGTGACTTTACAGTGCTCAGCACATCTGAGCCCTAAAAGCAGGAATCTTTCTGTCAAGGCAGACAGATAAAATAAGTGCTTACGAGTTATGCTTCAGAATTTCTGAATTTTGGAGCAGTTGCCTAAAGAACTTCAGGCAGAGAAAAAACTATCTAGAACTCGTCAACAAGAAACACACAAGAATGGCCGTGATATGCTGTCTCCAGAGCTTATGGCAATGATTCTCAACCAGGATGATGAAGCTCCCTAAGTTACCATGAGATCCTCTTAAGGGTTTTGCACTATAAGTGTGGTTAGGGTATGCAAACATCTACACAATTCACAAGATAAACCCAGAGATTTCCTATGGGAATCCATAGTGTCAAAAACATTTAACCTCTGGGCCTGTGACTGTTGATCACAGTTTTGGGTTTAGGTATCTGAAGCCCCCCTAAGAGGAATTTTGAGCCTGGATGTGCCACAGAATCTGGGGCTGGTGAAAAAGAGCTGTGCTAACAGTGTTGTTCTTGCTCCACTTCCAGTTGAGGACGCAGCCACTTGGCTGTTCGCCCTGCAGCCACTTGCTCTGCTATAATCATCACTTGTCTCATTGCTGTTAGCACTGTCACGTCCACTGCTTGCCCTGTAAGATATAGTCTATGAGGAGTCCTGTCATCTGGATCTGGCTCAGGACATGGGGTGAGTTTGATATCTCTTATTTACATTATTTGAAGGGCCCCAAATCAAACAGTGCCTTGAATATTCAGACAAGCAACAGAAATGTACTCTAAATCATTGGATAGCATTGGCATTGCAAGCCTTTATAAAGTACAGAGTAGATGCAGTTTTAAGTTTCTTTAGGCAATGTTGGGCTTTTACATCTCACAAAATCAAAAATGTGTAGGACATACGAGTCTATTTCTAGGTGTTTGGTTCTTAAAGAAAATGAAATCTGACATCTCGCTTGATCATTCAGATACAATATGGAAAGATATACAGAATTTTAGAAATGTATCTGACTTTTTGTCAAATGCTAAAACAAGTGAGTGAGTGATTCTATTCTGATTGGCAAGTTGAACTGAGGAACTGGTAAAATGGAGTGTACTGGCTAGAGTGAGAGACTGGCTTTAAATACTCCTTTCTTTGCTCCCAGTTTTGCCTCTTCCTTTTTATGACTTGAGAAATTAATTTGGGCAATTCTCTCAATTGGTTTCTCCATCCATAAAATAGCATAGTACAGAGGTTCCCAAACTTTTTCTTATTGCATACCCTCTTCCAGATTTACCAGGTGCCTGCTTACCCCTACCAGCATACAGCTTATGCTTTAACCCCTTCGATGCCAATTATTATTATAACTCCCAATAGCTATGGCCCCAGTTGCCCACAAGTTGAATAACCCTGCCGTAAGATGTACTATAGCTTTGCTATGTGTTATTTCAACTCTGTTTGTCACAGATTGTCCTATTACATATCTCTTAAAACATCCTTTTATACATCTTTTGCACAGAATTCTAATAATCTGCATGCAGGACTGGGAGCCAGGAATCCATATTCTAAACCCAGGTTTCTATAAACTTACTTAAGTTTCTATGACTAATTTTCCTCACCTGTAAAATGGAGCTAAGGGAATTTATCTCTAAGAACTCATCTCTAAGGGTGCTGACAGATGTGCAGCTCCCCACTGTAACTCATGGTACGTCACAGAAAATGCCATTTTCAATCCTAAAATAGATGGGTTTCTTACTGAGATGTGTTTGGAGGACTTTTTGGTGTCTAGGGGTCTGAAGGCATTTGTTATTGTACTGTCTTCAGATTGACTTGGGTTGCTTCTGATGTTTCAATGCAACCCTGAAGGACATGTTTGATCTCACTACTAAGTATAGTAATCATGCTCTGCACATTTACTGAGTACAACAATGCTGTTAGAATTGGCCTCACCCACTCCTTCCTTCCCAGTGGTGCCCCTCCACATGTTAAAGTCCCAATCAACTCTCACATTGAAGTCTCCAAGGAGGATGATCTTGTCCTCTTTTGGGATGGTAGTCAGGATTTTATCAAAGTCAGCATAAAACTATTCTCTCTGTTGTTACTTGGAATCAAGTGTTGGGGCATATACACTGATGATGGTAGCAAATTAATTATTGGTCAGTTGCAGGCAGAGAGTCATAAGGAGCCATTAAGGACAACAGGTAATTCAGTCATTTGGCTGACAATCTAGTTCTTAATGGTGAATCCAATGCCATGTATGTGCTTGTTGCTTGCAGGTTTCCCTTTCCAGAATAACAGTCACCCCCCTCCTCCCTTGGCTGGCCTTCATTTGCATGTCTGGTCTTGCTGAGAGCAGCAATATCACAAGATCTTGTGATGTTATATCACAAGAGTACTCACATGACAATAGCTGTTCTGAATTCAGGTTTGTCACTGTTTGGGTCATCTACTTTTCCTCTTTTTCTTTCATATGGCTGACTTGGAGCAACAATTATATGTCCAGTTTAAGATTAGTTAACCAGTCTAGTGCTCTTGAGGAAAGGGAATATATCTCTGCAACGTCATCATCAAATTTGTATATTAATTAATTAATTGTTATACGGTCCATAGTTTAATCAGGATTGCCACAGTCACATTTTGGAGCACCGCTAATACACCACTTGTGCACCAAGTGATCACAGTGACCATGCCCTGGTCATCTCGTAGGGTTCATACATTCCAGGATGCAAAAGACAATCAAAGTAATCCACCTAGAAGTGGTTATCCATTCATTAAGGTAAAGTGGGACAGCCTATGTTTGGGGCACCTTTGCTATCACCTTCCCCATGTGGGGTGAGCAGAGTGGATCCTAAAAAGAACTGTTCAATCGCAATTGCAGCTGTTGAATCACCCTCCTGTTCCATATCAAGAGTGAGGTAACCATCACATGATCACCATCTGTATGTGGATCTGTGACTAGGGACTCCCAGAAATCACTTTGTCTCTGTTGCCACTGGTCCATCACTGCAGGACTTTGTAGAAGTTATGGGTATTGCTACTGGTTATTATAGTAGATGTTGGACCAATGGAAGAAGGCTGTACAGGACTTGTTTTACATGAGGAGACTGTTGTGCATTGACAAGTGCACAGATCTTGGTGGAGGAGAAATCTGTGTCCAGTGGCAAAGGGAATCCAAGACAACTTAGGTTACTCCTCAACCACAGCCTTTATCTACCTGCCTTCTGCATGTATCTGTTCCACCATTGAGGTCTTTGTGTTGTTATGGACTTCTCTTTATCTGATACTTCATCTTTTACCTTACCACCATGGGTGACCCTACCAGGAGTACAGGACTCCTGACTGTATTGCTCTTAGGGTCATCAGTACACACAAGTCTCTCCACCTCATCCAGGTGGCAGACTATGGAGAAGATGGTTGTGGAGCACTTTCAAGGGGCCAACTGCATGACAAATCTCACTTCTGTCAACACCCAAAATTCTTTAAAGACAAACACCTAGTATTTATATGCTAGTGGTTATGATTAATGTGTTTGTCAAGATGAGACTAAAGATGCTACATAAAAGGCCTAAAGAGCCTGTAACAGGAGGCCACTTAGGGTGCCCGTTGTTTTAAGAGGAGGAAAGGATGCTGAGAAAGCTCAGGCAGCAATTAAGACAGTCACCTGACCAACAAAGGGCCAGGCTTAGGGTTATCCTCCCACTGTACTCAGCCTTGGTGAGATCACAGCTAGAGTACTGCATCCAATTCTGGGCTCCACAATTCAAGAAGGATGTGGAGAAGCTTGAAAGGGTCCAGAGGAGAGCCACATGCATGATCAAAGGGCAAGAGAATAGGCCTTATGAAGCCATGGGACTTTTCAGACTGGAAAAGCGCAGGCTCAGGGGTAACCTGTTGGCTGCCTATAAGTATATAAGGGGTGTGCCTTATCAGGATCTGGGATCCCTGTTCACCAGAGCGCCCCAAGGGATGGCAAGGTCCAATGGTCACAAACTCCTCCAAGACCTTTTTACGCTGGACATAAAGAAAATCTTCTTTACTGGCCAGGCCCCTAAGGCCTGGAATAGACTCCCTTCAGAGGTGGTGCAAGCACCTACTCTGGACTCTTTTAAGAAACATTTGGATGCTTATCTTTCTGGGATCCTTTCACCCTAGCTGACTTCCTGCCCAAGCCTTGCAGATGGCCCAAGCCTTTCAGATGGCATCTCCGGGCCACAGTGTATGGGTGGAACAGAGCTGTGGATACCCTGCTAAACATCGGGTTTCAAAATGGGCAGCATCCCACCTAATTGACACCTCAATACTAGTACATCAAGGCATAGCAGGTGAGTGAGGTGGGCAGCTAGCCCACAGACAGGACGCAAGCCGGTGCTTGCACTGGGCATGAAAGCTTGCCCCATCACAAAACCCTATAAGGAAAAATCATCACCCTTATCCATATTTTTGCCATCCATTTGTGAAATCATAATACACCTAGAAGAAACCACTTGGAACCTATATTAGAACTGTTCACTTCTTCTTACACAGTCTCTTCTAGAATACTTGTGAAGTCAAGAAAAGAAATTTGGTTTTACCCAGTATGCATAGCTAGCCATGATTTCTAGGTACTCTGCTATAAGCAGGCGGAATTATAACCCAAACAATAAAAACTCATTTTGGCAAAATCATTTTCTATTCTACTTAGTCCTAAACTCAGCATTCATCTGTCACTAAAGCAATCTCTCAGTCATAGCCTCAGCCTCTGTCTAGATTAGTTCTACCCTCCTTTTTAAAAGTTCTCTCTTTGGAGACATAGTTTTAAGATAGTTCTAAAACAATTTAATTGCTTTCATAAAACAAAGAAGTGCTACTCAAAGGCCATGTCTACACAAGATGCTGACTGCAGAGTTGTTACTACACAGTCATTTAGTATTTGATACCCAAGTATCAAATGACTGTGCAGTAACTGGTGTTACTGCACAGTAGTGTCCCTACATGGCTTCTTGGTGATGCTGACTGTGCAGTAGCTTGTTACTACTCTGCAGAATCACATTATGTTCATAATGCATCACATTATGGTTCATGCATCACATTATGGTTCATGCCCTGTTATGCTACTGCACAGTAGTAATGAGCTACTGTTCAGTAAACATCTCTTGGAGATGTGGCCAGGAACACTTACCTGTGTTGCCAAATGAAATGTTATCACCCAAAATATGGCATATAAAATTAATCCAAAGTAGCCAAGTCTTTAAGTGATGAGTAGGGATCCTGGTTTTCTTTGATAAAAAAAATCCCCAATTTTCTGATTTAAAAAAAGTAAACCAAAATCGACATTTTTCCATGATTAAAATGAAACACCATATATTAATATTCTGATTAAAATGAAACCGCAGTGTTTCATTTCAATCACAGAAAAATGTGGATATTGAATTACTTTTATAAATCTGAAAATGGGGAGTTTTTGTTTTTTTTTTATCGGAGAAAACCAGGATCCCTGGTGATGAGTCATTAGAGTGATCAAAACAAAATAGGAGAAATAAATGAACCAACAACCAGGCAAAAAAATGACAGCAAATGAATAAAAATGTATTCTGTCAACAGACCTTTGAACATAAATTCTGCTGGGTAGATCCAGAGCTAACACTGATTAGAAGGTCTTCCAAGGATTGTTTTAGAGTAGAAAATTAATGAGATGTATTCGGGGAGTTAAATGCTAGGAAGAAAGTTGGATAAAATCATGGGCCTGACTTTCTGTATCCCCAAATCCCTACTAAGTTTTGGACACTGCCATCTTGTGACCCAAATGTAAACATTGCTTTTAAGTCCCAAAGAAAATCTTTAGTTTGTTAGGTAGATGCAGTAATTTCCTTGGGAGTTTATTAGCAATAAAATATTGGTTCTAAGGAAAGTATTACAATAAAGTTTTATCCCTGAAGCCTCATCATTGGCAGCCATTGGTCTTGGGAGTTACTGGGTACCACTGTAGCTTCTTGAATGGCTGAGAAGTCCGATGTGTAAGAAGACCCTCTGGCAAGTTGCATATACAAACTTGGTGGAGCTTGCACTGGCATGCTGAGTACTATCTTGTCTTGCCTGCGTTTGACGCCTCTTCCCTATCTCATCATTGACCCTCTCCACCTCAAAATGACGTAGACCCTGCTTCACAGAGGCTTTCTACTTGCAGCAGTCTGAAGCAATTGATTACCTGCAGCCTAATGTGGATGATATTAAATAGGTTTCAATTTACAGTATTTCTATGATCTACTCAAGAAAAAGACAATAGATAGCTCTTGCTCCTGTGTACAGAATACAGAGGAGAGTTATATAATGACCATGGATACAAGCCACTATTACTAATATCTTGTGTATTACATTCCAGATGGGCAGAATTCATGAAAAGAAGTGAATTTGTTTTGCATGTCAGGAGCTATCACAAACTTTTCATTCTTTCTTCTTTCCACAGTGATCATTTGTCAGAGGAGGGATAAATGAACCAAGAGTGGTTGAAAGGATATCAGGCAAAACAGGGATGGGGAAATGAGAAAGGAAATCCATCAAAACTTTCAGGGATCATCTGAACCAAAGCCAGGACTTCTCCAGTGTTTGAGGGTTAGTGGTCTCAAATAACAATTATCATGTAGTTTTTTAACTACCTTCTTAGTATAAACCATCATTCCAATGGAAGAAATGCCATGTAGGGCGCATCCACACATGCAAGCACATGTGCTTGCAGCAGCTCAAATAGAAGCAGTGCAAATTTGAACCGAGGCTTTTTGCCTCAGTGCACATGCTCAGACGTGCACTTTTTTGTGGAGCACTTTGGGAAAAATAACCTTGCCTGGCTCCTCCAGGATCTGCAGCCAGGGGGAGCTAGAGCCTGGAGCCAGCACCTGTGCTGTCCCCAGCAGTATAAAAAACTGCCCTGGCAAGCATCTCAGGGCTACTCGCTCTCCGGAGCTTCTGGGGCTCAGTCACTTGGCACCTGGGGACACTTCCCCTTGTGCCAGCTGGACTGCTGCAGCAGGATCCCAAATCCATTTTAAAAAATATTCCAAAATCCATGTTTTTCCACACAATGAACACAAAAGACCACTCTATACACACACACACATACACACACACACATATACATATATATATATATACAGAGAGAGAGACAACAATAAGTTGGGCAATGCTTTATTGGTATATTTACAATGTTAAAGCAATGTGGAGGCCTACCCGTGTCTCTATAATCATGATAAAATAAATTCTGAATACCTATGTGTATACCTTTTGATTTTCTTTGCACATGATGGGTGTGTGATGAGGGGATGTGGTGTTTGTGGGAAGCGGGTGGGAAGGGGTGTGGGGGAAGGCAGGTGTGTGTGTGTGGAGAGATGTGGGTTGGTGTGTGGGTAGGTGTGAGGCGATTGCTGGGGGACTGTGGGTGTGGGGGACCTTGTGGGGGGGCTTCTCGGGGGGGGGG
>NW_005841907.1:929628-957152 GCF_000455745.1 Alligator sinensis
CAGGAATGGGGTGCTCTGAACCATGTCGGCAAGACCTGGTGTGGCATGTGGGGACCACGTGCCAGGCCCATCCAGGTCCTGCTGGCCCTGGGGACCATCTACCACCTAGCTGGGCCAGGCCCTTGCTGGCAGGACCCAGCACAGCACATGGGAACCCAGCTGCTGGGCCCGGCCAGGTCCTGCCAGCCCTCAGGGCCCCTGTGCTGCCTGACCCAGCCGGGCCCAGGGCAGCAGGATCCAGCATGGCATGGGGTCCCCATGTGCTGGGCCCAGCCGGGCCCTGCCACCCTCAGGGACCCTGTGCTGCCTGCCCAGTCCACGCCTAGGGCAGCAGGACTGCACGGTGCACCCAGATGGGTCCTGCCACCCTGGGCTGAGCCCAGCCAGGCAGCACAGGGACCCTGAGGGTGGCAGGACCCAGCTGGACAGGGATTGGGGAGGGCTGGCAGGGGGAGGGGCCAGGCAGGGCAGGGATCGGGGGGGCTGGGGAAGCTGGTGGGGGTCCCCCATGGCCCCCTTCCCCCTTCTCCATCCCTCCGACCCCTTACTCACCTCACTGGGTGAGGGGCCAACCATGGAGATGCTCTGGCAGCCAAAGCGTCTCCCTGGAGGACCCAGCCTCCGGTTGCCTCAGGGCATGGTCCTGCCCTGCTTTTTTGTTTTGTTTTGTTTTGCTTTTTTAGAGCCCTAGATATCCAGGGGTCTAATTTTCTCCCTGTGCTGCACAGTTGCAGTGTGGGGAACACTTTTTCTTTCCTGCACGTGCCTCTTGCCCCGCCTCAAAGGGGTTTGAGGCGGGGCAAGAGGCACATGCACGCTCGTCTGCATGCGCCTGTAAAGTGTAAGTAAAAAAGGCAACAATATAAAGAAAGGGGCTGTATTGCCAATTTTCCAGTAACCATGTAGTATGTTATACCATTTCAGTCTTCTCTCTTAGCAAGCAGCTGAATTGTTCTAGTACTTGTAGTTACTAGCCTTTCTTCTCACATCTTCTACAAAAAATCCTACTTGTTTTAAGAAAGCAATAGTCAGCCAAATCTTTAAACTACTAAGGCAAAAGTTTTCAAACTTAAACCATTGTTATTTTCCAGTCATACTTAGGATCCAAAAGTGTTCCTTGCATTGTATGCAACCACAACACAAGTAACATTGAAAGACAATTGGTTTGCACTTCTAAACCACTCAGAAATCATTGGTAGTGACTGGATGCACTTTACAAAGTTAAGCTGTTTAGGTTTATTTACAAAACGAAGTTAATTAGATTATGATGTGAATTTAAATTAGAATAGCAACTCCTCACTAATCTTAGAGACCAGCCCATTTTAGGACTGAATTAGGTCCTGAAATTGTGTACCCATTTCTTTAATGTAACATTTTCATATGGATTTTTAAGTTTTATATATTTTTTGTGAATTTCATGTTACTTTATATCAAGACCAAGTATTTTGAAAATAATACAGTTTCAGTAATGGGAGAATTACTGTACTATACTTCACTGCCAAAGGCTTTGGAAGATATAGATATTTAATTTGATTACATTTAAAATGTGATTTCCAGAATTTTTTCTTGCACAAGTTAGATGGTCAGACTAAAACTGAATCATGATTCCAAAGTTGGGAAAACAAGTTACTTTCTTATTTTCTTTTACATCATAGAATGTCATTTGCAGTATAGAATCCAAAATGCATTTGATATATTTGTACAGGATTGTACAAATAAATAACTTTTGAAAAACTCATCTTTATGAAGGTGAAAGTACAGCGGGAGTTGTACAATGGAATAATTATAATATGGAAAGACTATTGGTTTATTAACAAAAAAAATTGAATACCTTGCTGTACAATACATTTGAATGAATGCTTTTAGGAAAACCAAATGAAAACCCAGCACTTAAATAATAAATCTTTAAATAAAAATGGGAATTTGTTATTGACTTAAAGCTTAACTGAGATATGCATTTTGGGAAGGACTGATTCATGGTTGAGAACCAGTGTAGAA
This sequence comes from Alligator sinensis, assembly GCF_000455745.1. Classification (NCBI taxonomy): domain Eukaryota; kingdom Metazoa; phylum Chordata; order Crocodylia; family Alligatoridae; genus Alligator; species Alligator sinensis. The sequence continues at coordinate 931,627 of NW_005841907.1, forward strand.
TCCCTGTCTGAATTTAAATTGATTCATATTCTCTTCTTTTTCTTGTTTCTTGCCATCACTAAATATATTGCCAGTAATGTTAGCGCTTTAATTAAATAAGATCTCATAACACATTAAGCATGATGAAAACTGACAGTCTGTAGTCTCTTAAGGAGAAATTAATCAACTATATATTATATTATTAGAATGTAGGGTTAGTGGACTGCTATGTAATCAGCCTTTTAAGAATACAGATGGCAATCTCTTTCTTAATTAAATATGAAATCCCTAGCTCTCCTATCAAGTCTATAACTTTATGGTCACATTACTGATCATTCTTAATAGAACCACCAATTGTATTTTCTAATTAGTAAGCCTGTTCTGCAGAGGTAGGTCAAGGATAACTTTGGTGATTTAGAATGCATATCTGGATATCATTTCTTTTTAGTACAGTTTGTAGCTTTGGGGCAGTTTGTTGCAGTCAGCATGTCAGGTCATACCCAATTCTGACATACCGCACTCTGAAACCATCTAAACTCAAGTCGTGGCAATATAGCTTGTTGGTTTTTGGTCTTAAGATGATGGCATACAGTCCTAATCTTTTTTTTTTTAATTGCTTGTTCATAAGAAATAGAGATTGATATGAAGCAGAAAGTATATTTTTCTTATTTGTAAGTTATAATTTATCATCAAAAGTTACTATCAGTTCTTTTAATGTGTCGTGTAGCCAGAAGTTCTGTGCAATGCTTTTTAAGTAGTCAACCCTTTTACTCCAAATATTAAATGTTCATGTAGTATCCATAATAAAAAACAATGGTACAAAAGGACTCATCTTTAGCCAGCCAACTATATTTTCATTAGTTCAAATCTTAAGACCTGTGGCTTTCAAGTTTATGCTACCCTAGATCTCTAGTAGAAAACTTTATTACAATGACACTTTGCCAATGTCCTTGAACAGGATGCAAATTTAATGTGGTCTGCAAGACTTCTATCCTTTCTCTGAATATTTTTAAATATTTATTAAATTTACTTCTGGGCAGCTCCTCAAATGTGAAGCCCAGCATAGAAAAATATTAGAAAGTGGTGTATAAAAAAGAAGCTATATCAGTATGGGAGAGCTGGACTTCTTCCAAGAGCTATGAAACTCAGCTGAAATTGTTACAGATCAGAAAAGAGGAGGGCATGGCTGAAGAGGAAACAAAAATAATTTGCAAAAAGGTGGATCAGAAGAATGTTAGAAGCTGAAGTTTGAATGGAAGATTGACTTACGTGAAATATAAAATCAAACTCCAGAGCCTTTGATATTTTCCAGAAAGCAGAAGAGATTTTTGCCTCTCCCTGGTAGACAACCTTTTTGCTGCTTTTTTTCTAAGCAGGATCTCCTGTTGATGCTTTAAGTGTCACTTGTCCATCTTCCATAGAGCAACTGCTTCCAGTTAATCTTGTCTCTTTGAGTGCACTTTTTCTCTATTTATAGAAAATCTCATGAAAATAACATACATGTTAGTCCAGTCTTTGATTCCTGATTTGCACAAGTCCTTTTTATCTATCTTTAATATACTATTGACAAGCTACATGAAACTAAAGGTTTTATATGTGATTAAGTAATATTTTTATTTAAAATATTTAAAATATAAAGGTCACTTTCACATTAATAAATTTGACAAGATCATCATCTAAAACATGTATCACTTGCCTGTATTACATTTTGCATAGATACTTTTATGTATTCACTGATAAATCTTCAACATTTAACTAGCTGCTTTTATTTATGTCTAGCTTTTTTTAAAAGGTCAGGTAAAATCACTGGATAAAATACTGGAAAATTCTAATATAAACAGCAACTCTTGTGTTGTTCTCCACTCTCTTCTGCCCTGTTTTCAAAAATGCTATTCAGCATTTGGATTATTATTCTGAGAAACCTAACTACTCCCATGCCTTGAACAGCAAATTTAGGGGCCTAACAATTAAAATTGGGCAAAATACCTCATGTTTACTATAGGCACAGATACTATAAAACAGATGGCTCACATCCTACCTTAGCTCTTGGTAAATTGCTCATGTACTCATAACTTTAGCTTCTAATTTTAGTGATGTCTAGAGCTCAGATTAATGGCTTCTAGTTTCTGGAATTTCATATGATCTAAGAGAAGTTCCAGCAGGTAGCTCATGACTATAAAATGTAAATGCAGAAGATTAGGAAAATAGGTTCAAGAACTGAAACTAGTAAGACTAATTAAGCAGTGAATGAAACACTGGTTCTGACTTACAACACATTAACTATATAAAGCAACCAAGTAGAAAATTACCAGTTGGAGGGCATGATACACTAACATAATGGACTTCTTTTAAGACACATCCGCCATAAGAAAGAAAAAGCAGTGAATGTACTAAAGTTATTCCACCTTGTCAAGTGCCACAATAGTTGGTGTTTTTATAATGTCTGGTGTCTTAGAGTCAGGTAGTGACACAAGAATTTCAGCTTTCATTTTACTAAAAAAATGAGTTTTACCCTCATGCTTAAAATATAATCCAAGGATATATTTTATGACACCAATATGACACCAAGCTGGGGGGAGTAGTAGATAAACTAGAAGGTAGGGCTAAGATTCAGAGAGACATCAACAAATTGGAGGATTGGAACAAAAGAAATCTCATGAGGTTCAATAAGGACAAGTTCAAAGCCCTGCACTTAGAATGGAACAATCCTACATACCAGTACAGGCTGGAAACCAACTGACTAAGCAGTAACTCTGCAGATAAGGACTTTGGGGTTACAGTGGACAATACGCTGAATATGAACGCAAAAGTGTGCCCTTGTTGCAAAGAAAGCTAATGGCATACTGAGCTGCATTAATAGGAGCATTGCCAGCAGATTGACGGAAATGATTGTTCCCCTCTATTCTGTGCCACTGGTGAGGCTACATCTGGACAACTATGTCAATTTTTGGTCCACTCACTACAGAAGGATGTGGACAAATTGAAGAGAGTCCAGCAAAGGACAAGAGAAATAGTTAGGGGGCTGGGACATATGACTTCTGAGGAGAGGCTGAAGGAACTGGGCTTATTTAGTCTGGAGAAGGGGAGACTGAAAAGAATTTAATAGCAGCCACCAGCTACCTGAAGGCTGATTCCAAAGAGGATGAAGCTACACTGTTTTTAGTGGTCAAAGATGACAGAACAAGGAGCAGTTGTCTTAAATTGCAGCAAGGAAAGTTTAGGTCAGAATTAGGAAGAACATTCTCACTAGGAGTGTAGTACAGCACTGGAACAGGTTACCCAGAGAGGTGGTGGAAGCTCCATCCTTGGAGGTTTTTAAGACTCAGCTGAACAAAGCCTTGGCTGGGATGATCTAATTGGTCTAATGGTCCTTCTTTGAGCAAGGGATTGCACTAAATGACCTCCTGAGATCACTTCCAACCCTAATATTCTATGATTCTATGAAGGTATAAATGCTCATAAATAAGGAGATAAACACAAATCCACCCAAACTTGGGATCATGATTTTTTAACTGTCCGCCCCCCCTCCTTTGTTTACCTAGCTCAAGCTGTTTTAGTACCCAATTTTTTTTTAACGCATACGTGATACGGTTTACAGTAACTATTATAATTTGTTTTCCCTTTCATGGTAAGTCTGATAGCCAGTCTTTACTCCCAAATATGCTTGACTAATTGTAGTTTTTAGGACATTTTAGGACGTTAGTCAAGAGGAATACCCTAGAATATTTAATTCCCAAGTTGTAGCACTGTAAATGTCCTTTATCTTTTTTTAGTATCTGTACCTGTGTTGGGTGGAATTTATTTTTTCTCTGATGGAGGATGGGTATAAGGAAGCCATTCAATAAACATGCGAAATGTTCCAAGGAAGAAGACAGGATCATAAGGAAGTAAGACTGGAAGGAAACACACAAGGTCATCTAGTACAGCTCCCTATTCAAGGCAGAATCATCCCTAATTCAACCATCCTAGCCAAATGTCTGCCTAACCTGGTCTTGAAACTTCCAAGAATGGAAATTCCAATTTTTCTAGGTATCCTGTTTCAATGCTTGACCATCCTCAGTCACAAAGTTCCTTCCAATCTCCAACCTAAATGTCTCCTGCTGTAATCTGAAGCCATTGCTCCTAGTCCTGTCCCCTTCAGCCACAGAGAAAAGCCTACCTCCGTCCTCTCTGTAGATGCCCTTCAGATATTTGAAGTTTATAATCAAATCCCTGCCAAGCCTTCTCTTCTCCAGACTAAATAACTCTAATGCCTTCACAGTGGACACATGTACATGTGCCACTATGGTGTCATTGTTACTGCACCATCTTTTAATACTTCCTTTTGGTTCCACATGGTTATTTTTAGGCACTACATTGCTGTAGCGACATGCTATAATGGGGGAGCATGCCACTACAGCAATGCAGCTGCAGCATCCTGGTTTTGCCCATGGATGCTACGTTGCCATAGCGTGTTACTAAGGTGAAGTAGCATCACAAACCCAGTCTTACCTCCCAGGCCCCTAATTATTTTGTTGCTCTGCACTGGAATCTTTCTAAATATTCCACATCTTTCTTGAAGTGTGGGATCCAAAACTGGACACAGTTATGCCAAGTGAGGCCTCACCATGGCTGTATAGAGTGGAGGAACTAGTTCCCTTGATTTGCAAATGATACTCCTGCTAATACAACCCAGTATGCTGTTGGCTTATTTGTTTTTTATTTTATTTTTTAAGGGCATGCTGTTGTTTCATATTTACCTTATGGTCCACAGTAATCCTTAAGTCCTTCTCTTCCATATTACAGCCTAGCCATTCAGTCCTCAGTTTATATTTATGCATGCAATCATTCTGTCCTAAGAGCAGGACTTTGAAGTTGTCCTTACTAAATCCCATCTGGTTGACTGAGAAATTTTTTTCCAGGCAATTCAGGTCATTCTGGATCCTAGCTCTACCCTCCTGAGAATCTGCAACTCCACCTACCTTTGTGTGGTCCACAAATTTGCTAAGCATGCACTTGATCTAATCATCCAAATCATTAACAAAGACATTAAATAGTATTGGATCCAGGGCAGACCCCTGGGGAGCTCCACTTGATACCTCTTCCCAGCTGGCAATAAGCAATTGATAAGTACCCATTGAGCATGATGGTCCAACCAGTTATGTATCCACCTTGTATTAGTGTAACCTATTCTGTATTTCTTCAGTTTGTTAATCCACTGCTCTCCCCCATCTCTCCCTTCTGTGATAAACTGAGCCTGTCACTTTACCATAGAAGAAAATCAGGTGGGTCAAGCATGACTTGCTCTTGATGAAGCCATTCTGGCTGTTCCTGAATCCCTAGTTCACAGCTAGGTGCTTCACAGTGGATTCCCTGAGGGCCTGCTCCATGATTGCTCCAGGTATAGAGGGCAACTGACTGGTCTCTCTTGTGTCTCTCTCTCAGAACAAGCAAACACCCTGTTCTTCCTTTCCCCATTCCCACAAAACTTGTGAAACTTTAATTTTTCAGTTAAAAAAGGGAAAGAAACAGTGTCATAAATATTTTTATGGACTGTAAGTTCATTGGAATAGAAGTGCATGCTCATATTCCAGACAACAAATAGTAAATAATAGCAAAGTGTGCTAAGTACATTCTTAAATTGCCTAAGCTTTGGGACAAACTAAAAGAATATTCTGTCAGTTTTTGGCTTGGGTTTGAACTGTGGCATAATTGTTTTGATTGGTTGAGTGTTTTTTTTTTTAATGAAGTATCCAGGAAGTCATCACCTGGAATCCCAAACTTCTTACCAGGCTGCTATTGCAGATGGTGTGGTTTTTCCTGTTTGACTGTTTGTTTTAAAATCTGAAAATCGTTTGTCAAAATAAGTCTTTTTATTTTTCCTTTATACTTATCCATCCCACATGGTCAAGAGAAACAACCTATTGCAAAAAGAGACACTCTTAGTTTCCTAAATTGGGAAAGACCTTAGTGTTATTATGATTTCCCCTCTAAAAATTCTGTCTCATACTTTTTTTCCTCTCAATTCCTACATGAGTCTGTTGTGTAGACACCTGGTAAAATACCACTTTCTGTTGTTTTCCTAGTTTTAACAAACTGCCTCATTATGTATTTTATGATTACAGAAGGCTTAGAATATAAAGAAACTGGGTGGAGATCTCAATAAGTTTATATTCTAGAAAGAAGCCATTCAAGTGTTGATTTAAATGATATCCAGGTTGTAGCCATACTGGTCTAGACAAGGGGTTCCCAAAGTTTTTATGCCATGGCCCGGCAAACTGCAGCCTAGAAGTGGCTACAGTCTGGCAAACTGTGACCCAGTAGTCACAGCCAACTGCAGCCAAAACTTCCGGCCAGCAGACAGGTTAAGATAACACTGCCCCACAGGCAGGAGGGTGGGCCAAACCCTGAACTGACACAGGCCCTGCAGAAGGAGCCATGGCCTCACTGCCCAGCTCTAGGGGCCGTGATTTGCTGGTCTGTGGCCACTTCCGGTTTGGCAGCCAAATGTGCTGTGGCCTGCCAGCCAACCCGCCATGGCCTGGCACTGGGCAGAGGCCCAGGGATTGAGAACCCCTTGTCTAGAGGGAAAATGAATCAGAACTTGCGGTAGAGGTGATATCTTCTATTAGATTAACTAGATTTTTGCCAAAAAAAGTCTTTAATTGCAAGCTTTTGGGCACAAGTACCCTTCTTCACACATAGGAGAAAAGATTGTGAAAGTTCTTCTGTGTAGAAATGAAAACTGATTTTTCATAGGAGAGTTGAAGGTGTGGTAAACACTTTTTACTCCTCTGTGAAATATGAAATACAAAATATGACACATGAAATGTGAAACACCATAACCAGAAGGAAACATGACTGCATCCTGCTTACCACCAAAGAACTTAGAGGTAATCATACTATTCCAACGTTTCTATTCCAAGTATTCCAGGTGATGAATGTATGGATACTTCATTAAAAAACAAAAACAAAACACTCAACCAATCAAAACAATCATGTCATAGTTCAAACCCAAGCCAAAACTGACAGAATATTCTCCAAGTTTGTCCCATAGCTTGGGCAATTTAAGAATATGCTTGGCACACTTTGTTATTATTTACTGTTGGTGATCTGGCACATGAGTATATTAATTAATAAATTAATTAGGCCATAGTAGATTAATTAAATTTTTACCACTTAGTGCATGTGTAGACTGGCTGGCTGGGGTGTGAGAGTACATCCTGGCTAGCCCCACATTGAAGCACCCTCATGCCCCAGACAGCCCCCATAGCACTTTGGGCTGTGGGGGGAGCAGCCCCAAATTGGCAGGCTGACCCCCAAGGTTCCTTGCCAGCCAGGGCTGCTCCACCTGGTTCAGCATGCTGCAGTCCTGGGAGCACATTCAAATGGTGTGCCTAGGAACAATAGGCTCCAGAGCTTGTATTAGTAGTGCATATAGAGGTGCCCCTTGGGTATTATGAAAAATATGTATTCTCTCACATATACAATGTTAGAGATTACCTTAATTCGTACTATCAAGCTTAACTGTAAATCACTATTGAAGGATGAATGTTACAATAGTTATACTTTCAAAGAAAATACAAGAATCTATTGGAGCATCATCAACCCTTTCAAATTATTTTGTGTGAATATTGAGAAACAGCTTATTTTCCTTTTATTCCTAAAAATGATTGCGGGCAAGGCAAGCCTTGTGAATTGCACATATCTGTTTATGTGAAGATTTGTTGGAAGCATTTGCTTACTAAAGCTGATTTACAGTAAGGATCAATTAAAAAAGTTAAGTGCTACAATGCTAAGCCCCGGGAATGGAATTCAGTGCCAAGTTTGCTTTCTAGGCTGCTTCACGGCACAAGAGTGAGGCACCTTAAAGCGGCAAAAAAAAAAGGCACTGAGCAGGGAGTGGTCTAGAGCCAGGCAATAGGAAAATCTAACCATGGGAATATATCTCAGCTTTCACATCCCCCTCTAGAGTATGTTTGCGAAGTAAAATCTGCAGATAGGTCCTCCATCCCCTTGGGGTCCAAAATCCTTAATCCTCTTGTAGGGTTAGGTACTTATATCTATTCTTTCAAACATCAGAGCAAAAGGTACTGCAGAAGCCAACCTTTTCTGCAGTGGTTAGAACATTCACCCAAGAAGAGGAAGGCCCACCCAGAACCTTCCTGTTCATCCTAAGTATAAATCTGCATCTTAAATCACCACTAAGATATGAGATATGGGCCAGTCTAGACGGGAAAGTTGAAGTTGCGCCACCATGTAGAAAGAATACATGAGGACAGCAAGAGACAGCACAAGAAGGAACATTACTTTGTTTCCAGTGATTAGATACTGTGGTTGGTTGGAGTCCTCAAATCTAGTTGTTGTATTCTATAATAAACAGCCATTGGCTAAGAAATGGAACTAAGCCTAGAAGATTATAAAAGATTATAAACTAGAACTTCCTCCAAGAAGAGTGTCCCAATCAGTAGGCTACAGCATCATACTTGCTAGACTCCCTTCTATGCTATTTCTTCCTAGCCTAATGAATCCTAGATTCCTGTCTATACAGTAAATGTAGATGCACAACTTCTACTGGAAAAGTAGTGAGAACCTAGAGAAGGCCCTGCAGAATTAGGCTTCCTAAGGGAGTTGGGTACCTCTCTGCCCAGTTTCTGGACCTCAGCAGGGACTTGCTGGGAATTACAGGCTTAATCCAAGAAAGTATTTAGGTGCCAAAATTCCCATTAAAATCACTGGGAGTATAGTCACTCAAGTAACAGCTTTTTAAAATGTTATTAATTTTTTTAGAACTTGGTCTATGTGCCAGTGCTGGAGTAGTTCTTTGCATATGTTCTTGCCTAATTCTGACTCTGGGCAACTAGGAAACTTTCAGGTTGAGTTTTAGATGCTCTTCTGTATGGCCCAGTCCAGTCTAATTAACAAAAAGACTTATTGAATTAAGTGAGCATTGTTTAAGGCCTACTCATTCCTGATAATTTACTCCAAACATTACCCTTTCCTACATGAATTTGTAATCCAGTCAGGACACAGAGAAAACACCACTTGCCTTTAGTTATCAGTTACACAGTGAATATTTTAAGCACTTGGAGCTAGAGCTAGTATACTGCTTTAGTTGCACATGTACTGAGCTTAAAGCTGTTTGAAAAACAGTGCTTTTCTCCCACTGGGTAGAAAAAAAAATTATGCTTTTTCCATAAACATTTTCACCATAACATTAATTTTTATTGAAAACTGAAAATATTTTGGCTTGAGATTAAAACACTTTTCAGTGAAAAGTTTTCAATTTTCTAGTAGAAACCCAAACTTTGAGGAAGAGGCAGCTGCAACAATACATTATTGTCATGAAAATGTAATTTTGTATTGCAAAGTGTGTTTGGTGGCAAGCTGTGGACTAGGTCCAGTTGAAATCTGGTACATAAAATATTTGGAGTATGACTCAGTTCAGATTCCTATTGATTTCAATGGGCTTTGCTTCAGGTCCATGTAATTTTCAATAAAGAACCTATTTATAACCAGTGAAATTGGTAAGTAAGTTACAAATGGGGGGAAAAAAAAGACCTAGTCCAAGTGTTACTGTCAAGTATACACAATAACAATTGGAATCATCAGCATCAAGAGATCACAGAGAAAATATTATGTGACTCAGAAATATGACTGACTGCATATGAAGTTGATTTCTTAAATCTGAGGTGAAAAATCTTGTCAACTCAATTAAATCTATATGCAGATAACTGGGAGCTGAACATTCAGGCTGGGAACACTTTGGCAGACAAACACAAAAGGTTAAAACTTTTGCAACAGCATGATGATTAACATAATTAAGATGGTTTTGCTAAATACCTTTCATCTTAACTTAATCAGGTGATTCTAATTTCCAAAATATTTGCATCTTAACATTCAGTTTACCTGGGAGAATAGGACTGTAACAGGTTTATACACCAGAGGAAAGATTCAAAGATCAGGGAAACAAGTGAAAAAAAAATCAAATGACTGTATGACATCACCATTAGACATTCTGCAAGCAGATTTGCCTGGGCAAAATTTTTCACCTGTGTCAAGCCATGGGACTGTGCCTGGGCATACAAATCTCTGCTGGGATAGATCTAGGAGTGTGTATTGGTCCTGTTGCATCCCACTTTGATTCTGTCTCACCCAAACTTTAAAACCAGCTCCCTTGGAGGTACAAAGGCATTTCTGTTCAGGCAATGCTAAAGGAGTCAATTGATTTGATGGTCCATTATCATCTCCCTGATTCCTGATAATCTTTCTCTGCTTCACAGGTATGCTCTTCTATCCTTTTAAATTAATTAACTTGTTGTTTCACTATTCAAACTGTCCTTTCTCCTGCAATTTTGCTCTCTGTTAGTTTTGGCTAAAAACCTTAATTCAACTGTAGAAATGAAATGTAGAAAAGTATTGGAGACACTGTCAAGATGCTAAAGAAGGCTAGATTTTTTTTCTGAATCAGAATAAAGGACATATATTTCACTATAATAACTACAGGATTAATTAGACAATATATTTTGACTATTTTGACTTTTTGCCTAATGTTTTAACTTTATATATAATCTAACAAATTAGTACACCTTCCAAAAGTTGTATTTGGTTTGCTTTGTTTTTAAACAGAAGAATATAGTGCTAGCCCTCTAGCATATTAGTAAACCATCTAGTTTCTCTTTTACTGGGGAAAAATATGTTGTGTCACATGTTATGATGCGCCACACAATTTGCACCCCACTTTTTAAAATCCTTGATTCTCCCATGATTTTTGCTTACAGATCAGTTTGCAGGATTGGTTCCTATGTAATATATCTAAAGCACTTTTAGTTTGCCCATTACTACTGTAATATATACTGCCTAAATGTTACAAAACAACTGTAAGAATCAGATAACCATCAAAAGGTATCACAATTCAGAGTTGCAGGGAAGGTAACACCTTTACTGCAGTTTTACTTGGTGAATATAAGTTATACACAAACTATACCATTGTATGCTGCTATTGGTATCTTTGGGGCAGGGCAGAGCTAGGCATGTTGGGTCAGGCACCTCGAGCCAGTCACTTTTACTTTTGCTGCTGGCTTTACCTAAGGACCCACTATTCAGAGTCCCTGCCCTCTGTTCCAGCTAAGCCAGGCTATAGAACCACCCTGGATTTGTAGGAACCATAAAAAAAAAAAAAGTCCAATGAATAAACTGCCACTTCGCTTTCTGAGTGATTCCTTGCTGACTCAATGTGTCCTTGGCTAGTTGGACAGTCCCTGGGGCTTCACTCTTTTCCAGTCACCTCTGTCCCTCAGTGGCTTTGAAGGAAACATGCACAGCCTCGATGCAAACAAAATAAACAGCAGAAAAGCCCAGCTCACTGGACTGACTGGTGCCTCCTGAGTCGGGGGAGGGGACCATTTGTGGGTGGACCCAATTTGGAGGTGGGCCCACCCACAGCCTAGGTGGATGGACCTAGGCTGTGGGTCGGCCCAGCCTAGGGCCAGCGGGTCCACCCGCTGGCCCTAGGCTCAGTACAGCAGCATTCCCTGCTGTGCTGCTGTTGCATCTACCCTGGGATTTTGCTACAGGTGATTTTTAATTCCCCTCCTCACACACATGGGTTGGCTTCTCCTCATTCTCTTCATCTGAATGCAGGGCCATTTGGGCTCCGCTGCATCCATAGTAGCAGGGCCTGGTCAGAGAGCAAGGGGGGAACTGACCAACTTGTGGGGCAACTCCCTGGGAGCCCAGTGCCTAGCAGGGAGCTGCCCCACAAGTGGGACAGTTCCTGCCCACCCCATGCAGAGCTGGGTGAGCCCCACAGGGCTCACAGGGAGCTGCCCCACAAGCAGGACAGCTTCCCCTCTGGCCCAAGCAGATTGGGATGAGCCCCAGTCTGCATGGGACTGGCACAGAGCTGCCCCAGAAGTGGGACAGCTCTCCACCCCGCAAAGTCCAGGCCTTACCCCACATCCACTGCCATCCCACAGCTAGTATCTGGGTGAGCCTGGAGCTCCTTCTGACTGCTGCAGGGGGCAGAACAGGGCCGGAACAGCCCTGCATTTAACGGACAGGTTGGGAGCAAATTTGCTCCCCATGTGCACATCCTGGTGAGTGTGCTCATGGTGAGGTGTGCTTTTCCTGCAGGGAAAATAGAAGTGGCATATATTTGTGCCACTGCTATTTGTCCCTGGGCATATACCTGTATACATATTCTGGCACATGGCAAACTGACCCAGGTGCGGCAGGGGGACTGGGTCCAGCACCTGTGTTGGTCCCAGCAGCATTACTTGGGGTTATGAGGGCCTTCTGGGGCAGCAATGGTGCTGTGCCACTCAGAGCCTGGCTGGCAGCCAGAGCATGGCTCTGGCTGGCCAGGCTCTATTTCTGGCTGCTGCTGCTGTGTGCACCACATCACTTTTTACACTGGCAGTTTTTGTTGACACTGGGATCTACTGGCATCAAAAAAACTACTGTGCTGCTAAGTTGCAAGACAGCAAATGGGTTTATGTGCACTGCATGCAGTTTGCAGTACCTCATACTGCTTTGAGGCACTGCAAACCATATGTGCATGCTTGTCAGAATGTACCCCAGGGGCGGGAATGTGCATGTTCCTGGGGAATGCCGTGCATGTGTGTTTTGGCGCATGGGTGTTTTGGTGCCCTGGGTGGGGTAGGGAAGGTTGAGACCAGCACCTGGGCTAGCCCCAGCAACCTTACCTGGGGTCCTGGGGGCTTCTGGCAGCTGCAGCCATGGCAATTGTATCTGGCTGGCAGCCAGACCATGGCTCCAGCCACCCAGGCTCTGGTTTTGGGTGATGCATGCTGCTGCCATGTGTGCTGCCCCATTTTTTTTTAGTTGTGGGTTTTTTGACACCAGAGAATGCCTTCATGTACAGCGTGTGCAGTGTGTAGCACTGCAGATGAGTCTGCAGTAATGCATACTACAGAGTATGCTTGTCTGACATGCTCCACAAGAGCAAATTTGCTGCTGATGAGGGCACACGTAGATGAATCCTGGCCACATATTAATGCACCTTAAGGTACTGCACAGTAACCTTAGTGCACATTAATTGCTTATGTAGATGTACCCACTGTGTAACTGGAATAATTCTAGGGCATGGGGTATCAGTAGCATAAGTAGGGGTGGGTGAGAGGGGCATCCACTCTGGGTGCCAAATAAGGAGGAGCTCTGTAATTAGAGGTACATCCCAGCAGCATATCTGTGCTAGGGATTCTAAGGGCATTTTTATACATGCACGGGCCACAGCATCCGGTGCTTTGAAAAGCACCCAGATCTGTGATGCTTACAGTTGTATATATGGTGAAATTCATGTCAGCGTGAAGAAAATGGTGGCAGTGCACTTTTGAATGAAAACATCTCAGTTTTACAAGTGCACACAGTTCAGTGCAGTGAATGTCAGCTCACGTGCGCAGCAGACTCAATTAAATAAGTCTGCTCCGAAGCAGCAGATCTCCAGCACATCGCCGAAAGAAAAGGTATGTGTATAAATGCCCTAAAACAGTCCCTGGCTGGGCCTGTGTTAAGTGCAACAGCTGGAGCAGGCAGAGCATGTAGTAGCCACAGCAGCAGCTCAGCTTGGGACTGCCTAAGAGTTTCCATCATGTGTAAGCCTGCTGAATCCATCCTCTACCTCCACTGTCAGAACTTGCAGGCTCTTGCCCACTCTTGGACTGGCGTGCTCTCTTCTCCTGCTTTTAGAACCCCTGCATCCCACTCCATTCTAGTGCAGGGTTTGCCTCAAGTACTAACTCTACTTGCATGCCACGTGTGGTATAATTATTATTTCCATTTTTATTCCATGACAGCTGCTCAATGAATACTCCTAGTGCTAGTAGTGGTAGGGGTGATGATGAGCAGAAACAGCATAACATGTTTTTATGCAGTTGCTCCACTAAAATATATCATCCACAAGAATTCTGACCTTCATATAAGAAATATTTTGTGTTCTCCTTTGTGTTTCCTTACAACATTTGTGTTTATTAGTGTAATTTTGCTACTTTTTCCATTTAAAATGTCAGTCATTCCTAAAGTGTCATCCTAGTAACTCAATTTCATAAGATAGTAATTTTAATTAATTCGTTAGGTTTTTATTTCCTAAAAAAGGCTTCATTTCAAAGCATTTTGTTTCTTTTCCCCTCGTTTATCTTTTTTTTTTAAGTGGCTAATTTTAACAGGGTGAAACTAAAAAGCTTAGTCCAACCAGAGAGTTTAATTGGGCTCTGTATCGTTAAAAAAAATTCTTATTGCAGGTGATGTAGGATTTACTGTAAAAGGTGTTTCTGAAAATCAAGTTGCTATCACCATACCCCACTTTGAAAAAAAGAGCATCTAGTGGAAAAATAAGCAAAAACCAGCCAACCAACCAAATAAAAAAACGAGGGGGAAAAATTAGACCACTCGCTCATTAGTAGAGCTGCTATACTTGGTACTGAGCATAGCTCCACTAAAGTCTATGGACCTACACAGGTTTCTCACAGGTGAAGCTCTGGCTTCTCATCTACCCTTCAACCTTTAAAAAGTATTTTGAGGACATATATGTCTATTATTTTTCTTAATGTTACTCATAACTTTCGACTTTGTGGTTGTTACTAAGTATATCCTTTTCTTCTGTCCCCTGGCTGCTCCTGTTAAATTTTCTACCCAGGCACAAAGGCTGCTATGTGCCTTTTTTCTATTAGAAAAGCTATTTTCATGGTATTACCCATGAAAATAATCAGAAATGTAGAAGCGTTGAGGTGATGTTGTAGCCACGATGATCCAGGAAAGATGTGAGAGGCAAAGATTTTTGTAGGTGCTGTCTTTTATTGGACCAATTGTATAGTTGGAAGGGACAACTTTTTGGGTATCATGTACAAGTACCTATAAGCTTGTCTATGCCCCTCACAACTAAACAGTTGATCCAACAAAGGCCTTACCCATAAGAATCCTTGCCGCTCAGAAATATAGAAGTAATTTATATTTCTGATTCTCTAGCTATAGTTTTTTTCAGAGAAATTAGAATACATAAGCATTCGTAAAATGCCAAAAACAGGTACTGTCATGGTCATTCTCATTTATGGTATCTTAGTCAGGAAGTAATCCCATGGAAATCAGTAGGACTAATTGCAGATTAAGAGACTTTTCAGTATGAATAAGCATGGTCATATCAGACATAGGGTTCACAGATACATGGAGGACATAGGAATCCACAAATCCAAAGGAATTTGCTTACAGAGTATATTCTGTCTAATGCTTTGCTTTATATATGCCTTTCCTTCTATCCTGGGTAAGAACTCACCCACATTACACAAATTGTGCTGCCAGTATAAGTATTGAGTCCAATATGAATATCTGCTGAAAATCTACTATATCCTTAGAAGGTAGTCCATGGGCATGTTTACACATGTGCTTTAATGTGCATTAGCTTATTTTAACGTGCATTAAAGCATCACAAAAAACCATGAACTTTTGCTAATGTGCACTAAAATACACTAATAATATACCTTTCTCTAGTACCTCACAATGGAGGTACTAAATTTAATGTGCTTTAGGAAAAGCGCATTAATGAACATGTAGATGCACCCTGTATAACACTTAATCCCTAGATCTGCTTCTCACAGTCCTAATATGGCATCTTGGAAAATGAGGCTTGATTGAAGTGAAAGTTACTCAGCTGCCTAGACAGTAGGGATATGCATCAGTAGAAGATTCTGCTTTAAGTTTAAGTTTTATTTCACATTCTTTCCTAGACCTTAACATTACCTCAACCTGGCTTCATCCCTTTTGTTCCCAGGAGTTACTTTTATTGACCTCTATATGACTTCTTCTGCTTTTAGAAAGCTTCCTAATTGGGACCAGTCATTTTCCTCCCATATGAATTTAGTAGTCATCCCATTAACCCTCCCATGCACCCAGGGACATGTTTGTATGGGAAAACTTGGACATACATAATCTTTCAATAGAATGTATATAGAGATCCATGGGGTGGGAGAAAGATTGGGAGGATGCTAAAATCACAGGGAGGGTATATTAGGTACAGCATGATAAGAACTTTGTTCTAAAAGGGGCTTACTGGTACTGTGGATACAGAATCCTGCTGTACATCCTTCATATAAATAATGGCAAAAAGTTTTATTATATTTTTGTTATATAGCTTTCATTAAGTGCTCCTTTTTTGCCCTTAACTCAGCCTTTCCCCCATTTTTTGTCTTACATATGTGATCTCAATGGTCATTCCTATTACTTCCAATCAATGTTTATTATTCCTCCTTCTGGCTGCTCTATGATTAAAAAAAACAACAGACAAACAACCCCCCTCACCCCACAAAAAACAAACACATCCAACAACACATATACACTATTTCATGGAACTCAGAAAATCTTTTTCCACACACATGGGAGTGATAAACATTTTCAAAGATATCAGTGTACAATTATGTTTCCATATTGCCCATCACCTTGGGGTGTGCTCATTTATTTGGGATATGTTTCTAGGGTCTTTGTAATTCTATAAATGTGCTGCTTGTGTTACTTGTGTTTCTATACGGAGCTGTATATCTCCCTTCTGCAAGTCCTCACCAATGGAGCTATCATGCAGGACTCAGTTTCAATGGGGTTAGGTTCCTCCAGTCACCAAATCAGTCATACACACACAAACACACACTGATTAACGTGACATGCCTGACCTGGCCAGGTTGATCAGCATGGACAGGCTGACACCCTCATATGCCAAGAATCAGTTCATCAGAACAACAATAAACTGCAGTCAGACACAAGCACACAGGTGAACCGAATACCTCTGAATCCAGCTGGGTGTCTAGCCAACACCCTCATGTGCCAGCATTCAGTTCATTAGGGCAGGTCTGAGCCAAACTGGGTCAATCAGCCTGTACAAGCTGATTCCCTTATGTGTTTCAAACTCAGCACCTCCCAATCTTTAGCCTCTTCATGAGCAGACCCCACAGTATTTTTGGGCTTCACAGGGATCTTTAGCTTAGGTAAAAGAAGCATTGCTGCAGAGCAAGTGGGGAAGGAGAAATACAGAAGGAAAAATATACCCAGTTACTACCAGTTTGACTATAAAAGTTATTTATTGCTAAGATACAGTTCAGGTTCAGAAATCTATGCCTAGAGAGAAAAAGAGAAAAGAGAGAGAGAGCAAGAGCTGAGATCTCACCAGTCCAAGGCACTTTGCTTCCAATGCTGACAGGTAAAGTTCTTAGCACAATCCTTGAAGGGAGACAATCTGTTTCTTCCAGCTTCTCGAGAACGACAGCGGATGGTGTCAGAGAAACTTCTCCTCTTGAAGCACACACACACTTTGCTGCTTTTTTTACACATTTTTAAACCCTCAGTTCAGCTTCTTCAAAGCATTCTTAATAGTGTACATAATTGTCTGTTCTATTGACAAGGGGTTATCTGGTTTGGAACATCTCAAGAAACTGATTGATAATCAGGAAACACATAAGGTTAGGGAGTAACCAGATACTTGGGAGCCAGCTTGAAATTCCTATGGATAGCAGATATACTGATGGGGTAGCTCATTGATTCTTCAGAAACAATAGATAGCTTGCAGCATCAGGGTTTTGGATTTTTACCTGTTGTGAACAAGCCTCAGCTTAGCATGACTTTTCCAGATCTTACTATAGTCTTTTAACAGACTTAAGGCAATTATTGAAGTGTTCATAACCTTTTGTGGGGAGAACTTCCACCAGTCATCCTAGGAAAAGTATGACAACACTTGTGGTCAAGGCTCCAATGGGCTGGATGCTGTGATGAACCCTTTACCATTGTCCAAATGTTGCCATACCCCTTCTGACTCGGTCTCTTTGCCTCAGCATTCTCTAACCCAGCAACCAAGTTTTAGTCAATCAAGTTTAAATAGGCCTCCCATAGTGGGACCGGGGAATGTATGGCCTAAGATGCCTATTAAACTTTTACTTCTGCTTAGAGATGTGGGAGGGGGGGGGGGGGGGGAGGTTCTTTGTAAATCCAGATTAGAATTGGTCTGATAAATGCTGATCTGGGTGTGTGTAAATGTGAGTTGATTAACATTTGGAGCACAGATTCCCCATCATGCAGTGCTCCCCTGCTTCTCTGATCCCAGAATTCACTGCAGTCTTTGCTTCAGGCTTTCTGTTCTCCATCTCTCATGTAAATGAATGATCATCTGGTTCCATCTGGGATGCAAATGGGACCTAGGGCAGTTGCTCTCTTATCTGGAGGCCTTTAGGTATGTCTCCCACTGCATCTTAATCAGTTTTGTTTAGGTAGAGGAGGGGAGTGGGGGGGTGGTGGAATTCTTTATGAGTCAAACAGGCTGCGTCCTGTGCCAGGGTTCCCCAAGAACATGGAGCTGAGAGGTAACAATTGATATAGGTATTGATGATATGTTCAAATGTATCTGCCCAAAATTTAGCTGAGTAACATTGCAAAAGACATACCTTGGAATTTGTTTTTCATATTGTTAGGCTTATTAATGTTCTCTTTTCATTTTTATGCCATTTTCCCATGAATATAGGCAATTTTACTTTACAACAGAAAGATTAGTTTGTGAAAAGCAACGGTGCTAGTGAAGATGGAACAAGCTTTCTACTACTTTGGGGTAGTCAGGACTAGGGTGGCCATCATAGAGGACACACTAGTTTTCTGCTACTCTGTCCACTGTCCTCTATTGATAAGAAACCTGACGCATTTATGTCCTCTATTTTTCTTTAAAAAAATAGAGGACATAAAGGCATTGGGTTTCATATCAATAGAGGACAGAGGACAACCAGACTATCCTCTATGATGGCCACCCTAGTCAGGGCATACAATCTTGGGTTAGGTAAATGACATGGATAGATAAATATTTGGCAATAGATCGAGACCATCAGGCTCATTTAACTTGTGACCCCCAGCTTGATGATAAAGTGATGTTTCTTTCAAATTCACTAGATTCTTTTGCAATTTCTTCCAGTGGGATTCAGTGATAATGGATGCTATTGCAGGTCAGTTGCATGACCAAACTGCAGTCAAACAGAAACTAGGTTAATGACTGGCATGAGGTTTACATTTTACCTCAGCTTTCAAAATATGGTATAATGGCAAAAATGACAATGCCATTGCTTTTTTCTAATAAATGTTGGGCAAATACTACCACCAGATACCATTTGACTCGTCCAGGGATAGTTAAGTAGACTGGCAAATCAGTCTCTTGTGCTCTTAAATGCATCAGTGTAGAAATTCCTGATGAGAATTGCACAGATGCTTGATGAGATGAAAAGGCAGAAACATACTCCATATTTTTGGAAGTAAGCCAAGCTACTTATGTTGATCTGAACTGGGTCCGAGATTACAAATGCTGTTATACAAGAATTCACTCAAAGAGTGGTTTATATACAATATACGGCATAATTTTTAGCATATTGCTGCCAACTGGGGAGTCTTCCGAAGAATTATTTCTCAAATGGTGAATTATATTTCAATGGGATGCTTTTCTGATAGTCCCCAGTATATCCATTTTCCATCTTGCCTTTTTAATTAGTGAACATACTGAATGTATATGTATTACTATAATTGCTCCTGCCTGTCTGCATGCTTTTAATTGTGGATAAATTTCTTCTACCACCTCTCCCTAATTGTAGGAAACTATGTTTATTGCAAGTGCTTTTCACTGCCTAAAAATGATCTGCCTACTTCTGGGTCCTAAACTTCTTCTTTCACATATGTTGTCATGATTGGCTGTCATGATTGTGAATTGCTTCGTATCCTAGTTTTTAGCTACAGAAATGCAGAGAATCCTTTAGCTGCCTGTGCTCTATAGTTGCCTCTGATTGCTTTGCCTCCCTATACAAAAGAGAGAGTATAGAGGGAGATTAGTAAATAATGCTTATGACTTGGCTAGGTGTTACACATAGCATGCATTAACCAGGAAGAAAATGCTCTAAAGCTGTAATTGAGCAGACATTCATGGCTCTTAGAGAACACTAAAATGGTAGAACACAATCTAAGTTAAGCCTCATTAGAGGTATACTAACCTAAAGTGCTTTCTGTAGAGCGCTTTATTGAATGTCTGTCAGATCCCACTGAGGAATAACTTAGCATGAAATAACATTTATACATATAGGGACTTGGGAGTAAATTTGCAGGAGTCTGCTCCTACCCCCACTGGCCCTGCACTGGCCCCCCTGCAATAGGAAGGGGGGGGAGTTCTAGGCTCCCCCTGGGTGCTAGGTAAGAAGCTGGCAGGAAACATGGGGCCTAGAGACACCTGTCTCCTACTGAGGGCTGGGAAATTGCAGGCTACCAGCCTGGGCTCTGCCACTGGAGCCCAGGTGGAGACAACGTCCCTCTGCCCTGGCAGCAGAGAGCTCTTGGCTCCGGTTGCCTGATTGGGAACAGGGAACTTGGAAAGACCTATAGGGGAGGAGCAGGACCCAGCTCCCTACCCTGATCCACATCTCACTGCTAGCTGCCCCACTAGCAGATCGGGGCAGGGGACTGGGACCTGCTCCACCCCTGCAGCTCTTTCCAAGCTCACCACCTTGAGCACCCGATTTGGATGCAGGGCTGGAACCTGCCCCTGACTGGGATAGTTCCCAGTCCTTACTTCATGATCGCAGGGTGGAGGATGGAAAGCCTTTTACCTGCCCAGCTCTATGATCACCAGAGATCCTGGTTTTCTCTTATTAAAAAAAAATCCCCAATTTTTGGATAAACAAACCCGCCAAATCCACATTTTTCCATGATTAAAATGAAACACCACTGTGTATATATGTATCTATATATTAGTGGCATTTCATTTTAATCATGGAAACATTTGATTTTGGGTTGCTTTTTTAATCTGAAAATTGGGGATTTTTTTTTTAATCAGAGAAAACCAGGATCCCTGGCAATCACAGAGCTGAGTGGGGAACAATCTAAAGAGACTGCTCCCCACACATCTCTATGCCTGTTCCCCACCCAGCTCTGTGATCAAGAGCTGGGCAGGATACAGCCTCCCCAGCCTCTGCCAGCAGGGAGCTCCCAGCCCCCATTCTTTGAATGGGGAGTGGGGGCTGGGAGATAAGGCCATTGCAGCACAAGCCCCTCAACCCTGGATTTGGTTCTCGGAGAAAAAGGATCTCCCAGGCCCCCACTCCCCCATCACAATGTCTAAGTGAAACAGGTGGCTGGGAGCTCCCTGTTGCTGGAGCAGGGGGTGCATACTCCCCTTTGGGCTCCAGTGGCAGAGCCCACCCTAGCACCAGGCAATTCCTGGGGGCAGGGAACAATTTCCTACCCCTGCTGCCCAGCTGACCAGGACCACATTTGCTCCTACTCAGGCGTCTACACAAGCACTACTGTGCAGTAACTAATGAAAAGTAAATTTCCTAGTTGTATTTGTATTTATTTAGTTTACTGCACAGTAAATGTGTGTATGTGTAGACACACACGCTTACTGCACAGTAAACTGCTCTACTGAACAGTAGAGTGTCTCGTGTAGATATACCAACAGTGATTAAATTAATTTTCTTTTATTTTCTTTTATTACTATAATCCCTGGCACTGACTTCAATCATTTGAAATTTTTATTGTATTTTTTATAAAAATCCAGATATCAACATGTCAGTGATGCAACCATTGTTTACTCTTTCCTTCTTGATAAAACACACCCTTCTTTGCCTTGCGCTAAGCAATCCACACACAAAGATAATCTATCATAGTGGTTCACATCACATAATTTTAAATATGAAGAGGTGCTAAAAGTCATTTATAACTCCATTTACTAGCTGATTCAGGACTTGAAGGGAGTAGGAATTGGATAAAACCTCAGACCATTTCTTGAACCAAACTCTATCAAATTGTTATGTCTTTTTGGAAAAATACCTGACCTGGTGGAGGTGACTGAAGTTTTCTAAGAAGAAAGGGTTGTGGGAAAAATACAACAAATAGGACAGTCTTCACTATGTAAGTTGCTGTTTTGCTAACATTATGAGATGTAGTAAGCATGAATGCACTATGAGGTCTCTCTCTCTCTCTCTTTTGTATTAGTGACAGATGAAGAGAATGATTGGTCAGTATAGTAGATATACTGTTATATCCAACACACAAAATATTACGGTAAGGATATTTGGAGAGGGAATATCAGTTAAGTCAGGTCTGCACCACAATTATCAGTTCGTCTGATCACTGGATTGCTAGGAGAGCATCTAAAAGGAAGTGCACATTTACATTTAAAGCAAAAATATATTTGCATTTATGTAAATGTTTGTTTTAGAAATGCTTGGAACTTCTAGAAAACATTTTGTTGGACAACAACCATACGTTCTAGAAGTTCTAGAAGTTCCAACCATTTGTAAAACATGCATATACATAAACACATATACAGTATTGCTTTATATATAGATATATATATTTATATCTATATATATTGATATATATCTATATCTATATATATCTATAGCTAGGTGGGGCATCAGTGCACCCTGCCCCTCCCCACCACTCCCTCTGCCCTGGATATGCCCTTTCTTATCTCTGATAGTTTTGGGATCCTTGTAAATGGCCCGTGTTTGATACAGAAATAGTGGAGATGTGAAAGATGCAGTGAACTCTGAAAAGTAAATGCAAAACTTATTTATGAAGTTCTATGTTCCTTGCTTTTTTCTAATGTATGTATTAGTTGTATTCAGTTAACAAGTAATACCCTATCCACATTAGAAATAATCAGACTGAGTCAGTTTGGGGTCTTTCTTCTCGGTTATAATCCCCAGTAATACAATATTTCTGGATCACAAGTGTAAGTTCTAGAAGTTCCAACATTAGTAAAACATGCATATACATACTCTTGGCATTTTATGATGTTGTTATTTCTTCTGATACCTGTTGTTATTTGTTCCTCTGATGCCTCGCATTTTTAATGGAGATGCACAAAAATACTGGTTGTCCCTATAATTGAAAGTCTATGGAGGAAAATTGACGATAAAATCAAAACAGTAGAAAATACTTTTTTAATAGTATTGACAATGTAAGTGGGAATAGAATGCAGTTAAAAAAGGAAAGTTTTTTTGCATTTGGGCAAAAAGTTAAGACCCGAACACAGTGAGCAGATCTTTTGAGTAAGAGATGCCATATTTTATCTCAATAATTTTTAAAGTAGAATCACACTATATGCAGAAGGGTTGCTATATATTCCATGAAACATTGTCTGACTTTGTGTTGATATTTCTAGGCCTATACAAAAACATCCAACTCCAAGGCTTAATAACTGGTTATTTTAGTTTGGCTTCCTCACTGCAATTTTTATACAATCATCCCTCCGGTGATGAACTGTTGTCTTCTTTGTATCTATACCTAAATGTGTTAAGATACTCTTAAAATACCTCCCAGCCTGCATTTTTCATTAGCATTTGTGTGATACTCATTACTTTTGGGTGACAAAAGTGAGTAAATATAACATTACATCTAAAAATAGCTAAATGGCCAGCCACATGTTCAAGTTATGGTGCCATACGAGCAACCACAAAAATATTACTCTTTTTTCAAGTAATACCTCTGTGGCTGGTTTGTGATTTTATACCACCATAATTCTGTGAACGTCACCAGTTGGGATTTTGGGCACATTTAACACCTTAATCACATCAGAAACATAATGCGGGGGGAGAAAAGAGGGGGGGGGGGGGGGGGGGAGAGGGAAGGGGGATAAGGTACATAGAATGAAGTCCTTATTCTTTCAAAACAATTAAAAATAAGCCAAAATAAATCATGTATCTAGAATTAGCAGACAGAACTAGAGTACTTTTCAATGTAGACTCATACTAGTAGTAAACCACTGATGTTTTCATTGTGTTATTTTCCTATTACACAAACTAAAGGGAGAAGTTGGAACGTCATACAATGTTTATTTTAATCTATTTGCATCAAACTTTAAGCTGCTGTATGAGCACCATCACTAGGTTCATCCACTTGCTGCTTGTTCTGTCAGTAAGGGCACAGCATTGTCAAAGTCAGAGAAAGCATATTCCATCCTTTTGCATATTGCCTAGGGAACACCAACACTGTTTACACATTATAAACAAGCACTTTGCCCCCACGTCTCCCCCCACCATGTGCTCTTTCAGAATTTTTTTCTTCAGTAGCAAAGTGGCTTTTTTTAGATGCTTTTCTGAGCAGATGAGAAAAGATCTAAGAAATGAAATGCCTTTTGTTCTAACATCAAAAATTCCCATTGATTTGTGAAATATATTTATGTGTTTAGTACCCAGTTTAAAATATATTTCTTAATTTTTTTTGCCTGCCTTTAAAGATCAGAATAATATTTCAATTTTTATTTTCCAGCTTGAACTGTTTACTTGGTTTCAATATATTCATAGGAATTCTGTACCTAGTTTGAAGGGAATTTTATTCTCTAAATAATTTACTTTGGAGAAGTTTGAAATCACCTGATCACGTGGGCTTGGCTTTGGCCTTGAGCTATTCCAGCTATTCCTTCAAGTGCAAGCAAACCTGACCTTTTAGTGATCTCCCTGTGTTGCAATGTCTGTGTCTATTTTCACTAGTAAAAAAGCAGTTTTAAAAATGAAAATAAGTGAAAAACCAATGTCAAGGGATTTTGTGTTGGGTGAAAAACATTTTTACAGTCTTGGTAGAGGTACAAGGAATTACTTTCAAGATTTTCACAGTGCTCATAAGTCAGGTGTAGAAGAGCATTATCTCAAAGCGCTTCACATTTCCTTTGAGAATTTCTCTTACAGGTGTAGTTATCTTCCCAAAGGGCAAGTGAGCTTCATAATGAGAAATCTCATGGCTCTGGAACATCTTTTTGGGGGAGTACTTCTTCAATTAGGTGTTGTTTCCTAGAGAACTTTTCAGCATTCAGAGAGTCCCTAAAGAGCTTATCATTTCTTGATATGCCCTTGTCATTAGCTCTTTTTGAGTACTTTTCACTTATTTCTCTTTTGTTGCTTCCTTTCACTATGTGGAAGGAGGGAAGTTTTGCTGAATGAATGGAGGGAGAGGCGGTGACAGGATGAGCCATTTGCTCTTATTGCTTCTGGCTGCTGAGAACAGGTGATTTCTCCTGAGAAATCTTAATGATGGAAAATTAGATCCCTTTCTCACGTCTTCCTCTCTGCTTTTTCTGAGGCATATTAATGCTACTAGAATTTGAATCTGAAATCATGTATGTCATTGTGTTCACCTGTATCATTCCCCACCCACCACAAATTGTTACCTCTGCTCTTTTTACACTTGACTTTTTGAAGTATAGTTCAATCTTTCTGAAAACATAGCTTTTTTTTTTTTTAAAGGACAGTCTTAATGTCATCTGCATCTTACTGTATGTCCTTTCTTGGACATGGTAGATCCCATTTATTTTGGACAGCACAGATAAGTGAAATTCTGATAAAATTCCAGTAGAAAATGAAAGTAGGTATTTTACCCTTCCACCCTGGCAGAAGAGGTAGTGGGAGACTTCAGGTTATTTTCATGTTGAAAGTCTTTTTCTTTTCTTGTCTTCACATTCTCAGAGGATCACATGCACATTCCCTTTCTCTCAAACACTTCATGGGGCTGTCAGCTGCTTTATTTTCCTTGTTCTTGCCCACCCCCGGTCCTCT
>NW_005841907.1:957183-965836 GCF_000455745.1 Alligator sinensis
AACAGGCATTGTTTCCTGGATTTACAGTCCAAGCTAGTTAATCCATGCTTCATTTATCCATATGTCTGGATGTCTGAAGGATTTAAAATGTAACCTATCTTATAGCCTACATTTACTCCTACGGGTTTGTTAATCTGAATAAAAGAGGAGTCTGCAGACAGACTTGGATTAACCAGGTCTGACTGTCCAGAATTTGGTGGTGTCCTCTTTCTAACTGGGATGAATTTAAGTAGCTCCTCTCCCCCACTGCCTTTTCCCTGTGGTAGCTGATAAGACCACAGCTTTAGCAAATGTTTTTCTCTGTGTCAGACATCTCTCACAGCACAATCAATACATTTCATGGTGTGTTTAGCTCAGACAATGTTCAGTTATTAGTGTGAAAAAGAAAAAGGATTCACTAACCTGAAATGGTCTCCATGTCTAACACTAGAGTGCTGGGGCCTGAACTTTTTTTGTCCGACACTGCTTCCTTTATTGCATTTCTTTTGTCCTTTTGTTCTAGTTATGGCCTTTTGTGTTTGTTTGTTTGTTACTTTCCCTTGTGAATAGCTATTTGTCTTCTTTCATGCTCTAAAAACAATTAAATCTGGGCTGTGTTTTCCCTGATGTTGCCTGTCCATGAGAGACAACATTGTAACACAAGACTGTTGCTTAAAGAATCTGTAAACAGTTCAACAATTGAACCCATGTTAGTGCTATGATGGGAAACGGCATCTGAAGATTGGCATAGCTGTGCACAGCGCGCTAGACACAAAAACAAAAGTGACCGCGTAAATCTCATTTCTAGGCAGTGTTTTAGAGGCCATCACAGTGAAGTGATATGATTAACGCCCTGAATCCTCAAAACCTTCCTGTCAAGTGCAGTGTTTATTCTGAAACATGACTTGATTAAAACCAGTGGGACGCTGTTCTATAGTTTGGGCTGCATCAGACCTGAAAATGCAAAAGCGCCCAATTTTTTACTTTGTTTCTTTTTCTTTCTTTTTTTTTTAAATTTCCCTGGCCAATTAAAGGGCAACAGTTGTTTTTGTTTTTGTTTTTACTTTGAACAGCTGCTTAGGAGTTAAAACAGTTAAAATATAGTCTTACGGCCTCTTCTCAGGGGGAGGCTGCAGAAACAATTTTGATCCATGCTACTAAAAAAGTAGTGGTGAAGGAATAAAGAAAAGAAGAAGAAATAAAAGAAGAGTTTAGAAATAATTATTCAAAGAAGAATGGTGATATAACTTGCTTCAAGTTGGAAGTAAAAAAAGAAAAATGATATATAGAGACATGACAGTGAAAACAAAAATTGTATAGAAATAACACAACAGGTTGGGGAAGATTGAGCCTGAAATAAAAGAAACTAGAACATAAGGGTAAGATCTCTTATTTCTTCATTTTACTCCATGGAGGTCAGTGTAAACGAGAGAAGAATTTGGTCAAAAATATGGTTTGTGTGAAAAGAGAACACTGAAATTATATCAACTATACAGATTTCCCATGACAGTGGATATAAAACTAAGTGTCATACTACAGGCTGATATACAATTCCTGTCAGTCCACTAAGCTTAATGAGATGTCTGGGGTTGTGACAATGCAGAATTTTGACCAAGGTATCTTTTATTGTTCTAAAATTGCATTGATGCAAAGGAAATTGTGTCTATGTATGTCTAATTCCTGATATTTCTAATTACAAATGTATTTATTAAATACGCATTTCCAACTAGAGAAAAATACTTAATATTTATTTAGTTTGTTTTAGTGAAAATATTTGTGTGTTTTTTTTTATTTTATCCTGTTTATTCAATTATTTCATTGTTAATTAAAAAAATTCCGTTTTAGGCACTAAAGACCCTGAACTAAATTTTTAAAGATCTCCAAAAATAGAAAGGTGGGGTGGGAGGGTGGATATTGGGATTTTCAAGTCTTTAACTCCTGTTTCAAGTTAGTCCAGGTACTTTTGAAAGTCTTTTGACTATAATTATCTGTATACCTTTGAAAAGCTGTCTCTAGTATTGTTTTCTTATTATATAGCCCTGGAAAGAAACTTGGCCATCAAATCCTATCCTTACCATGGCAAATGCCTGTGTCTTATAATCCCCTTCATAAACTGATCAAGCATTATCTTAAAAACATTTAGGATTTCTGTCCCCACTACTTAGATTGGAAGCTTGTATCAGAACCTCCTTCTCCAAAATACAAGCCTAAATTTTATTCTTCACCAGCTTTTACCAGTTTGTTTTTGTTATTGTCTTTTTTTGATCAAATAACTATTTTTCCTCCTCATTTTGGACTCAAATTAATATACCTTAGAGTGTGCACTTGGGTATAAAGCTGCAGAACATCACTCCTCTATTTGCCACTGATATTCCTTAATCACAATAATTTGATATATAAGCAGGGCTTGGGGTGTGTTTTTGTGTTTTTATAAACAGCAGTAATACTTGCCCTCAGCCTTTGTTTTGTTAGGCTATGTAAATCAAGCTCTTTAGTTTTCCCTTATGGACAGACTTTTCTAATTTTTCTAATCATCTTGCTTTTTATTTTAGTGTATAAATGTACACCCTATATAATATTAATTTCAGATATGCATTTATAAAGCAGTTTGCTAGTTTATTTAGGAAAGATTAATGGCCATCTGAAGTTAAATTATTCATGTAGTGTTTCATTCATAATAATATTGTTTTATTTTTGTTATATTATTAATACATGGATTTAATAAATGCCTATCTTCTGGAGCATATGAAGAGCAGAATGATAGTGCAATAAAATAATTTTAAGTTTGTTTTAAAAAAGCAAATGACCATTTATTAATCATTAGTCATTATATCATTTCAAATATTATTCAAATATTAAATGTAATAAATTTTTGTTAGGCTTCCTGTCTGAGAGAACCATAGTTGTATTTTCATTCAGTATTCCTTACAAAATCTGGATATCTTGGTTAACACTGAAAGAATATGAAATTATACCGAAGCACTAATACATATATATGCATATAATACTTGTGTGTAGTTTCAGATTGAGAGAGTTGGTGTGCATATAAAAGACTTCTATTTTCACAAACTGTTTTTAAGACTTGCAATTCTTTGATGTGGTGGTATAGAGAGAAAAGTTGTAAAAAGCAGACACAGAGCTTTACAAACCAAAATAATGCAGCAAGTAAGCTATATCTCGAAATATTGTTCTCCATAAGTTGTCATTGTTCTTTAAATCAAGAGGAGGAGAATATCCCTACAAGATAACGATGCCATGTCTAAAATGGAATTCTTTCCTTTGACATTTTGATTTGTTAGTGCGGTGTTCCTTCTATCACCCTTTAAGTGTCCTCAACTTAATTTAACCTTGAAAGAGGTATGGGCATAGCAACAGTTTTAAAGAAATGATCAAAGTTTCCAGCCTTTCCACAGTTTAAAGGTTAATTATTCACACTGCAAGTATCTAGGCTTTGTACAAGCTTGTAGTGTAAAGCTGAAAAGTGCTTTAGGAAGGGTATATGCATTTTAAAATAAAACTTGCGAAGTTCCCATATTCCATTGAAACAGTCTGAACTGTCAGTTTAGCTAACCTTTGTTTGCCTGTCACTGTGTTCCCATGATTAAATGTGAAGATTATAATCATTAACCGTGCCGGAGGTTCACTGTGGGTGGAATTTTGATGTGTGGATGACATTCTGTTTATACTATGAAGTCAAAATCAGACTTCATCTTTTCCAGCTCAACACCCGGAGGTCTCTAGGTTAGCTACCAAGGGCTAGCTGCATTTGTGTCACCTGACTTTAATATTAAATTCTGCATCCATGGCAGATTGGAAGGTATTTCACTATACTCTTTAATCTCTGCCATTCCTTTTAACTGGAATAATCTATTGGACATAAATGAACTCAATTTGACCTAAACATGAACTGCTAAGGCAAAGAAAAAATCTTGTTTAATACACAGAAGAATCCCATTTGAACAGATTTCCAGTTATTAACCAGTTTTTGTCTGGAACTTAATAAGTGTACTTGAAACTTTTATTTGCCTTTTGAAATCTATTCAGAGATTTAGCTTTTCTTTAAAATTGCATTGATGGCAGCAGAAACTAATATGGATTCAAAAGATCTGCTTGTAAAAGGTCTAGACATTCAAAGTACAAACGATCACTTGTGATGCTTTAAAATTAAGAAAAATAAACTATGAATATTTTATGATAAATTTTAATTTGGGTTGAGTAAGTTTCATTACTGCTACTTTTATTTTTAGAGAGCTAAATAAAAGCACTATCTGTCTAGGATTTATTTAGCAAAAAACTTAAATTCCCTAGAAATATCAATAGAATAAACTGAGGGACCTATTTTATTTGCCTATTTCATTTAATTAGCCCATATTAATTGAAAATGGTATCAACATATGGTATATCCAGCTTTACATTTTCTGTTAATATCTCTGCACTGAATTTTACCAAATGATTTCTGACTTTTTATGGCTAGTAAAAATGTATTTGGAAAGCAAATGATCAGTAAAGTCTTCAGTCTTTCTAAAATTATTTCTTAAATGATTGACAATCGAGAAAGCTGCGAGAAAAAAAAGTATACTTATTTTGTTTGTGTTTCTGATGATGATTTTCTGGCTCATGCAATCTTTTACTTTCCTTCCAAATGACTTTACCATCAGATTAAAAAAAAAAATCAAATAAATATTAATGAACAATACGTTGTATACCTAGCACTTACCTTAAAAAACAAAACAAAACAAACAACACCCCCACCCAGAAAAAAACACCCCTCACATCAATGGCATCAACTTCATGCAAGAAGTTAAATTTTTTAATAAGCTACACTGTCAAAAAAATTCAGAAAATGATTTTGGTTGCTGTGATTTCAAAAGGCAGGTGACTTCGCTGTCTCTTCCAGTGAGCCTTAGAGGGCTTGTTCATCAGAGTTTGTACCTCTGATGAACCACTCCTTGCTTTATTTCTTGCCTTAACTTATGCTGATTCTGTCCTCCTCACCTTAAACATATGCTCTAATTCAGATGGTGGAAGTGCTCAGAAATAATTTTGAACATTCCATGCAGTTCTTTTAGAAGATGTTTATGTGAGTGAAGGTCTTTACAGTTTTTTTGTGTAAACCAAATGAATATGGAAAACAAAAAGACTGCATAGAAAACTTGAATAACAAATCCCTATTTTTTCCTATATTAAAATATTTTTTGTGTAAATTATTTACATATAAAATATCTTTGTCTATCTGGGCATCTTATTGTGACCCCTCATACTTGGAGCAAGCTCCCTGTATTAGTCAGGTTTCTGCTCTATTTTATTCACATTTCTTTCTGAAAATTCACTTCCCCCTTGATCCTGGAGTGTAATTTCCTAACTAATAATCGAGAGGTACTCATGTTTTAACATAGCAAAATCTGCATGCATGTTATTTTATACATGTCTGACCTTTCTTTTTCCCATCTGAATGCCTCTTTTCTACAATCAGATCATTATGAAAGCAGACCCCTTTTACCCACAGTATCTCCTTATAGTGAACAATAGGAGACTATTTGCAAATATCTAATTGTAGGAAGTAGATTTAACAATATAAGTTACATCTATAGCTTCTAACTACTTTAGGTCACTATTTTACTTTCTTAATAACTAAAAAAATGCACAGGTTGGTAGAAAGAAACATTGCATCTTTTTCTTTAATATACTTTCTATTGCCATATAACTTTGGATAATAGATGTATTCATATAACTGTTATACTGGGATCATTTATGCTCATATACTAGATCATATTTTGAAATACTTCTCACAAATGTGACATTTTGTATAAGATCATATTGCTGTATGTTTATTTGTATATATTTTAAACAGATTTCTGAAGGGTCATCTAAAGGTAAGAGAAATCCTGTCAACCGTTGCTATTTAATTAAATATAATACTGTAATTTTCTCCATTAATTAAACATGATTTGATATATGGCTATTCTTAATATATATAATGGATGCATAATGTTGATTTTTGAGGGTTATCTGGTTGATATAAAAAGACTAATGGAAAAGTTTAGAAGCCATTGAGCTATTAATGATAATGCTTATGGGGAAATAAAGCTTATATAAATAGCAAAGGTATACCAGAGATTGTGACTGGATTCAGATGTTTGGTAAAAGGCAGTATGAAGGTAAAAGGTTGCACTGAATTAGCTACATGCATGCAATAGTGGTGGGGATAGATACAGGTAATGTTGTATTTAATTTTTAACAAGTCTCAAATAAATAATTACTGCAGAAATTGAAAACATGCAAGCTCAGGTGGGAACCAGGGTATAAAGTTAACGTAGCAGGATCTAGCAATTTCAAAACAAGCACAAGCTCACTCTCTTGCTTCCTCTCTTCTTCATGTGTTCTCCCTGAAGTCTTTGCTGTGCATTGATGCTGAAGTAATTTAAAAATGACACTATGAACTGCCTTTCACTGTGACTTTCAAAGCCTGATCCAGCTCCTATGAAGTCAGTGGAAAAGATACCTACTCCTGCTGGTGTAAGTTGGATCAAGCCCTCGATCAAATGTGATGTCTTAACCAACATTACATAGGAGCTTTTTCAAGGTGCCTGATGATTTTCTTGAGTAGTTTCCTGAATTTCTGAAAGCCCAGATTTTTGGCAGCTTCAACCCCCTAAAAAAAGGGGGGGGAGGAGGGGGAAGGGTGACTGCATGACCTTTCTTCTGTGTTTATTTTGAACTATTGGCATTGCTATTTATTTTTACTGTTCAGTGACCTGAATATTTATGGCATTAAGAAACTGATGCACCGAGGGAAAATATATTGCAGAATATATCACTTCTGCCAGAAATTGTATATCAATTATCCCATCACTTGTGCATGCATGCATTGAAATCTGTGGAAGTTGCACGCTCAAGTGACGGGCTAATTTGTTCTATGGATGAAAAGATAAATGATTAGACAAAAATAGACTCCTTTGGAGTATGTTTTTTCTCCAAGCAATTTTTGTACTCCATTGATGTTTGTTACAAAGTATATACTGTCACATACCCTGTGAAGAGTGTCCACTTTTGGCCCTCTGTGCTACTTTAGTCACATACCACCCACGTGCTAAAAGGATTCTGGAAGATCTTAATTCTACCCTGAGGTGAATTAAATGAAGAATAATTTAATGATTTTTTTTTTAAATCAAGGAAGTCATTGTCTGTTCATGTAGATATAGCTTGGACAGCAAATGAGACATGCAAGCTTCCATAGATTGCCCTGGAGTGACTCTAGGAGCTCAGTCTTCTCTAGCTCAGTCCTATATCTAATCCACTGAAGTAAATCATAAAGAGAACACTAAGGTTTGGCTTTACCCATGAATATAAAGTTTTGTCCTGTGTTCTGAGATGGCCAACAAGTCTGCCAGCATCACCAGTTGACAGAAGTTGACAGAGATGATAAACTTTTTTTTTAATCCAGATCTTTCACATCTTTGGCAGAGGCTTATTTTATTTTGTCATTTATATAGACAGCATGGCAGAATGGCATCTTAGGCTGCATACAGACATTTGGGGAGGTTAAGGGAAGGTTAGATCATGTTAATAATGCCTACCCAATCTAAATTAGTTTACCCACATGCAAACCTTAGACTAGTTAGGTGGATCTATATGTGAACTGTATAGAAATTCAGGGCAGTTAGATCAATTTAAATATGGGCAGCATGATCTACATTAGATGTACGTCCAAGAAAGTCTAACTAAGCTCAGGTCTAGCAGAACCAATCCAACTAAACTTCTGTACAATTCCCAGCACAGCCCCAGGGCTGGGAAAGCCCAATCGCTGGCCACAGCCCCTGGATTGCCCCTTTCCTACTACCTCCAGCCCTCCCCAGCCTAAGCCCTTGTCCTGCAAGTGACTCTAAGTGCTGGTTTTATCAGTGTTCGCTAATGCTGGGAACTGGGAAAGTTATGATGGGGTGGGGGAAGGGGCAGGAGGGATGGGGGGTAGGTTTCCTGGTGGAGGGCATTGTTTGTCTGAGGTTGGGAGTGGTTGGGGGTTTAAAAATAGCCCCTTCACTGAGGGGTGGATAGAGACCACCCATCCCCCCAAGAGTCTCTATGCAGGCCCCACAAACCCTCCTGATCCCGCCAAACACTCTCAGACACCCAAGCCCCACATGGACCCCACCTGCCCCCCTGATTTCCCTAATCCTCTCCCCCAATCTGCAGACTCTACTTGTCCCCCAGATTTTCCCACAATCCCCTTGATCTCCCCCTGGAGTTTGCTTGCCTCCTTCATCTCCCCAACCCCTCACTAGATACCTATCCTGACTTACCTTAGATTGGGTGGCTATTTTTAATGTGATCCAACCTCAGCCTAACCTCCTCAAATGCCTGTACACAACTTTAAATAGTATCTTGTTCAGAGAGGGATATGTTTCCAAAGAATCTGATGAAGTAAATTCTTGCCTACTAAAACTTATGAGTCTCTGAACCTGTTAGTCTCTAAGGTTCTCTTGTTTTTGCCTGACTTCAGACTAACACAGCTAACTCCCTCTTTTTAATTTTGTATTTATATCAGGAAAGTTAAGTTGTTGGGCACTGAGGTGAGGATTTCATGAAAGATGGACATATTCCCTCTGATTATCTTCAGATTTTTAGAGTTGAATGATACAGACCTTTTTCTAAATATTTTTTCTATCAGAGTAGA
>NW_005841907.1:965850-974552 GCF_000455745.1 Alligator sinensis
TTTTCTTGGGCATTATGGCTAAATTGTCTTTCATTTTGATATTGCCAAATGAAAGTCAACATCAGACCAAAATATTAGATGCTTTTACTGATAGAGTAGCCCCTATGGTAGACACAGACAAAGCAAACAGGTGCAACCTAAGAAAAATAGAAAAAGCTTGCGGAAAAAGCATGTGAAGCACATTCTTACGCTTCATTTTATCTAGGGGCAAAGTAAAAATGTATGGATTCCCACATCCATATAACTTAAACAATTTCATATAGATAAGGGAGCAGTTTATCAAAGGATATTGAAAAGTGTATCTGTACATTTATCCTAGGATTGGATCATTGAATCAATGGCAGAAAAGCAGCACTGTGTTCAGCCATTCACTAAACCCTGATGGATTCTCAGTGGGTGTAAGTACCCAATCCCAGGATATTTTTGTTTTGGGACAAAGACAGGCACAGATTATTAAATGCATTGTTTGTTCCTGGCCACACTGTCAATGTTCTGTGAGAAAAAAGAGGGAGATGAAAATGAAAGAAATAAAACTCTAAAATGAAGTATAGTACCAAAGGTAATAGAAAAAAGGATTGAAAATGTTAGAAGTCTAGTACCTCACACTGACAATATTTTTATTTATTACATAGCTGAATTTATTTATTATAATTAGTGTAGCATGCTAATTTTTACCTTTGAATCTTGGTTATTACATATTCTAGATCTCTGAACTATGGGAAACAAAACACAATTCAGTGGGGGTGTCTACATAAGATGCTGACTACACTGTAGCAAAAAATACTGCATTGTAGTATGTCACAGCAAGCACGGAGAGTGCTAATATGCTACTGCATAGTATTATTTTGTTTTATTTTGTTATGTTTACATTTGGTAGCAGCCACTCTCCTTAGTCACCATTGATCAAGGTTTTCCAGAACGGATAATGATTTTGAAGCCTTAAAATTCTGATTGTCTTGTATGAAATAACTTTTAAAAGACCTGGTTCTGGCTCTCAGAGCACATTGAGCACCAATCCTTTCAAAATCATGACCTTAGAAAGAATGTTTCAGCCTGAATTTTCAAAGCTGTTGAGCACCCACAGATTCTATTGAAGTCAATAAGAAACACAAATCCTCACACTGCAGTTCTGAAAGCCCAGGCTTACCTATGTATAGACATATCCAGGATTTTTTAAAAAGTGGTGCTGGAGCAGTGACTAGTATGGCAGGAATGGCTGAACCCACAACTCCCAGCCTTCCTGGTCACACTGGAGTGGGTAGGCTGTACCATAGGAGCTTCAGCTGGACTTTTTTAATGCTCATGAATCAGGTAAGAATCTCTTCCCTCACCTCCACTCTCCATACCCCTCCATTCTCCTCTTACCCTCCCTCCCCGCCAGCCTTTGCCCTGTCTACTTAGACCTCTGGAAGTAAGAAAGGAATACCCATTCTGCAGGGATACCCCTACTGCTGCCATTGTCCTCAGGTGAGATTAGCTCCCCAGATAGCCTAGCTAGAGTGGGGCAGGAGTGGCTCTGGAGCTCCCTGAGAAGCGGGTGGGTAGGACTGGGAATGGCAGCAGCAGGAGGCAGGGGAGGGGGAAAGTAGGAGGAAGAGGTGATACTGATCACAAAGAGGGAGGGAGGGGATGCCAAGGAGGGGAAGATCCTTACTAGGACTGTGTGAATCTTCGGGTACTGACTTGATTCGGAGGAGATTCGGCCCGATTTGGTGACTGAATTTTTAAATTCAAATTGAACCGGGAAACCAATAGACCGGGGAACCAGGATGAGGACTCATGGCAGAGCCCATCCTACAGTGCAGGGCAGTGGGGTGCAGTGGGGATATCATCCCTCCCTGCCTTCCTCCCCCCCCCGCCTCCCCCCCCCCCCCCCCCCCGGGCCTGGCAGCAGCCGGTGAGTGCAGGACTTCTTCTTTTTTTTTTTAAGAGCCGGGACACAGGACCTGGGCAGGGCAGCCATTGATGGGGCTGGGAGAGTGGGCAGGGGATGAGGCCTGTTTGATTTGGAGATTTGGCCGATTTGGTGGTGGCCAAATCTCAAATTCAGATTTGGCTGAATTGACTTGGGACAGTGATTCAATCACTGAATTGAATTACTGTCCCCCGAATCAGCTGAATCCGAAGCAAATACTAGCCACTTTGCACAGGCCTAATTCTTACCTATTTAAGGGACCTACAAATTTCCCTGGCTGTTCCTCCTGCAGCATGTTCCAAAAGGGGAATACAACCACACCCCTGCACCCCCTCTGGATCTACCCTTGTGTGTATATAGAAATATTATTTCATTTAGTTTGTTTGTATGTTTGTTACAAAAGAAAAGGATATTAGAAGGAATAATTTGAACTAATACACATTGCTGGGCTCTAAAGGAACTGTTAACACTCATGGACAAGCCCTCCGAGTGTTTGTGAACATCTCATTGAAAATACCAGCTTGATGTACAATGTTTAACAAAAGAACACACCACATGTTAGAGTGTATAGAAGTATATACTGAAAATGTTGGGACCTTCTATAAGCCTATGGGCATGTCTACTTTGCAGTCACAGTCCCTGTAGTGTACTTTAGCCTGGGTACCAGTAGCACTCCAACCATAGTAGTACAGGCATTAGCATAAGAATATGTAGTACAGGGTTTGCAGTGGCTATAGGATATGTTGTGTCTTTTCCTGGAGTAGTGAGTTCAGTTAGTTCTGGACTCCAAGTCCAAGAAAATGAAAACACATGAGCTAAAGGGGATTCCAAATAGGGACAGCCATTAAACATTTCTGGAGTAAAGACTAAAAAGCTTGGGGCTGCTAATACAGAGAGGAGAAATATGGGGGAGGGGGCAGAGACAGGGACCTAAAAATACAGAAAAAAGCCTAAGTCAGAATCAATCTACGTTACGCGGTTTTCTATAGATGGTGTAGTTTAGATCAGTAGTGAACAGAGCACACATTTGCCCTTTTTGGGAGTGGGACATATCTTAGACTAGGTTCTGCCATTTTTAAACCAGTGTATGCATGCCAAATTTCTGTTCTGTTACATGTTTAGACTGGTGTCCTATCACCTATCCTGTAAAAGTGTCATGTCTGTACCTGGCCATAATTTGGGTCAATTACTAGTTTACCTCAACTACTAGTTTACCTCTTCATTCTTTTTCATAGCCCAAGAATGATGGGGAAATCTAGTGAACTGAAAGACAATGCATTAAAAATTAATCTGTGGAACTTGCTGTCACATGCTATCATTGAGGCCAAAAGCTTGGTAGGATTGACTGAAAATGAAAAGTTAAGCTTGTTTTGCTGACAGAAAAAGAAATAAATCT
Source organism: Alligator sinensis (assembly GCF_000455745.1). Taxonomy (NCBI): domain Eukaryota; kingdom Metazoa; phylum Chordata; order Crocodylia; family Alligatoridae; genus Alligator; species Alligator sinensis. The sequence goes on from NW_005841907.1 coordinate 969,162, forward strand.
GTGCCAGATGGGTTTAAAACTCATCAGTTTCTGGCTCTTATTCCTGTGCTTAGAGCATGCGATCACTCAGTGCCATTAATTAGTGAACAGCTGCAAATTATTCTGAAAATGCAAAATAGAAGTTCTTAATATTATTATTGTAATAGTTTTGCTAGGCAGTGGAGTTATGTCTTTCCAGGCAGTGATGCAGACACAAGTATGACTCCCTTCATTAAAAGCACTATCTCCACCTTCTTCTTAAACTGTCCCATAAATTACATTCTGTTAAGGTGTCAGTTACTAATAGTAAATTGTGTTGAAGTGAGTGCTCCTATACCAAAAGTGTATGGTTTGAGAGACTAGGATAAAATCAGAAAAAAAAACATTGAAACAATAGAATCATCAGCAGTACTTTACACAACAGTCTAATTCAATGTGTCAGGCCATAATCAGCTCTGTTTCACAGTGCTTTGCTCCATAAAAGCAGATTTGTTTAACCACAGCCTCTATTTCAGCTTGACTGAGAATGAAGAATAACCAATGAAGCCAGGCATATCTCACGGGTTATATTATGGGCATAGAGTGAATCCATCATTTGCTGAAGAGGCAGAGAAAAAGTGACAAGCTCATTCATGCCTTAGAGTCATTTTTAGGCCTATTGAAAATTTTAATCTGTGCACTTTGGATGAACTTCTCCACTTCTTAATTTAGTACATGTAGCCATGTGGTGAAGTCTGTCTGCTTCAGATAGGGCAGACTTGCTTCTCTAGGACATCAGCACCTCCAAGCAGTTTTCTTCTATAGATTCAGCCTGGCTGCCTTGAACTTTCCACAGACACATAAGCTCCATTTACAGGAGGACTTCAGAGTTAATTAAATGCTGAATTTGTTTCTTTAGAAATCACATATACCCTAGGGCTAAAGTAATAGCATTCCAGCAACAATTTTAATTTAGGATTAAAGGTACCGTACATTTTTTAAGATGTTTTATTTTTAAAGCACACATGTATACTTGGCAGGGAATTTTTTCCCTCTTCTCTGTTAATATAAATACTTTTTTTTTAAACAAGAGGACAAAAACTACATTAAAAAACTTGCTGCTAATCAGCAAATTTTGGGAAGTTGCTTGCTTCAGAACGTGTGTGCAGCTGTCAAATAAATGAAGATATTACTAAAATTGTGACTTCCCTAATAAATGAGGTAAAAGCATTGGTTCATTTCTACTAAAAGATTATGTGTTTGCCTCTTAGTCCTATAGATCATGCTGTGGTTGGCATCACTGTGTATGGCAGATATGTTTAATACACTGGAAGTAGTGAGACAAAGTGTGCATAAATGCTTGAGCTAAACTTGACAGTTCATATTTAATAATATAAAAAAATTATGATAAAAATGCTATCAGTTACAAAATTTGCATATTTTACTCTCAAAAAAAAGATGAGTTAAGTTCCTCTTCCTCCTCAAATTTAGTTTTGAACTGAGAATAATTCCTCTGAACTTCTTTGGAAAGAGATTTGTTTTCACGTAAAAACACAGAGTAAATACAGTGCCTTACATTTATTTTTATTGACACCTCTGAGCTACAATATTTTCAAGATGGCTACACTTCAGCAAAATATGCAATTTGATGGGTCATGGATTTATGGTGAACTTTGGAAAAGAGCAAATCACTCTGAGCTTGAAATTCAAGAAGAACTGAAAATACTTTGTATTTTACAGCTGGTAGAATCCTGAGAAACCTGGTCTCTTTTTTTTGCTTGGCATTTTTAGTTTTAGGTTCAACCAAATCATGTATAGTATTTTTCTTTCAGCAGACTTCTGCGTAACCTTTCAATGTCAGTCATTTGAATAAAGATTAATAAAACAGGCAACTAAATACATTTGTGGATTACAAATATAGAAATCAATGATAATCAGACTTGTTCCCTTCAAACTTCACTTTGAAAAGTAGAGCAGTGCCATTTCAATGTACTGTAAGCCAGATGAGTGCTTGTCTGATTAAAAGGTAAAAAGTTCAATCAGTGAGGAAGAGCAGAGACAAGTGAAATGGCAATAGTAAAATAAAACAGCGTTAAACCTAGGAAAACCAACTGCAGCCCAATAAATCTTGTTAATTGAAAGCACTCGTTTTTTAAAGTGTAGCAGCCATTTTATTATTAGTGTTAGTATTAGTATTATTTTGAAAATAGAAATGCTGAAGGGAGCCAGTGTAATTTATGAAATAAGCATATGCAGTGTATGTATGTAGGGCAGAATGAAATATCCCTTTATGTATTAATGATCTCTGTATTTATGTAACAGGCTGTAATGCCTTATTTGTATACTTTATCATGCATCAAGCTGAAATAATTCACATTTTGGAATTTGACTAGACTCCAGTATGTATTAACATGATGCACCTGAATGTATAATGTATCAAGTCCTTATCTAGTCTCATAATAGAATTGTTTTTCTAGGATCTTGTTTAAAAAATAAACTCATAAAAATGTGAAAAGTGAAATGCACAAGCATAGACTTTTGGATTTATTGTTTAGTGTCTAAGCTGAAATTTTTTTTTTCTTTTTTTTCTGGAGCTTCTCAGTGTGATCAGGTATGATGATATTGCAGATTATATTAACAACAGACCTTGGAGTTCAGCTTTTACTATGCATGCTATTAACTTGTTTGTGGGATATTTTTATGTGCTACTTTAAATTTGCATGACACTCATTGCATATATATATATATATATATATATATATAGGGGTCTGGGCATATAAATATGTAGTAGGCAACTATACATCCTCTGTATCATGGTGTACGCCTAAGAGGTCTAGTCAGGTGCCTGATGAATCCTCTTGCACGGAATCCTGTGACCATTGAAACAAGACCTTCAACGTGTACTCCTAGAGTATGGAGGAGTGGAGGCTGCCCAAGACCTACCATCCCTCCTTTAGACCATTAAGACAGAATCCAAAGGCCAGACCAAGGCCAGACATTCAGTTCCCTGATGGCTGTAGCTTCTAACGGACAGCAGCAGAAAAGAACTACTGCTGGCTGCCTAATGCCTCAGTTGGTCATGTTTCTGTCAGGGTGATGTTCCTTTGCCTTTCTCCAACCAAGGAGTACCCACAGGACAGTGGGCATAGGGTTTTGAGGCACCCTATACTTCTCTTACTCTGGAGGTTGCAAAGTTGCAACATTGTGGTATGTTTTTGGAGCTACCCCACCATGAGTAACCCCACCACAGTATCCCCAGGCCCTCCAGTCAGATGTAGTTTACAGTTATACACAGAACTGTGTGTGCATGTGCACGTGTGTGTGTGTGTGCACATGCATGTGTGTGTGAGACATATGTGTGCCTGCCTTCCAAATGAAATACTGCATACCCAAGTCCTTCTTTATTTTCCCAGGCAAAAATAATGGAATATGGCTTCAAGTGTTATCCAATGTGTAGTCTGTATGTTTCCACTTTAAAACATTTATTTCATTTGTCATTTTCGAATGATCCACCAGGTTTAACTACCCATGTGTTAGGAGTTGGGAATCATTTAAATTAATATGGAAAAACATGATTTGAATAAATATTCTGTGCAATCTATGGGCAATACATGCTTATCCTCTTTATTGCTGATAGGTGTGATTATGCTACATTCTGGATGATGACACAAATAAATGTTAAGTAGAACTGACCAGAGGAAAAAAAACTATGCTTCACAGTAGCTTCTGAGTGTTCAGAATTGGTTTAATTCTGCATTGGATTAAAATAAAAAATATTTGCACATGTATAAATTAAAATTCCTATTTTTTTAATTGTAACAATGTGTGTCTGGGAGTGCTTGCAAGTAGTTCCGGTAGTTGAAACACTATTCTAGAAGACCAAGGTCTTGAATTTGGAGCCCCTATATCTAATGCTAGTATGCTATCTGGTTATTTACTGCAAGAATCTAGTATGCTCCCCCCCTGACAAGAGCCTAAATGTCTCCAAGAATTTCAGATTCAGAATGTATTTTAAATTATCCTAGCATCAATGCAACCCCAACAAACTTCAAAGGTAATTGAACAGAAACAATATTGTAAAGGATTCTACTCAAAATTCGGGTGGAGGTTCTGTTTGAGGGAGAGAGGGTCTTTTGCGATCACTCTCAACAGTTTAGTCTCCCCACAATTGCTAAAGATTTTGAATTTGATACTGTATATCTGATGTTTCCTGTACTCAGAAAGGGAAGCACCAATGCTGAAACAGTATAAAAGCAATAAATACTGATAACTTTAAACTCATCTTTGCCTTTTGGTTTGTTTTAGTTTTTTATTTGTGTTTTAAATAAGTTATGTTCTAATATATTTTTAAAATGCTAAAATAAAGTGTTTAGTTGCCATTTACATACTTATTTATAGACAAATTGTCATTCAATGTAAATGTTATAATTTTGTGATTTTGAATATCTTTAAATTGGTAAGCCTGAAAAAATTTGGAGTTCAAAGTTATATAAGCATCCAGAATTCCAAATGTGCTTTACCAGCTAAGAACTTATCTGATCTTCCTGAATGTGTAAAACAGGCCTCAGTTTTCCTTATAATTTTTTAATTCCAAGAATTTAAAATTGGTATTTCACATTTGCACATAAAGTCTCTGGTCTCAGATTCTGATACTGAAAATCAGACAATTATTGTATTCTGGCCACTCTGTTGCTTGTCATTGCAAACACCAAGACAAAAAGAAAGGTGTCTTAACATGAAAAATGGTTATTGGAGTATTTTAGAGCCTCAAATATTTCCTTTGAGTTCAATTTTTATATTAGGCAAAGGGGATCAAAAATAGGAATGGACACAATTTAATCTTGATTGTTTTATCCAACTTTGTACGTGTTTATGCTTAAATACAGTCATAAAGTTTCATATCTCATGAGATTTTCTTTCTTGCCAAAACTAAAAGCTGCCTGGATGAATGCCGAACCAAGTACAAAGTAGCTGCCCCTCCATAGACTCAAGCAAGTGGTGTTTGGTTAAATCCCATTCAGATCTTTGAAAATTCTGGGGTTTATGTTTATGATCCTCACCTCTACCTTTTGAAAAAGTTCCAGTTCTGAATGGTTGTCACTGAAGCAGTAAAATGCCTGTTTTTGTTATATTTCACAGGAATAGCATTTTTTTTAGGAGAGTAAAATGAAATTTGGTTGAGGTTGAAGCTACTAGTGTGTATAAATGAAACAGAAGACACTCCTGTCTTCTTAGAACAGTGCAAGGAAAACCAGTGGTCAGCAGAGCCACATGCAGTTTTTACCCACAAGGCAAACATTTAGCACTTTCATCAGTTTCCTTTTTATCTGCCTTTCTCTGTCGGCACCACTCAGCTCAGGCTTCAATCTGATGAGAGGGCACTGGTGTCATGACAGAGAATGTGAGCTAATGAAAGTGTAAAGCTTTGGTTCA
>NW_005841907.1:974583-984293 GCF_000455745.1 Alligator sinensis
CAGAGTAGAAAATTCCCATCTAGTGAGCAGAAACTGCAATCTGATATGATTGAGTTTTTAGCAGACATCGCTATTATGTCCTTAAAGGGCCAAGGTTGTTGAATTTCTCTGCATCCTCTAACCATTAAGCATTTGAAATTTTGGCGACTTTTTTTTTTACCTTGAATAAAGGTTTTACCAATGTTTATGACAGATTGTAGTTACAACTCTGATTCAGTAGTTATATTTTGTTATAAAAAGGACTGAATGTAATTATAGAAGCTCTTCTAAATGGCCAGTTTATTTTGGATGAACCTCCAGAGCTAAATTCCTTATTATTGTTGCCAGAACTTATTTGGATAGTAACAAAATTAAATTAAATTAAATACATGACAAACTAAAAAGGTGTATGAAATGGGGAAAACAAACAACCAAAAAAAACCACACAAAAAAACTAGGGACTAACCACTATACCATACTGCTCCCAGTCTGAACATCTAGCATGCTTAAACCTAATTTTGAATTTGTAGCTATGGCTGAGATCTGTAACAAGTCCAATTTGGAATATAAACTTGAAAATAGCCTGACTTCAATTTCTTATCCCAATGCAGTCTCTCTTTACAAGTCCAAGCCTTCAGCCTGATGGGAACCAAAGATGGAACAACTTAAATAAGTTTACTTATCTGTTTCCTTTGAACTACCTTCTATTCACCTGGGTCCAAGGTAAACATGATGAAATACTGAAAGAGTATCCAAACAAAAACTAGTATTTCTTTTCAGTAGAAACTCAGAAGTCATCTCATGTGACAAACTTCTTCGTGAGGTATCCAGATAAGGTCTGATGATTGAGACCTTTTGAAATTCATCATCAGAGATAATTATCCAAGCTTTCATGGCCTTTTTTATATTTTATGTAGGTAAAAAAAACCCCAAAAAACACCCCAAAACAAAATAGCTTAATTAAATATTTAGGAATTATTTTGAAAACATTTGGGGTAACAAAAAGTATTTGATTAATCCCTGTACACAACTGGTTTAGTGTAGGAAAATATCAAATCTAATGATCAGTATGGGACATGGAAATAAAATTAAATACCTACACTAAAAGCTTTTCCCACTAGAACCAGTATCCTTTCTTTGTTACCTTATTGTGTCATCAACCATTGGGTTTTCATAACTGCTACAGTAATTTTCATGAACACCACATTTCTTTCTTAGAGTTACAGAAGCCATGAAGAACTGAAGACTGTGGTAAAGGAGAGAGGAAAGTGTTACAGATTAATGTGACACCTGCTTTTATTTTCGGTGGTTTCATGAAATTTTTGTTTGAATGGTAGCAATTTATTTTCAGCATCCTGCATATAGACACAGGTAAGGATGCTACTACTTCATTTGCCAAAGCTATGTTTTCTCAAAATCAGAATGAGACACTAATCATTAGCTCCTTTTTCATTCATTGTGAGGCTCAAAAATTACTAATCTATCTAATGGCTGGAGCAAAAAAAGATGTAATAAATTTCTCCTTACCAGCAAGACAGAAGAACCTATTTAATGCCAGTGCTGGTATTTTTACAGGACAGCATCAGATGCTAAATGAAGTGATGGTAAATTAACAAAGCAAGTTCTACACAACACTAGCTTAAGAAGGATAAGAGCATAATCATGATTTCTAGAGGCAACCTGCAGGGCAAATCGGCCCATGTGGGGCCTCGCCCCCATTCTGATCCCATGGACCCCAGACCCGAAGAAGCTGCTGCTGCCGTTGGTGGCGGCGGTGGCAGCAGCGAGGCAGGGGTAGCAAGCGGCTGGATGCAGTGCCACCACTCTGCCCAGCTCCATACCACCCCTGCTTCGCCTGGCTCCATGGGGCCCCCCAAAGTGCAGGGCCAGAGGTGGTCACCCCAATTCACCGCCCCCCTAGGGACAGCCCTGACGATTTCACTGTCATGATATAGCCAATCTCTTCTGATATTGGAATCTTACTGAGCTGGTGGCAATCAACAGGCCTATTAAAATACGTATTGTCAGGTATTCTATGCAAATAGAAACAAATATTAAACATAAGGTTGCTTTATTCACTCATCGTTGACTGTTTGCCAAAAAGAAAAAAATAAGTACTTTTAATGAATTATGCCCTTAGAATACTATCATTCCATGCATTTTTATACAGGAACTGTGGGGAGTTGAAAACCATTTTGAACTTGGCTTGTTCAAACAGATGCAACCATTGCTGCAAATGTTTGCTCTGTATGAACATTTGACTCCAAGAATTTCACAGTTAAGAAGGCACTGCAGTAAGCAATTCTGCAAAGAGATGGTGACATTTGAGGTTTCTGGATTTCATCAGATACCATCTCTAAGTGTCTATAATATATTCTCAGCAGGCAACAAAGATCCAACAGAGTAACAGATGAAGCCCAATTTACCATTGCTTTGTCTTAGGCTTCTGGCAGACATTTGTCATGAGTTTTGTCACACGTTGTATGAGAGCATTGCACAAGAAATCATAACATACCGGTACCCAGGCGCATGTTAAAATTATCACAGGATACTCCACAAAAAGTTGCTTGTTTTAACAATTCACTTTGTGCCTGTTCCACTATTTTTATCCAGGGTTAAACTGATTTAATGTCTGGCATGATATCATTTATTGTGCAATGCATGCATATAACACACAACAAATATAACGTCTTTCAGGACCTTAGTTTTGTCACAACCCAAAGGTGTGATTTTGTTTTGTGTGTGCTTTGGCACCACTGAATTATTTTCCCGCCTATTTGTAGCTTTCTTTGCAGTGTGCATTTCTTCTTTGCAGCACAGAAATGCACTTTGCAAAGAGTTCCCGCCATTTGTATTATAATTTGAGCCCCATTATTGGCTTGTGTGAAATTATTCACACGTGGCGGCTAGCGATTGGCTTGCTAGCCGTATAAAAAGCTTGAGTGGTTCCCGCCCAAGTTGGAGAACTTGGAGAACTCCGAGGAGAACCCCCGCAAGGGAAGACTCCACGAACACCAGGAGGAGGAGATCTCTAAGCGCTGCGGAGCCTATTGGACCCAGCGTGAATGTCAAGAAGGCAACAGGGGTCTGATCAGCCTCTAGCCTCCCCCCGTCGCTGAGCGCAATCCTCGACGTATCCCTCTCCCTGTGCGCACAAGTTCCACGGAGCCTAGCAAACTTCGTGTGAGTCTATTCAGAGCTCTTTTCTTTGAGTACTTTCTTCGGTTGGCACGACGGGCTCGCAGTTTAGAGCCTCCAAGCGGATGGGCTAGAAGAATGTTCACGGGAAGGAACACTAGTCCGCCTCTCTTCTTTTCTATCTGTAACTGCAACTCACGCAAGTTTTCCTGCCTGCACCGCGACCATCTTCGGTGTAAGTAAATAATCTTAAATCAACCATTACGCGTCCGTGCCTAATTCTAGCATGTCGCCTGTTCTCTCCGACCCAGCGTGCCCGGGCTGCTGGCCACAGCCCGCGCGGCGCGAAAAAAGGCCCGGATCGCTCCCGGCCCGCACAAGTTTTACATTGGTACAAGTACAATAATTTCATCAGTTAGAGATGTGCAAAACTAGAGTGGTTTGGTGAATCGCTTTTTTTTTTCTCCTGTAGTGACTGCAGCCCAGTGCAGGAAACAAAATATAAAATGTCAAGATAAATTAATGGAAAATTTAAAATACCTGAATTGCTTTAGCTAATTACACTTTCTGTAGGGGAAGCTGTATCCTAATATGTGCAGCTTGGAAGTCTCCATTTGTCAGTTTTGGATCATAGGAAAGAAGGTCTGGAAAAGGATCTCCTGAGGTCATCTAGTCCTGCTCATGGGAGAACCATCCCTGACTAAACCTTCCTCTATCAATGATTATTAATTATTGTTAAAGTTCTTGGTGATAGTAACTCTAGAATGGAAAACGAATAAAGCCACAGCAAAAATAAGGTTTCATATATTTGCAAAATCTTATGATCAGTAGTTTAGTACTTTTAAAATGGCACAAGATACTTTGAGACAAACTGAAGAACCCTTGGGATAGAAGTGTCTTATGTGCTTTTAAAATGTTAATTTTCCTTAGCTGTATCACTGTGGTAATATGTACAATTACTTATTTCTCTGTAAAGCTCTGCTTTGGAACTTAGAAAGTCTTAATGATTAATTTAAAACATTCAACCACAGGCAACTGAAAAATCCCACAGTGAGTTCAAGCTCTGGGTTATTTTGTATCACATGACCCCCCAAATAATACATGCCATAACATTGTAATGTCAACAGTGTGTCATCCATTAACATTGACATAAATGTTTTGTGACAGGTGATAGTGTTTGAGGTTTTTAAGCAGTGTTCCACAAATGTGCAAATAAATAAATAAATAAATACAACCAATGCTATTTTGGTTTTGCTACCTTTTGTGTTATCATTTACTTTATAAGCCATTGCATCATGCCCCTTAACAGCTAGCTTTAGTTCTATGTTGGGTTACCACTAGCGTTATTCTGAAAGGGATGGTTTGCGTTTTTTCATCCTTTGTCCTACTGTTGGTGGATGGTTGACCTATTCCAATTTTCTGTTGGATGATAACATTCCATCTGGGGTTTTCACTGTTTGTTTTACATTGCTTTAAAAAAAAAAGGGGGCATATAAAGTTCACTTTATGCCAGTGGCAGACTAAGCATCAATTTCCTCATCCCCTTATTAATGTCAGCAAACTTATGTAGGTGGATAGTCTGGACATGGACATTATCCATTCATGTGCTTTTGATACAGTCTCTGATCTATCTACAAAAGCCTTTTTGTTAAAGAAAAAAACCCTCTCACAATTTGACAAGCCGACAGATAGTTAATTTCTGAAGAATTATAGCCAATCAGCCAAGCCTAGTATGGCTTGTCAGCCCCAAGCCATACTAGGGAGAGTAAGCCATGCTAGGGAGAGTAAATATTTATTGATTCAAATTCATTGCAGCTTTACAAAATTGAACAAAAAAGGATCAGTGAAACCCCAAAACTCTTGGAGGGTAAGCATTTTACTAGCATTCTGAATACTAATCACACAGGTCAACATGCCTCTTAAATGCAATATGATCTATTCTGTTATGGTCCTGTAAGTGAACACCTATCTTTTGAACCCTCCATCGCAGATGGTTACTTATTGTTATACTGTTCCTAGGTATTAAAGAACAGTCTTTACAGTGTCTATTACTGGGATTCAGATTTGCTAGGCTGAATTTCCTGTTAAGTGCAACTTAAACCATGTATATTCCTTCTGAATATGCATAGGGTTTTGGGCCCTACCATTACTATGCTAATGCTATTTTGTTCTCACGTTCTAATGGTATAGTTCTCAAATATACCATCCTGTATGTATGGCAAATATTATTTCCATTATTTTTGCAACAGGAATGAAAGATTAGTATTAAATAAAACCTGTAACCCTATTAAGCAACACCATATCACAAAGTGACTGACCCCAAGTCTATACAAGTGTATTGAGTACCATATTGTTCAACAAAGTCAGATTCAAATGCTCTGGTTGTGTGTCACTCTTGAGGTTGAATTGGAGTGATCTGAGATTTGCAAATTCCTGCTAGTCAGAGGACCTCTTCCAAAAGCTGATTTTCTAGATCACACCCCTTGTCAGAATATATCCTACAGAAAAGTATTTTTTCCTCAGTAGTAATAGCTTTCTGATTTCTGATAGGGCATGCCTGGACATACTGAGTAAAATGATCTGTCACTACTAAGATAGTCTCAAAATTTTTCCCATCCACCTCCATGGAGAGAAAGTCAATGCACAATATCTCTAATATTTTACTATTGCTGATGGTTTGTTGATAAGTGGTCCTGGTGGGTAGTGTTTTTCTCTGTATAACATCAGACACATTTCACATTTCCTATGGACATCATCAGCCATTCGTGGCCAATAGAATCTTTCTCAACTCTCAAGTGTCCAAAGTCACGTGCAACTAAAATAGACCCTGTCCAATGCTCTATATTTTTTACTAGTTGGTTTTTCTAGTTACCCATGGGTCAGTGGTCACTTGGTATAGCACCCCATTTATTAACCTAAGCTTACTCCATTCCTTCCAGGAGTACTGAGCATCTGCAGTAGTTGGAGTACATCTAGAGGGGGCGCACCCCTTCCTTTTGCCATATGCAATATCTCATATGTCTGGATCTTGTCATTAGACTCACCCTCATTGAACTACAGCAGTGGGGATTGCTCTAAGGCCACATAGTTCACTGACATCAGGAGGTAAGCTTAACACCTCTGCTGTACAACCCAGGGGACAATCCCGGGACTTTGTCCCCATGTCACTGATACTGCATATACTCCTTACAGCATCCACAGGAATCAACAATGGCTTTTGACATGTAACAACAGGACAAGGCATCAGCATCTAGGTTGTGTCCTCCTGCCCACTAATGAACACTTAATGCATAGCTGTTCAAGTCTACTACCTATCTTTGTCTGGTGGCATCTAGCTTAGCACTTGTAAGGGAGGTTATCAGTCCATACTGATCAGTCCTCACTTCAAATTGGAGGTTATCAGTCCATACTGATCAGTCCTCACTTCAAATTGATCCCCATACAAATAATCTCAGAACTTCTCAGTAACTGCCTATTTTGAAGGCAGAAACTCCAACTTCTACATAGAGTGGCATATTTCCCTGTCCACAAGACCTTTACTGGCAAAAGCATCAGGTTTTCTCTGCACATAACTTTCTTGATAAAGGACTGCTTCTAGCCCTTCCAAACTAGTATCAGTGTGAAGGATAAAAAGCTTGCTAGAGTCAGCAAAGACCAAGACTTTGGCACAAATTAAATGATCCACAATATCTTGAAAGGCCTTTTCATACTTCTGTCCCATAGGGGCCCCAAAATATATAGAGGACTGTAATGATTTTGGGTGGGTGAAAGTTTCTCCTTGGCCTCCTTTTTAGTTTTCCTCTTGTTTTTACCAATTTGGTATCCTCTACTAAGGTAATTCAAAGATGTAAGCAGTTATGGCATAATTATTTAAAAGTCACCAGTAATACCCAGTGAATCCCAAAAAAATCTTCAGCTCTCTATAGTTTTACAATTGCTGGTATCTTCTCTGGATCTTTATTTACTCCTTCCTGGGACAAAATATGACCCCATACTTAACTGTGGTCTGACAGAATTGGCATTTATTAATGGTCAATTTTAATTTATAGTCTTCTAGCCTGTCTTTAGCAACCTATCCTTATGTTCTTCTACTGTCTTTCTAAATACACATCAGTCATCTAGAAAAAGCAGAACTTGTTGGAGCTTCGTATCACCCACCACTTTCTTCATAAGATGCTGGAATGTGGCAGGTGCTCCCAATATCCCATGAGACATTCTGTCAAACTGATAGAATCCAAGTGGGCAGAAAAAGGCTATTTTCTCTTTGTCTTCAGATCCCAGTGGGATCTGATAATACCCACTTCAGAGGTCCAGTACAGATAAACCACTCCATCCCAAGCAACCAATCTAACATATCTTGTACCTGGACACAATGTACTTATCTGTTAGAGTATCGTAATTCAGGATATGATTGTCTATACATATCAACATTTTTCCACCTTTTTATGGACAATGACAATTGGTGAATACATAGGGTCAATGGGATTCTGAAATGATACCGTTGTTCTTTAGTAACTGAGGGACGTTGCTCCTCAGTTGCTGTTCACATTCCTCTCCACCACGGGAGGGGGGCAGTGGGGGAGGGAGGTGCTGCTCCTGTTTCTAATTGTACTCTCCTCTGTTGCTGCTGTCACTCCTCTCTGCCTGTGGGGGGAAGGTGCTTCTCCAACACTGCTGTCATTGATCCTCATTGCTGCTGGAGGGTTCTGTTCTGCTGCTTCTCACCACCACTTGGGGCACTGCTCCACCACTACTCATCACCACCCCCAAGGGGGTTGCTGTTTCTGTTCTGGTTGAAGAAGCAACCCAGATGTTTAGATCTTGAGCAAACTCAAGGATTTCAGCTCTTTTGGAATCTAGCAGGTGCAGGCTTTCACCTGAGGTACTAATACACTTAGGATTTCAGGCCTTTAGAAACAAATACTATAGGTAACAATTTCAGTCTGAAACCACTAAAGAGATTTTCACATTATAACTATTTTACCCATCATGGCTGAATGATGCAGTGTAATACCATCCCTTTAGAAGAGCTTGAACATAAAATTTTTTTTTTTTTTGCAAAAATATTTATTTCTTTATATATATGGGCCTCTGGACTGTATATATCTCTGTACCTCTAGCAAACGATCAAGTGAACCCTGTGGTTCACTTGACAGACCAAAATACATTTTGACAGTCAAACTATTCAGTCTCATTACAAAGTTTGCACTGCACACCTATGCACCAGTGCACTGGCACACCCATCACCATTCCAGTGTTTTCAGCTTGTCATCACTTGATTTGTCATAGTTTCATAGTTTCATAGTTTCAGGGTCGGAAGGGACCTAATAGATCTGCTAGCCCGACCCCCCACCAGGGCGGGAGAACAACAAAAAACCCTAAAAACAAAAATGGGACTCAAATGAGTCCAGCCAGGTAGGCATCCAGCCTCTTCTTAAAGACCCCCAGGGTAGGGGCCAGCACCACCTCCCTTGGAAGTTGGTTCCAGCTCCTAGCCGCCCTAACTGTGAAGTAGTTTTTTCGGATGTCCAATCTGTACCTCCTCTCCATCAACTTGTGCCCATTACTCCTTGTTATGCCAGCGGGGGCTAGGGGAAACAGCGATTCCCCCAAACCCTTCTGGTTCCCCCTAGTGAGTTTATAGACGGTCACCAGGTCCCCCCTCAGCCTTCTCTTGTGGAGGCTGAATAGGTTCAGGTCCCGCAGTCTCTCACTGTAGGGTCTGCCCTGTTGTCCCCGGATCATGCGGGTGGCCCTCCTCTGGACCCTCTCCATGTTGTCCACATCCCTCCTGAAATGGGGCGCACAGAACTGGACACAATACTCCAGCTGCGGCCTGACCAGCGTCGCATAGAGGGGGAGGATCACCTCCCTGGCTCTACTCGAGATGCACCTGTGGATGCACGACAAGGTCCGGTTAGCCCTGCCAACCATGACCTCGCATTGTCGGCCCATGTTCATCTTGTCATCATCAACCTCATAGCTGTTCTCACTGTTGTCCTCATTGTTCTCTTCAGAGGGTTTGCCTCTGAAAAGTCTAGTCTTCTCCACTATATGAGATCCACCATCTCTTTCCCATCATCCTCTTCTGTCTTCCTGTAGTACCAATACATTTCACTCAGCCCCATTTTAATACAGTCCTTGACTGTGGGGTCTGACTGCCTGTTTGTGAACAGATTCCTGACCTTCCACAGGGCATACCTGAAGCAGGAGATGAACTGCTAGAAGTGGGCTGTTGGAGCCCCTTGCTGTTTGGTCAGGTCTCTGTAGAGGACTACTTCCCTGGTCAGGGTTATGAAACCTGTCACCATCAGGAGGAGTGCTTGTACTTTCTTCCAAATCTCTGTGGCATATGGACAGTCCCAGAAGAGGTGGTGAATTGCTTCTGCCTGCCACCAGCAGGTTGGCCTCAGGCAATTTGATGGACCTCTCTTTACCTATGCTGGTTCTCCATGCCTGTACAGGGACTGCCTAGTAGGCTGTCTGCCAGTTCAGGTCTCTGTGCTCCTTCTGTCGGTCCTTGTGGAAGGTTCATTCTCACACAGCCTGGCAGCTATCACCAGGTAGTAAATCCATGAATGATATGATGTCTC
>NW_005841907.1:984303-1022054 GCF_000455745.1 Alligator sinensis
GTATCTTGTAGTAGTTCACCAGGTCACTATGGTTGAGTCATACAGCTAGTATTTCTCCCGGAAGTGTTTAAGGACCTTGTAGAACCATGGGGACATCATACACCTGTCATTGTATACACCTGTCTCTGTCATAGCAACTGCCCTGCAAAATACTTGACAATGTGGGGTATTTTGGATTCTGTCCCCTTTGCTTATTTGCAAACCTAGCTCATGTACTTGGCCCAGAGGAAGAGTAGGATATCTGGCATTCCTCTGCCTCTGAACCATTTCACTTCATACAGCTTGGTCCTCACTACTTTCTTCCATGTAGGGTTCCAAAAGAAAACACACATAGCTCTATAGATTCTGCAAATGACTTGCTCTGAGGGGAGGAAGACCAGGGCGGTGTCTAGGAGCAGTGCCAGAAGCACTGCCTTCATCATTGCCATGTGCCCCTCCATTGACAGGCAGTGCAATTGCCATAGTCCCAGTCTCTGTTTGGTTTTGGACTCCATCTTGTCTCATGCCCTCTGTGCCAGCAGCTCTGGGTCAAACTCCACTCTGAGGATCTTTACCCCCTTGTTGGGGACAGAGACCCCCAGGGGTGACAGGTCCCTAAGATTTCCCTGGACTAAGCAGGTGCTTTTATTCATGTTGAGCTTAGCCCCTGCCACTGCTCCATATGCCTGGGTGTATTGTAGTGCTCTTTCCACCAAACACCTGTCCCTGCATATGATGTTCAAGTCATCCATGTATGCAAGAACTTTCGTCTCTTCCCTGTTGCTCCTGTGGAAGTGCATAGCACTGATTCCCAGGGTCCTGCCTGAGCCACTTTGACAGTGGCTCCATTGTGCAGATAAACAGAATTGGGCGGAGCAGGAAGCCCTGCCTGATACCTTATTCCACTGCAGTTGGGGCTGTCAAGGACCTGTTCACCAGCACCCTGCTGCTCATGCTGGTGTACAGTGTCTATCCAGATGACAAAGGTTGTGGGGACTCCTATGTTTCTCAGTGTTTCCAGTAGGAAGCGATGGGATACCCAGTCACAGGCCTTCTCCAAGTCAAGGTTCAGCATGGCAACATTCTTTCTCCTCTCCCACTGGTACTGTGGCACATCTCATAGCTGCATCAGGGCTTGATTTGTCACACTGGCATCATGCATGTGAATCACTGCACCTATAACAGACTTAAAACATTCAGCCAAGACTTTGTCCATTAGTTTGTAGTCAAGATGCAGGAGCATAATTGGATGCCAGTTTCTCAGATCTTGCCTCTCCCCCTTTTTGTAAAGAAGGGTTATTAGGTCCTCCTCCATTCCTGCTTCCAGGTGGCCCTCCATCAGGTGCTCCCTATAGACCTCCAGCAGGTCTGGCCCAACCTGAGGCTAAAATACAATCTGTAAATATTAAAGAAAAGAGTTAAAGAAAATGAATGACTCAAGGTTTGTAAAAAGTACATGAAGTTCTTAACCAGAGCTGTTTCAGATATAGTTTATATTGAAATGTGCAAAGGTCTCAGTGTAACTATTGGTTCAGAGATGTTCACCTGACAAAAGTAGTTCTACCATTAGCTCTAAGTGGTGTGTGGAACAGGGACTTAGGCAGGAGCCCTGTTACTAAGGCAAAGTCAAACAGGGTTGACCTGACAGTGCTCCCTGCCAGGTGGGAGAAATTACACACCCATACTGGATCTGGTGATTAGTCCAACAAAACTTGCATAAATCCAATAGCAGAGCATTTACTTGTTGCCTTCAGGCATGGAGAGAGAAGTGAGAAGCATTCAGAGACTTAGACAGGGAAGAACCCGAGGAATCCGCCTGATAATCAGAAAGAGGTGCCGAGACTGCAGGATCCTAGACAGAGAACTCATTTGGGCAAGCTACCTACCTTGAAGTTTCAGCGACTGGTGAGTGAGGGGAGAGCTGAGGTTAGATGGAGCCACACAGAAAGGTATCGCAGCCGGAAGAGGGTGGCCCATGGGTGGCAGATGACAGGTGGGCAAGAAGACCCCATGCCAACAAGAATCCCGAGCCCCTAAGGGACACAGCTGTTGAGAGGGGTGATGCGGGAAGCAGGAAAGCCTCCGGGATGGTCCCAGTATGAGACTTGCGTTATGAGACACAGGGAGTGCATCTCACTAACAAGACAATTGCTGCTTGGAATCCTGAGCGTTACATCGTTTCCAGGATGCAGCCTGTTTTAAGAGGACTGTTTGGCATTACTGGGAGCCTTTGTCAATGAAGTAGTTGGTGGGGCTACAGTTGCAGTAATCTCTTATTTAAAAAAAATAAACTAGCACTCTGAACAAGTGACACCTGGATGAGGCTTATTAATCATGAGCACTTAAAAAGACCACTGATCTCCTTCATTTTCTTTCTAATCCAAATCATGGCAGGCAAGTATAGAGAAGAGATGGAGCTAGGATTGCCCAACCCACTCACATGGTACTTTTATGAAAGTTAGGAAGAAAAGCCAGGAAGAACTGATACATAGACTGAGTTTTTGAGGGACATTGGGTATATCTACACAAGATGCTTTACTGCACATTATTTTAATGTAATGTGCAGTAAAGCATCACTATCTACACATGCATGGCACTTACTGTGTATTAGATTAGGCTCATACACTAAGACTGTTGACTCTGTGCCACAGAAGAGCTGCTTCTCCCTGCCTCAGCCAGGTCTGGAATGGATTTGGTCCATGAGAATCACCCCCTTTCTGCTGCCCTAGCCTGGATCAGCCCCATGCTAGCTGGATGCACAAAGTCTGGCTAGCATAGAACCACCCCATCTGTCTGCTTCTCTCTGGGGGGAAGCATCCCCACTGCACCACACCCCTGGATGGCTCCAGCCCCTGCCTCCACAGCTGAGGCAGGGAGTTGCCAAGTGGCTCCTCTCTAGCATGGAGCCTGCAGTCTTTCCTTCTCTGGGAGCTAGGCCAAGCTATGCCATGCCCTCCCTCCCCTCCCCCCCCCGAACAAGGTGAAGCTTTCCTCCAGTGACTCTGAAGGCCAATGGTGCTGGTGCAGTCAAAGTCTCAGGAAAGACGTGCAGGCTGGCAGGACCCCAAATGGCACAAAACAGTACCCCCAGATGCAATGTCCTCCTCTGCCAGTGGGGAGAAGTGGTTTGCTCTGGTCTGGGCACTACTCAGCTCCCACCTTCCTCCAGCACTGGGCAGAAGCTGGGATGTAGGTTGGGAGTATCCCAGATCATTGCCACCCTCCTTCTGACTGAGTGCCTTGGGAGGCAAAGTGACCCTGAGGCACAGAGGACAATGCTTACTGAGATCTGATCCTGGAAAGTGGAGCAGGGTTTGAGGCCACAGAGTGGGTGGATGCCTCCTTACCTTTCTTGATGAAGGACTGATCCAGCAAGTTGATCCAGGCCTTCTCCACTGCCTGCAAGCAAAGTAAGGAGAGAGATCAGGAAGCTGTTGCAGCCTCAGCATGTGGCATCAGCCCAAGACAGTGCTGCTGAGCTAAGCTACAATCCTGAGCTCCATGCATCTAGGAGCTGTCCTTCATTCTGAAACAGCTACCCCCTGGTCCCCAGAGCCCAAGCCTGACCCCCATGTCCCCTGCCAGCCTGGGGCTGTTACTCAGGAAAGCCTGGAGCTCTCCCTGGCTGCTGCAGGAAGGCAGGGGGGTGGGGGGCTGGGGGAGGGGAGAGCAACCCTGAACTGAACTGCTCCTGTCAGGAGCAAATTTACTCCCAACATGGGTGAACATTCATATGCATGCCTGGGCACAGTTTAATGCATCTGAATTTTCTGCACAGAAAATTCAGGCACATTGATTGCATGTGTAGACATTTTCCTTTAGCAAGGTAATATTTCACTACTACTGCTTATGCTGCACAGACTTTGATGATCTCACCTTTTAGACTGCCTATTCATAAGCATTGCATTTATGTCAGAACATAAAGATAATCATGTATTCTTTATTTTTTATTCATGTGTCTGCATGTGCTTAAAGTGAAGAGCAGTATTCCATTTCCTTTGTGTATTGCAATATGTGATAAATAGGTAAAAATGTTGAAACTCTTGAAGTTTATAAAGATTGAATTAGTGTTGTATTTTTGCACTATTAAAAAAATGCCTACCTCTTATTGTTTTTTAAATCACAAAATGATGTAAAACAGAGCTATCCAACTGGTGGCCTGCAGGACACATGTAACCCCTAAAGGATAAGCTATGTGGCCTGTAGACTCCTACCTGGCCCCCATTTCCCCTCTTCATTTGCTTCTCCTATGCCAGCTGAGGGGGGGCTGGACTGCCTAAGCTGTGTGTGTAAGTAGATGATGCATAGAAGAAAAGAGCCTGTTCACACTGCAGGAGGGTGGTGCATTCATCTGGGGGGAGGGGGGAGGGGTTGGACTGTGTGTGTAGTGGGGTATGGGGGCAACCAGGCTGCCTGTGCTGGGGCTAGAACTGGGACTGTCTGCATAGTGGGCATTGCTGGAAGAAGAGGGGGTGGAGACAGGCTGCCTAGCACCTTCCCACTGTGTATGTGGCATGGGCATCTATGTAGCATAGGCCTCTGGCTTCTCCCCACCTTTGGGGAACAAGTGCCATGTGCACAGCAACCCCCTCTCCTGGCTGTGTGTGCTGTGTGGGGGAAGCCAGGCTGCCTGTGTGTGGGGGGAGGCTATGATGGGAGAAGCCAAACTGTACAACCAGTGAGGGAGGACTGGGAAGCCCATATGGTATATGCAGCTGAGAAAGTGGGGTGCAGGGAACCAGCCTGTATGGTGGTGGGGAACCAGGTGTGGGCACCCGCATGGCATGTGGCCCATGTCACATGTGGCCCCAGCTGCTCAGAAGTTGGACAGCCCTGATATAAAATATGACCAAAGACAAATTTGATTTTTTTTTACAAGGGTCCAAATCCTGCTTAACTGAAGTCAACCACAAAACAGATTTGAAAGGTGAGAGGCGTAGAACCCAGAGAATCAATTTTTGTCTTTAAGATACAGCTCTATGTTGAAAGAAGGGCAGTTGGGGTACCTGGGGTAAGCATAGAAGCAATCTTTGTCAGAGAAGAATGTCTCTGGGGATTCCTGGCTGCTCTATCACCTTGATTTCTATACATGCTGCTTTTGCTATAGCTCTGACTCCCCTCTTCTTATTTTGTTAGGTAAAAATAATATCCCTAAAGTATATGGGGAGCCATTCTTGCAACTGAATGTATGGATTGCATTTGAGTTGTCAAAGGACAAGTTTCTTTGGCTTCCCTGCTTCAAGTGCACCTCCATATAAAGACCAGAGAGACTGTCTGTTCCAGAAACACTGTATTCGCTTGTCATGAAAGTTTTATGCATGCCTTAGTTCATTAGGTTGCAGCTGTCATACTATGTCAAATTATACTGTATGCCATATTACAATGTAGCTTGACGCAATGCAGCAGGCTACCCCACACACCTATAAAGGTGAACACATGATCAAAGTAGATGGTGCATTGTTTATTGCAATGACTGCTTACAAACAGAAAATTTTAAATCCGCTGGAGGGAATAATTTCATAGTGCACCATACAAAGGTCTGAGCTGTATCTAATGGCTCTTGGTATAAAAAAAATGTCTTGTTATTTGAGCTAACAGACACAAGTACATTCTATTATGTCTCTTTGCATTAGAAGCCAGCCCTTAAATAAAAGTAAAATCTTTTAAAAGACCCTGGAGGGACTATACAAGGAAGTTTGCTTCAAATGCTCTCTGTGCTGTAAGTATTACTATAACACTTGTTTCATATACAGAAACTTTTGCATTTTTCCATTCCCTGCCAGTGACACTACAGTTGAAATGATTTAATGCTGGATTATTTTATTCTAAAAAAAATACAGTACCCTTGGTCCCTAATGAGATCATCATTGCCTGCAACAGTTCCTTTACGACATGTTAAACAGCAGTAGTTCTGTGCACAGCTGTCAGCTGTTGTTTTCTGAATAGGTAAAAATTATGAATTCTTAAGGTATACACAGTAAAAAAGAGAATAAAACAAGCCACTAAATTATGACAAATAAAACTAAACTGTTCTTGTATTATATTATACCTCAGAGTAGGTCACCGAACACTAGAAATAAAACCTAATTATTCCCAGTTGAAAAGTTCAATGTCACTATTATGATATGACCTACTTTTTGAAGCCCTTGAAATATTTTAGACTGGGTGGATAATGGCTGGATATATTTTCTTCTCTATGTATTAGGTCTTTGGATCATTTTCAAATACCACAAAGAATATGAACATTTGTTTAAATAAATAGAGACTCCTGTTAGATGCATTTAAGGAAAGTTGATGTTAAATATCAAATGCAACCAAGTAGAGCATCCGTATCAGGTTGAACTGTGTCTTTGTCATTACAATCAAATGTAATGATGTTGTATACATAATACAAAAGAGAAATAATATCTTCCAGGGATTCAGTTGATTATTAAAATGAAGTAAATGTAGCACTCTCCATTAATTTTATAATTGGTATTTATGTACTCTGTACTTCATCATTGTTTTATCTAATGACATTATTCATTTAAGATCTGATCTGGGCACGAATGTTTCCACTGCCCATTAGTTTTGTTTAGAAGTGCAGACGTGTCATTTTGTGAAAAATGAGTGTTATTAAGAGTTTGTTGTACTGTTCCAGATAGAGACTATAAAATTAAATCAAGTAACTGGCTGATTTGTAATTTATTTTCCTCAGTGTGTTGACTAGGAGAACTCTAAATGTCTTTGGTGCTCATATGCAAATATCATTTGACCTGGAAAATGTAACACATTCTCTTCACGCAGATATTATAAAGACCCAAGGAATGAGCTAGTAATGTTTCAACAGATCTTGAAAATGATGTAACTTAAATAAATATAGAATAAAAAACCTGGAAAAATAAATCTGTCTTAAGCTGTTCCTTGTACTTTATTATAACAAGATAACTGCCTCAAAATCTGTGGTGAAAAAAAGAAAACATTATTTTCAATGGTGAACTTTTTGTTCTTTTGAATAAATACCACTAATATAATGTTTAAGATATGAAAAGTTTGACAGAATACATAGTTGAAAGGAACAAGTCAGGTTGATTTGCCTGAGCAAGCATTTAGAGTATATGTTGTGCATACATTTTCATATTTGAAATAATGTATACAATTATTTTTATTTATTTCGTATCATTTCTAGATTATTCCTCATTTTTGCCTGTGCAAATGCACAAATTCACCCCCATTTCTGTGCAAATAATACTTGATCACAAATTTCAGGTGACATATTGCTTATTAACAGTCCACTTTGCTCCTCACTATTTGGGTTGTTTGATCAGTCACTTGGATCATGTATTCTTTTTTCTGCATCCTAATTGGAATACTCTAAGTTTATAATAAAAGGGAAGAAAGAACAGCAAAAAAGTCATGAATACCAAATGATATGTTTATACTAACATTTATGAAACTTTTCAGATTCTACACGTGGAATTAATGCAGAGCAATAAAATCCAGAGTTTATTGCCATTTGAACATATGCCTGGGAGCGCAGCACATTGAGCCAGGTCAGAGCAGCCCCAGCTGGCAAGGCTAGCTGGCAGACATTTCTCACACTATAAAGCACCCTCATGTCCCAGCCAGCTGGGGCAGCATTTACACATGTGCTGCTGTGCAGTAAATTAGTTTACTCCAGCCTAATATAAGTGTGTGTGTAGCTGCTGAGAGTTTTACTGTGCAGCTAATTAGTTTACTGTGAAGTAAATGTATTGTGTAGAAGTGCCCACAGATACTTGCTTAAATGAACTATCTGAATTATCTGAAAATAATAAATGAAGACAACCCCAAAAGAAAATGCAAATAGACTGTACTGAGAATTTTCATTAAAATATTTTAAATCATTTATATATATATATATTCAGCTCTAGTTTTAACATTGGATACTGTTTTCATCTTGTATGAATTTGTCATGCTCCCCACTATTCCTGCTCCAATACTTTTTTGGATGGGTGCCTATTAAATCAACATCAAATAGCTTGGAAATCCAGACAGCTAAATCTGAAGTATTGGGTTGGGGAGGTTTGGGCTGGGGAGAGTTATGTCTGCCTAATTCTATGACTGGGTGAGATGGGGATTGCGGGGAGATGCTAATCTACTCTTAAAATAGACTGATAAATATCCATTAAGAACTCTAAATTTAACTCCATTAAGAACTGTAAACTACTGAACATTTGATTTTGTACACCTACAAATACCTTAAGAAGTATATTCTACAAGCCTATTCTTTGCCAAATAACCTCTTTTTTGGTTAAATAATATCTATAATCTCCTCCAGTTAAATGGCCCAGGAAATATACTGAGGGTCATTGTCCCAATATTTACCCTATATTTAAAAATAAAATAAAAAATAGGGTAAATATAGGGTAAATATAAAAATTACCCTATATTTAAAATAAGGAATGCATTTCCTTTTTCAAGATTAATAAAGCCCTGACTTCGCCTAGAAAACATACCTGTCCATAGTACAAAGCTACAAACAATGAGAGGTCATTAGTAGACTGAGATTCATTCTAATGAGGTCTGCAGTTGTCACAGGAAGTGGTGTCAGATTACATATTTGGATAGAATATACTCTTGTGGGAACAATGAGATAGATGACTTGTATCATTAGTTGTGGTCTTGTTTGTTCTTTGAAGAAATAAAAGGAAAATTGATGTCTCCATTCATGAGAATATTAAATACTGGACTTTAATAATTCAGAGCCTCCTGTCCTACGTGTCTTATTTGCATTACTTTCACAAAGGCTAAAATCAAATCTCCTGTTTTGTTTCATTGTCCACTTCTTCATTTTATCTTTTCTTTTCTATCATTATAAATTATGTTATATTTTAATTTGGTGTAAACTGCTAGAATGATGATCATCTTACTGTATGTTTATAACAAAAATTATACATTTTATAGATGTTATTAATTACATGTAATTTTTATTGTTAATTTTATAGTATTGTTTTAGTGAAAGATATAAATAAACTACTACTACTGTAACACAGGTGTCCCCAAAGTGAGTGACCCCCTGCTCACCAATAGAAGGGGAAAGCCAGCAGAGCACAAGTCCTGGGGGTGGAAACTGCAGTCTACTCACAGTTACCTCCCACCTATCATGTCCCAATAGAGGAGGAACAGAAAGCGATGTCTTAAACGGGTACAAATGTAATATATGTATATAAAAAGTAGTGAACTAAAGTGACTATTTACAGGTTATACATACATATAACTATAACTATATAGACACCTAAATCCAAGCAGGTAAGCATAATGGTCCCAAATGATATGAACAGGTAAGTACAACAATAAATGACATTCATAAAATACAAGGCATACAGTTAACAGTTAATAAACACTCAAAAAATGCACACCATGTATCAAACAATCAATAAATACTCTAACTATGAGATGCGAGTGTTCTCTAGTAGTTCCCTTCCTCTAGGGTGTCTTTCCCTCCTGCCTTTTTATTAAGGCTACCTTTCCCCGAGTGTCACTACCCAGTGGGAGACCCGTTACCCCACTAGCTCATGTGTCCCAAGGACCTGGGAGGAGCAGTGTTTATAAGCTTCCTGCCCTGACTAATATTTCTTCAAGGGAGAGCTCAATTTCAGGCCTCAGTGGGGCAGCATGACTTGCTCACATGTCCCAGTGGCTCAATCCTTCTCAAGGGGAGTTACAGACCTGGGCTGCTTCGTGCATGCCCAGGGCAGTGCTGCTCTGAATGCTGCTCCCCATGCTTGGGAACCTCTCCATTCCCAGGGCCCTTGCAAATTCACTGCAGGGAATGGGTCCCAGAATGCCCATTCATCTCCAGGGCCTTACACCCCACAATTACTCACCCTGAAGTAGCACTGGCTCCCGTGCCTAGCTTCATGCCATGATTGGAGACCTGAGCCACCTTGCTGTGACTCCCAGGATCCCAGTCCCTCACAGACCCTCTGTGCAGTGATGCCTGCATTGCAGCCTGGTCTTATGCTGGGGTGGAAGACCCGAGCTGCCTCACTGTGGCTCCCAGGTTCCTGGTCCCTTGAGGACCCTCTGTGCAGTGAGGCCTGATCCGCAGCCCAGCCTCATGCTGGGGTTGGAGACCTCGCTGTGGCTCCCATGGTCCTGGTCCCTTGCAGACCCTCCATGCAGCAACACCTGCACTGCAGCCTGGCCTTGTGCTGGGGTTGGAGACCTAAGCCACCTCGCTGCGGCTCCCAGGGCCCCAGTCCCGGTCCCTGATGGACCTTCTGTGCAGTGATGCCTGCACCATAGCCCAGCGTCATGCTGGGGTTGGAGACCCAAACCGCCTTGGTGTGGCTCCCAGGGTCCCGGTCCCTCACAGATCTTCTGTGCAGCAATGCCTGCACCACCTACCGCCTCTGTCCAGCAGTGGAATCTTTTGGGCTCTTCTGAGCAGCCAGATATGCCCACTGGGCAGCTCTCTGAGCTCTTCTTGACCCTGGCACCTCTTCCTTCTTCTTCATCCCTTGCTGACTGTGCTGTATGCTCAGCAGGCAGCTGCTCATATCCCATTCTGGGTTTCTGCCCCCTGATTGAAAATGAACCAATTAGGGGGGCTGCAACTACAGTTCCCAATTGTGAAGAGGGACTGGCTAAAAACTAAATACTGTACATCAAACAGGGAGGGAGATTGAGTGGGGAGAATGCTGTTTCCAGAGCAGCTGTTCTCTGAGGATTAAAAAGCCTGGGGCACAATGGCACGACACACAGGAAGAGAGAGAGGAGGAGGAAGGCTCCAAGAGAGAGGAGTCAGGTAGGACTGCTGGGACTGGTGAATCAGAGGAGTTTTTCCAGCATGCCGGGAGGCCACAAACAGGGGAGTAAGCTAGGAATCCACAAAGATGTAAGTTGAATCTTGGATTGCTCTGAGGAGGAGAGGTGCATCAGAGGAGAAACTGAGAAGGAAAGAGCCATGGGTGCTCCTCAGGTGCATTAAAAGTTGAGTTTATTCTTGTTTTTCTTGTTTTTCTTGGACATTGATGTCAACTAATTGTGTCCTAGAGGTGTTGGAAGGGAGAGAGAACCTGAGACCGCAACCTATCAGTATGTGAACTGGTTGTACATGTAAAAAGAGAAAGAATAATAAAGAGAATTGTTCAACCCATATAAGACTTGAACTCAATTGAAAACATAAATCTTGAGTGTTGGTCGAGAGAGCCACCAGAGAGACTGTAGCATAGATAAGAGCCTAGATAGATTGCCAGTGTCCTAGTGTGGCTGTAACACTTCCCACCTAATAACATCAAAATTAATCAAGACATGGGAGGTGAGAGTTGGAATATACTGCAGAAGGCCCTAGACAGGGCAATAAGTGGAATCCTCACACCAATTAAGTCCACTCCTGCCCCCGCCCCCCTTTGGAGTAGAAGGGGAGCAGACTCTCCTCCTGGATCCACCTCTGCCTGTCTCTGATTGGTGGGTTTTGCCCCACCAATCACATTCACTGTCCCTTAAGCCTGGAGAGCCAGGTGAAGCCCAGCAAGCCCACCACACTACCAAATACAATATAACCTCATAAATCTGGTTTTCAAAATTCTGGGATTCTCAAAAGTCCAGCACTTTTAAAAATACACTACACCAGGGAGAAGAGGTGGTCAGTCCCAGAGGAGTGGATGCACACGGAATGGTGGCATGGGGTGGTGTAGTGCAGCAGCAGCTGTCACATGCAAGCTTCCTCTGCAGTGTCCAGGGGGGAGGGGAAGAAGTAGCAGTGGGTGGTTGTGGAGCAGCAGCTGCATGCTGTTTCAAAAATCCAAAATTTTAAAATTTCTGGCAGGTGCTAGGTCCCAAGGATGCCAGATTTATGAGGTTATACTGTAAATCTAAGTAAATTATGTGTAGAATAATATTTACAATGAAAATTTTAAACCAGAGTATTTAAAATGACTTTACTTTCACTTTAATAAAAGGGGTAGATTTGATGGGTGACACAGCAAATGCCTCTTCCACTTGGAAGTGGACCTGTTATTGCTACCTATACAGAAGAGTACATAGCATGTTTTTAGTTTCTTGTAATTTTGTCATGCTTTATCTCTTTGAGATGATATTCTACATGCTGTGATAATTATCAGGGATCCTGGTTTTCTCTGATAAAAAAATTCCAAGTTTTCAGAAATCCCCGATTTTTGGGGGGTTATTAAAAAAAACAAACCAATATCCACATTGTTCTGTGATCAAAATGAAACACCAATAATATATAAATATATTTATTTCATAGACATTTCATAGACAGTAGGGCTGGAAGGGACCTCAGAAGATCATTGAGTCCAGCCCCCTGCCCAAAGGGCAGGAAGTCAGCTGGGGTCATAGGATCCCAGCAAGATAAGCATCCAAATTTCTCTTGAAGGTGTTCAATGTGGGTGCTTGAACCACCTCTAATGGCAGGCTATTCCAGACCTTGGGGGCTTGGACAGTAAAGAAATTCTTCCTTATGTCCAGCCTGAAACAGTCTTGCTGGAGTTTATAACCGTTCGATCTTGTCATCCTTTGGGGCACTCTGGTGAACATTCGTTCCCCCAGTTCCTGCTGCATGTGTGTGGCTCTTCTCTGGACTCTCTCAAGCTTCTCCACAGCCTTTTTGAATTGTGGAGCCCAAAACTGGATGCAGTACTCCAGCTGTGACCTCACCAAGGCCAAGTACAATGGGAGAATGATGTCCCGGGATTATCTTGAGAAGCATCTATGGATGCAAGCCAGTGTTTTGCTCGCTTTGCTAGCCACAGCATCACATTGAAGGCTGATGTTCATCTTGTGGTCAATCATGATCCCCAAATCCTTTTCATCCATAGTGCTAGCCAGCGTAGCACTGCCGAGCCTATAAGGATGCTCCAGGTTTTTCCTCCCAAGGTGGAGAACCTTGCATTTTTCAGTGTTAAACACCATCAGGTTCTCATCTGCCCATTTCTTGAGCCTGTCAAGGTCAGCCTGGGTTGCCCTCCTGTCCTCAGGTGTGGATGCTTTACCCCAGAGTTTGGTATTGTCAAACCTCCTGAGCTTGTCAAAGTCAGCTTTCCTAAACTCAAGGACTTCTGTACTGCTGACTGACTTGCCAGCTTTACGGCAGATGGTGAAGATGGTCAGCTCATGGTCACTGTTGCCAAGCTTCCCATCGATCGTTAGGTCACTGATTAGGTCATCCGCGGTTGCCAGTACCAGGTCGAGCAGCGCTTTACCTCTCATTGGCCCAAGACTTCTTGAGTCAGATAGAGGTCATCCATGCATGAGAGGAAACTTTGCCACTGCTCAGATTTAGCCAAGTGCTCTTCCCACAAGATGTCTGGGTAGTTGAAATCTCCCATGACAACCATGGACCGGGAGCTTGAGGCCTCAGGCAATTCCCTTTAGAACTCCTGGTCAAGCTCTTGACTTCAGGTGGGAGGTCTATAGTAGACTCCCAACATTGTGTCCCCTGTGCCATGTTCCCCATGGATTTTAACCCAGAGGGTCTCCAGCCATCCACCCTGGTCACCAATATCAGCTTGGTGGGGCACGTAGCTCTCCTTGACATTGAGAGCTACACCCTTGCCCCTTTGGTCTACTTGATCTCTCCTGTACAGGGTATAGCCATCTATACCTATGGTCCAGTCATGGGTGGAGTCCCACCAGGTCTCCATTATCCCTATGATGTCATAATTATTTGTGTTAAGCAGGAGGACAAGTTCCTACTGCTTATTCCCCAAGCTCCAAGCTTATAGTAGTGTTTCATTTTGATCACAGAACAATGTGAATTTGGGGTTACTTTTTTAAATCTGAAAATTGGGGATTTTTTTTTATCAGAGAAAACCAGGATCCCTCATCAGAAATCCTGGTTTTCTCTGATTTAAAAAAAAATCCCAATAGCAGCACATCTATGATTTGTGACCTATGATGTTTAATAAGCTTGTGCCCTTCTTATTTCTATAAAAGACCTTCCAAATTTGACCAATTTATAAGCCTTTAAAAATATCCACCCTTGAACCCACTTCCCACCTGAAGACAGGTTATCCAATAGGCAGCAGTATTCTTAACTGCCTTTGCCCCTGAATTTATTTTTAAAAAAATCTTAAAAACTTTTAAAATCTTTAAAAACTCTTTTGTTTGGGAATCCAACCTCTCCTTACATTAAGACATCCATTGGACCTGATCTATGATCATGAGGCTTACTTGTGCAGATGTTTGTGGTGCTGAGAACTGCATCAGAATCATGATCTAAGTCAGGGTGTGGGGAGGGATGGTTGGAACTGGGGAAGGGTTAGCAGGTCTGCTGGGGGTGGTGGTGTTGGTGGGTCTAGGGGGAAGGTTTTGTGGGATTGGAAGGGTCTGGTATATCCATAGGGGGTTGGTGGGTCTCTGATGTGGGGCGGGGGGGTTGATCATATGGGACTGGGACAGTTGGAGGGCTAAAAATAGTCCAGTTGTGGCAGGGGGGGAGTTGTAAAAAAAGCACATTACCAGAGCCAGGGCAAGTGACTGGTCTTTCTTAGTCCCAGTGCTGTG
This sequence comes from Alligator sinensis, assembly GCF_000455745.1. Lineage (NCBI taxonomy): Eukaryota > Metazoa > Chordata > Crocodylia > Alligatoridae > Alligator > Alligator sinensis. The sequence goes on from NW_005841907.1 coordinate 998,776, forward strand.
CTCCAAATATGTACACACATTTGGTTAGATGGGCACAGGATGGCCTAATCTACATAATACACCTCCTGAGCTGAACTGAGTTAGATTGGGCTGGCCACATTTTACACAAAATAAACTCCCCAAGTAAATGTACAGTTCAGTTCTCAGATAGACCTAGGTTAGGTCAATCTAAGTATAACTTCTGCATGTATCCTAGGTCAATAAAGGAAATATAAACAGCAGATAGAAAGGATGGACAAAAGTACTGGTGATTCCACATAGAAGTGAAAGAGTTTTGAAGGGGATGGGAAAAAAAGTAACAAAGAAAGGAAGCAATATGATGAAGGGTAGAACTTTGAGCAGAAGAGGATAAAAATAGTAAGGGATAGGGAACAGAAGACAAAAATGAGGAGAAACAATTGGGGACAGAAAAGTGGTTAAAGGAGACTGTGATTCCTCGTGCTTCACAAACACCCAAAAGATGATGGGGGCATGGCGAGTCTTTATCCAGAGGAATATCAAGATTCTTGGTGGTACAAACTCAATTGTTTTCAAAGTCAGTGATGTGTTGCATGTGGCTATGGACTCCCTATTTATTTATGATTAGTTCTATTCACACGGGTAGTAATTCTCAATGAGTTTTATATTGGGAGTTAACTCTCCTGCGTTCCCCACATGTTGCTTACAGTTTATTGCTTACAGCTTCTGCAAGCTTTATTTAATCCATTTTCTCTCCATTCTTTTACATTTCTGGGGAGTTGAGCACTATGGTCAATAAATAGAGTATGTATATGGACTCCAACACTTTCTAAAAGCACCATTGATTTTAATTTCTGCCTATAATTGAAAAATGACAAACAGACCTTTCTGTGTTGCAAATGTTAAACCCTGTCTTTGAAAGATTGCAAATATTGCAATATTGTATTTTGGATATCTACAAGCTCTGCACATATACTTTTTATCTATTATTTCTTTGCCTCCTGGTTTAGACAAGGGTTCAGCATTACTGCTATTATTGGTCACTGATGAATAAATGCATTTTGCTGTGGCAGCGTTTGATTGGAAGTTGGCAATGACTGATAGTCAGGAGGCTCTTTCCTATAAGATAAACCATGAATTTTAATACAGAAAGTAACATAATAGGAATAGAGGTCTTGTATTTTTTAATTGATCTTTCTATTAATTTATTCATATTTCCAGGCTTGTACTGGTCACAAGGTGGGGTCAGGAAGGAATTCCTGATTCCTCCTCTGTATATAGCTTTCTTTCAGAAAGATGTCTTCATTTTCCTCTGAAGGATTAGTAATTGGCCACATCTGGAAGAAGGACACTGAGGTAAGTGCAGCCAGGTTCCTACTGTTAGAAACCTGACTGCAGTCTCTGGAGTGCTTGCCTGATATAGGTATTGCTCATGTGGTCAGAGCTAAACAAATTGCTAGATTTAGGACCAGGAAAGAATTTTTCTGCAAGACTCCCAGGAGTACCATGTTCCTCTTCTCTTCTCTTCTCTTCTCTTCTCTTCTCTTCTCTTCTCTTCTCTTCCTCTGTATTGTGGGGCATGGTTCACTTTCAAAAGTCATCTTTATCATTATTCTATTTCACCAAACACATTCCATGTCATTGCAGGACTGTTGTCATTAGTAACACAAGTAGTCTCTTCTGCTCTCTTTCTGAAGCACAATGTATACCTTTTTCAGGTTAGTGAACATATATAAGAAGGGTCTTTAATATATTAAGTTCATTATAGGTGTTGGCTGTTTTTTTGAGGTTTGTATTACATATGGGAATATCTGCATTGGATGCTTCTATGGATCCACTGGAACTTAAAATATGTAACATGACTGCCTATGATTGTAGGCAAAGTTCTTCCCAATCCTGTGTTCCTATTCAAAGTGCTTAAGTGCTATCTTCTATATCCTGGATTTTGGAAGGCAGCATCTTTTATTGAAATTAGAATTGCATAATAAATTCAAAATATGAATAAAGGACAAGGAGAATGACACCAATTAAAGACATTATTATTACATCACAAAAGACCCATTAACCATTATACCAAAACATTTGATAACTGGGTAACACTTTACTAGACTAAATTTTTTGCACACTTTATTTTTATACCCAAAAAGAGAAGAGGGGAAGAGTGGTGATGGTGGGACGAACTTAGTTTGCAGATCCTAGTCACAGTATAGCTGCAGCTTCTCCCAGGCCTCTTCTTCCAGCATACCGCTTGGTGGTCTGTATTTTATGCTTTTGGATAGTGAATAGAGTATTTAAAAAAGGAAATGTTAGAGCTGGAGTATTCAAGAGATAACATGATGGAGGGGTAATGATTATTGAATTTTTGATTGAAATCAATCAGAGATTACACGTTTTCAGTCCAAACGATGAAGATGTCATTGATATATCTTAAGTATAGCAAGGATTTAATGGTTCAGTCCTTGATGAATTCTTCTTCCAGGTGGCTTATAAGAAGGTTGGTATATTGTGGGGCCATTTTGGTACCCATAGATGGGCCCATGGTCTAAAGTAAGTGTTGGTTATTGAAAGTGAAGTTGTTTTGTGTGATGATGAAGTGTATAAATTCAGGAATATCTTTTTGGTCTGTACTCTGAGTTGTAATCTTGTTCTTGTCAATATGTAAGACAGGCTTGGATGCCATCCTGGTGTTGAATGTTGGTATATAAGCTGGTAATGTCCATGGTGGGTAGAAGGGTATTGCTGGGAAGGTGTTCTATGTTTTTAAGTTTTTGTAGAAAGTCTCTTTTGTCTTGGACGAAAGGCTTCCATTTTTAATCCTTAAATTTGAAGACCAGAGATCCTGGTTTACTCTGATTAAAAAAAAAAAAAATCTCTAATTTTTGTATGAAAAAAAGGTAATCCAAAATCCACATTATCCCGTGATTAAAATGAAACACCACTAATATATATATATATATATATATATATATATATAAGGTAACCCAAAATCCACAGGATCAATGTCTAAAATGAGGTTTGAGTACAGAAGGCAAACTGGATATCTGTATACAGCTAAGGGCCTTAGCAAAATGACTCCTTAATCTGGAACATGGGTTATAGTTATACAATAATATAATTGTAAGAATGGATGAAAAGTTGATGCTGTAACACAAATGTTTAATGAATTTGGAAAGTCAGTACATAGACAACAAAATAATTGGATTTTTAAAAAGAGCATAACTAAATAACCATTTAAAAATCTTTATCTATCACTTTTATCTGAGAAAACTTTGTAATTCAATGTAAAGTTTGAGACTGTCTTGAGCAATTAAGGTTCAAAAATTAAGTTTCAAAGAGAGTTTAGAAAAGAATGACATGATTAATTTTTCATTGGCTTTATTAAAAGGAATTTCAGATGTTAAATTTGACTGCCTTTCATTATTGAAAAGGTGGTTAGTTTCCTAGCCTTTTTCATTCTAGTAATGGAGGATCTAGACAGGAATTTGTCTATTACTTTAAATTTTCACTTATTAAGTTAGTGATGCCAAATTTTCATGAATATGCATACAAAATAAAAGCATAACTGTATTCACTGGAAAATATTTTAGTGTGTCTGAACATTGTAAAACAAATTCAGTTTTGGAACTGTAAATGTTATCATCAGGGATTCAGGTTTTCTCTGATAAAAAAATCTCCAATATTCAGATTAAAAAAAGGAACCCAAAATCCACATTTTCCCGTGACTAAAGTGAAACACCACTACATATCTGTCTATATACTGGAGCCTCACAAACAGAATATGCAAATAGGCACACTCTTGGTCCAGCATGCAAGTTAGTGTGGGAGTTCACTCAGAAGGGTGAGCACGAGGGGCACAAGGTCCTAGGTGGCGAGCCTCAAGGGAACAGTTGGCACAGCAGTAGCCAAACTACTACCTGTGGAATGGCAGGTGGGATGTGTTGCACCCTGAAGTTCCCCCCCCCCTCTCCCCCCCAAGGCTGAATCCCTCCTCTCTGGTACTCTAAGGCCTCCACCGAGACAGAACCCATGGTTCCAGCCTCCATTCAGACAGAACCCCTGACTCTTGGCTGTGGGGTTTGCCTGGCATGACTCCAGGCACATGGGATCAGGAGCATTGCAACTTCCCCTTGTGAGGTTTGCTCTGTATTGGAGTCTCTAGAATGCCAGTTAGTGGAGCTCCAGAAAGCAGTGCAGAGTCTGCATGTCATCAAGGATGGTGAAGAGGAGATTCACTCCTACTGCCAGGCCCTTCACCCCAAGAAAGAAGAGGGAAGAGCTAAGTCACCTGCCAGCACAAGGGAGCCCAAGAGACACTCCCATACTGTCCTGCCAAGGAGTTGGACAAAAGTTGTCTCCGACCACAAGGCTCACTGCATCAGGGTCACCATTTCCCTGGATCTCTGCAACAGATACAAACCCCTTGCAGCACCAGTAGAGCCTGCAGAGCTGTCAGCTCCTGCAAGTGAGGGAGAAATGCAACCAACTATCATCCCTAAGATGAAATGCAGAATGGTCATTATGGGAGACTCCCTCCTGAGGGGGACAGAGGAGGTCTGCTGCCTCCTGGGAGCCCATATCTGGGATGTGGCTGACAGGATCCCAAAACTTATTCAGCCCTCTGACCACTACCCTATGCTCCTTATCCATATGGGCACAAATGACATGGCTCAGAGCAATCACTGCCAGGTCATGAATGATTACAGGGTTCTGGGAGTGGAGCTCAGGGATTTGGGGAAACAATTGTTTTTTTTTCCTCAAGCCTTCTGGTTAGAGGTCATGGCCTGAGGAGGGAGAGATGCCTTGAGGTAGTTAACAGAAGGCTGTGGCACTGGTTTCCACATGAAGGCTTTGGCTTCTACAACCACAGTCTGCACTTCGGAGAGAGAGGCAGTGGTATGTTGGGAAGAGACAGCCTCCACCTCACTTCAGTGGGGAAGAAGGTCTTCTTAGCCAGAATGACTGACCTTTATGATCAGGCTTTAAACTAAGTTTGCCAGGGGATGGGCAGATAACTACCAGAACAAGCTCACCAAGCATCAACCACAAAATCAGCAGGTTAAGCAGGTTAGGATGCTCAAGGGAACCCATTCTTACCCCATTCAGGAACAGAGATTCTCCATAAGTACAAGGAAGCCTAGGGCCTCCAACAGCATACTTACTTGCTTGAACATTAATGCTAGGAGTTTGAGGAATAAACAGGAGCTGGTCCTTCTGCTCAACAAAAATTACTACAATCTCATAGAGAAAACAGAGACCTAGTGGGACTCCTTTATGACTGGACTATGGGTATAAATGGCTATACCCTATTCAGGACAGATCATGCTAAAAAGGGTGTGGGGATATGGCTCTCTACGTGAAGGAGAGTTACATGTCCCTACAAGCTGAGATTGGCACCCAAAGAGGACAACTGGAGACCCTTTGGGTTAGAATACAAGGGGAACATGGTGAAGGGGATACAATTGTAGGAGTCTACTATAGACCTCTGAATCAGGAACAAGAGCTTGACCAAGAATTCACCAGAAAACTGGCCAAGGACACACACTCTTGGTGCATGGTTGTTACGGGAGACTTCAACTACCTGGACATCTCATGGGAAGAGCACTCAGCCAAATTGATTGATCTCAAAGCTTCCTTACATGAGTGGATAAGCTCTACCGGTCTCAAGAATATTATGGTCTGACAAGAGGTAAGGCACCACTGAAACTGGTACTGGTCAAAGGGTTTGATCTAATCAATGACCTAAGAATCGAAGGGAAGTTGGGTGACAGTGACCATGAGTTGATTACTTTCACTATCCATCACAAAGCTGGCAAGTCAGTCAGCAATCCAGTAGTCCTCAACTTTAGGAAATCTGACTTTCATAAGCTCAGGAGGCTTGTTTTTGAGGCTCTGAGAGGCCATGATTTAACATAGAGGGGAGTTCTTGATGAGTGGTTGCTCCTTAAGGAAGCAATTCTAGAAGCACAAGGGGAGTCTATCTCAACCTGAAGGAAAGGTGGTAAAAGGGCTCAACCATTCCCTCGGCTCAAAAGGGAACTCATGGACCTCCTACATCTAAAAAGAGAAGCTTAAAAAAATTGGAGACGGGAAACACCACTAAGGAGGAGTATTCTATACAGGTCCACACCTGTAGGGAGTGAACTAGGAAAGCCAACGCTGCACCTGAACTCCAAATGGCTACACAAATCAAGGACAATAAAATGTCCTTCTTCAGGTATGTGGGGAGTTGAAAGAAAAACAAGGGCAACACTGGACCCCTACTAAACCAGTTGGGGCAGCTGACTACCAACACCTAGGAAAAAGCCAATCTGCTTAATGATTACTTTGTGTTGGTTTTTCACCAGCCCAAGGAACTGCTCATTGGGACATGATGGGGGATGACCAAGGTGAGGGTGAATATATGACCAGCATTGGCTTGTATCTTGTAAGGGAGCATCTTGAGAGGCTGGACCCCTAAAAATCAGCTGGTCTGGAGAGATTGCACCCAAGAGTGTGAAAGGAACTGGCAGACATCATAGTGTAGCCACTGGCAAGGATATTCAAGAACTCATGGTGCTCAGGTGAAGTACCTGAAGATTGGAAGCGGGCCAATGTGGTGCCTATCTTCAAGAAAGTGAGGAAAGAAGACCCTGGAAACTACAGGTCAATCAGTTTGACCTCAATCCCTGGGAAGATCCTTGAAAAAATATCATAGAAACCATTCTTGACAGGCTAACAGAAGGCAACATTCTGAGGGTTTGTTGTGTGTAGGTCTTGCCCAATCAATCTCATTTCCTTCTATGACCAGGTGACATATCACCTGGACAAAAGGGAAGAGGTTGATATCATATATTTGGACTTAAAAAAGCTTTTGACCTGTTGTCCCATGATGTCCTCATGGGGAAATTGAGCAACAGAGGCCTTGATTACTCCACAGTCTGATGGCTGGGGAACTGGCTCCAAGGTCAGACCCAGACAGTAGTAGTTGATGGAACTGAATCAACATGGCACTCAGTGACTGGTGGTGTCCCCCAAGGCTCCATTCTCAGCTCTATACTCTTTAATGCCTTTATAAATGATCTGGACACTGGTGTCATAAGTGGACTGACTAAGTTCGCTGATGACACCAAACTTTGGGGAACAGTATCTGTGGCAGGACACGGTGTGTGCCGGAGCTGTCAGCCACCAGGTGCCTGATGAGGGCAGCCATGTTGAGTCAGGGGCTGTCTATATAAACAGGGCAGTTTGGCTGCTGGAGGTGAGGCAACAACATTGTCTGGCTGCTGAGATCATCTGGAGGTAAGCGAGGAGCTGTAGGGGATGGTCAGGAGGCTCCTGGTCCTGGGCATGACCTAAAACTGCACCCTGCTGGGAGTGGATGGCCTGGGGGGGCTTTCAGTGGTGCGGGAGTCCCCAGGAAATGCCAGGCCAGTTACTACCCTGGTGAAAGGTGGGTTGGGGTGCCTTAACCCCTAGCCCCCACCACCGGGTGGGTAACCCATTTTGTGTGAAGGGCCCAGAGGGCAGACCCCCGGAGAGAGTGAGGGGCTAAAGTCTCAACCTGATTGAGAGAGTACCCTCGACTGGCCCATGCTGGGGCCAGGACCAGGATGGTCAAAAGGGCCAGGGGCCCACCGCGAGAGATGCCCAAGAGCCAGGGCCCTGGGGTCCTGACTGGCCTGGAGGTGGGCCATGGCTGATAGCCAAAGGTCCCGGGGGGACCACATCTGAGAGGGGAAAATAGTTTCAGGGAGCTAGGTAGCCTGAATGAACGTGGGGTAGGCTGCCTGAATGGAGGGATCGTGGAGGGGTCCTGATAGGCAGATTCTAGGGCCCAGTGTAGGGGCTGGTGATTGATAAGAATACCTAAATGCCATCTGTGAGGCTTGGGCTATGGCGTAGGGAAGGAAAGGAGCCACAGAGAACTCCCCCTGGCATTGGGGAAGCAAAATGGGCAGCCTCCCGCTTAATTGACATCTATTAATTAATCAATTAACATCAAGGCGTGGTGGATGAGAAGGTGGGTGGTTGGCCCAAGAACAGGTGGGCGGGCCATGGAGATTGGCCCCGAGCAGGCCCCTGTTACAGTATCCAAACTTAAGGATAGGCTGGTGATCCAGGCCAATCTCAACAGGCTTGCAAAGTGGGTGGATGAAAACCTGATGGAATTCAATATGGAGAAATACAAGGTGCTCCACTTTGGGGAAGAAAACCCACATCACACTTATAGGCTTAGCAATGCTACACTCGCTAGCACCATGACTGAAAGAGACTTGGGGTCCATGATTGACCACAAGATGAACATGAGCCACCAGTGCAATACCACAGCTGGCAAAGTGAACAAAACTCTGGATTGCATCTACCAATGCAAATCAAGCAAGACCCAGGATGCCATCTTCCCACTGTACTCAGCTTTGGAGAGGCTGCAGCTGGGGTACTGCATCCAATTCTGGGCTTCACAATTCAGGAAAGATGTGGAGAAGCTTGAAAGAGTCCAGAGGAAAGCCATGGGCATGATCAGAGGGCAAGAGAACAGGCCTTATGAAGGGAGGCTGTGACCTATGAGACTCTTCAGCCTGGAGCAGTGCAGGCTCAGGGGTGACTTGATGGCAGCCTATAAGTACATAAGGGGCATGCATCAGGATCTGGGAGAATGCCTGTTCACAAGAGCACCCCAAGGGATGACAAGGTCCAATGGTCACAGACTCCTGCAACACTGTTTTAGGCTGTACATAAGCAAAAACTTCTTTACTGTCTGAGCCCGCAAGGCCTGGAGCAGACTCCTGCTAGTGGTGGTGCAAGCACCGACTCTGGACACCTTTAAGAAACATTTGGATTTTCCTGGGATCCTTTGACTCTAGCTGACTTTCTGCTTCTTGGCCGGGGGATGGACTTCATCTTACGAAGTCCCTTCCAGCTCTAATGTCTATCAAATCTATGAAAAAATGTGGATTTTGGGTTACTTTTTCAATCCAAGAATTGGAGTTTTTTTAGATCAAAGAAAACCAGGATCCCTGTTTTTTATTTGATGAAATATTTTTAATAGAACTAGGTAAGACAGTCTATTTTTTCCATAAATATATTTTTTCTAACAAAGTTGCAAGTAATAATATACACAAATAGTTCCTGTACTTATTTTCTAAGTTTGATAGTGGGATAAATTGTCATCTAAATGTTTCATGTATTACTTTTAGAAGAATAATATGGTTCTGATTAAGACTTTGAATTGAAAAAGAAAAGTTTATCTCACTATTATTTTGATTATTATTGTTACTTTTTCTCTTCAATTCAGAAATCACTGACATATAGATCAGAGTTTTTTATTATAACTTTTATTATTATTTTTAAATGTTTTTGGTATACCTTCTACATTGTTTATTTATCTGTAACTGGAACAGTCAATAAAACACTCATAATATCCTGAGATTCCAAGTGATAAATACAGGAATTTTTTGTGATAGTTAATTACAAATTTTGGTAATTTATAAATTAGTTTTCTTCCTGCATGTTGATGCATATTTTGCTACATACTCCACACTGAATTTAATCTATGCCATCATGGCACAATCCTCCTTTTTATTATACTCATTTTTTTAGTTTTTGACAGCTCTAATATTCTTTTTTCTTCTTGTCACTTCATTTCATTTAGTTTGTAGTTTAGACTTCAGTCCAATGTGGATAATTGGTTATTTTCTCAGTATTTTGTATCTACATGACAAATTATGTTCATCTGAAGATCATTATCATGTTAAAATCTAATGAATTAAAGAAAGCTATATTAACTCTTTCAGGCACTTGCAGTCCCCTGAATTCAATTGTCTGATTTAAAATTTTCTCTTTCTATTTTGATTTGACTCTCACTATTAGTTCTTCTACCAACTGAGGAAATTGACTATATTGAGAAAGTGAAAGTAAGGGTACATACAATTGTTACATTTCTATGTATAAAATCTCAGTTCCACTGGTAGAAATCCCATGGGTAATTTTTTTCAAACGGTTTCTACTAGACCAAAAATGGCAGATCTGGTAGAAACTTCTATCACTTCCAATAAGGAAGAAGTGGCCTGTGGTAGAATTTCTATCAGAAAAATGAATGTATATACACTTGCTTCAGCAATAAAAGACACCATATTGCCTCTGGCATTCCTGCATTCATTGCTTTGCTCACCCCTCCCTGCTGCTTACCTCCAGGGAGACAGTCTGTGATTCATCTGTACTCCACTGCTCAGACTGAGCACAGAGCATACCCCTCCCACTGCCCAGCCCCTTCCCACAGCCCTGGACCTGTGTAGCCGTGAACCCCCTGACCATGAGCAGACCAGGGAATACTCCCCCCAAATCATGAGCAACATAGAACTGCAATCTGAACATAGCCTGGCTTGACTCCACCTCTATCCCCAGACCGCACAGACCTCAGAACACACTCTGTTCCCTGAACCTCTTGACTCACCTTTTCCTGAGATATGAACCCTATAGACCCTACCCTGTAAACCCTACCCTTCCCAAACACCTAGAATACCCCTACACATTCAAACCCTATCTGGTGGCAGCCAGGTCTATGTAGTGAGTCTAGGAAAGGGCAGAGTCTGGGTCCAGTCATGGAAGATCCAAAGTTCCTAGGCCCCAACTCCCCATACCTTGATTTGGGAGCACACAACCTCAAACTGATATAGCAGCATCCAACCCACCAGCACCAAACCCAGCAGAAGTAATGTAACTTGGAGGAGGTAAGCAGAATACCAACCCAGGGGCTGAGAGTGGGAGTGGGGGGGGGGGGGGGGCCCCAACTCCCCCCCCCCCAGGGGCTTAGGAGGGGGAGGGGGGGGGGGGGGTGCCCTAATCCCCTCCCAAGAGTCTTTAGCATGGCAATGAAAGTCCTGTGCTGCCCAACTATAAAAGCTGGGTAGTGCTGCCCCACATACAGCAGTACATAAAGGTGAGTGGGAATTAAGTGAAATGGGCTTTCCATCTGGGGAATTTTCTCACAGTAGGCACAAACCGGTCTTTAGTCGCATATTGGGACTGAAGGGGAGTAAATGGGACCCCAGGGTCAGCTCTTAGGTCTTCCCAGAACAAGGTATCTGGGTCATAAATCCAGTGCCAACATCTAGCAGATAAAACTGTCCTCCCTCCCCATCCCCACAGAGGTTGACATACTTCCTCCCCACCCGAGCCCACTGAATGAGCTTGCCATGTCCCTGCCCAGCACCACCAACATCCAACCTGGCTGCATCCAGTGTTGATCAGACTCACCTGACCTGTGCTGGAACAGGATCTAGTAGCTGACATCAGAGAAGTAAAGATTTACTATAGGTTACTGGAGGGAAAATTGACAAGCTTAAAAAGACAATTGACATGCTCTGGGACTGTTGTCTCAAAGCCTAACACCTGGGGGAGAGAGTGGAGGGAAGAAATGGGTATTGTGGGGAGTGGGATCCTGCCATCTTTGACTGTTAGCTGTCTCTAGGCAGTCATGGGAGCCTGCAAAGAAGGCTGGGATTTGTGCACTGAGGCCTCCTGGTTGGATGCCATCTGCAGTACAGGCTGTCTGCAGAGCACCCACCTGAATCCTGTAATACTTGTGCAGTACTCTACTGGTACTTTTTTCTACTTGAACAAAACTGGTAGAGTTCTTTCAGAGCTTTTGAACACTTGTATACATCCTAATTTTACTCAAAGTACTGTTCACTGTGCAATGGATCCAACTGAAGAAACTGAGAAAAATAGACTTGTCTCTAATCTCTCTCACCAGCAGGGTTAATATGTCTCATAATATTATTCACAAAAATGATAACAGTTATGTTGTTTCAGGGAAGGACACAGTTACATTAAAATTATGCTTTCCATTTTAATCTTGAACTTTCCAAACTGCTTTCAATCCAGATGGATATAATTAATCAAGTTCTTTGGTGCATTCCTGAACCCATACAGAAATTACAGAAAGATTTGGGCATAGAACATAAAATTAAGAAATAAACTCAGAAGAAATTAAAATTATAAATGCAATCCTGCAAACATGTTCATGCCTATAATTTTACATCTCTAGGTAATTCTACCAAATTTTACTTCCTAAATTAGAACACAGCAAAAGTGGTACAAAAAAGGGAACAATGGTATAGAAAACACATTCCATCTATTAAAGAATGAATCATGGAAGGTTACAGAAAAAAATATCACATTCTTTCTTTGGTGTGTGAATACAAGTGAAACTTTTTATTGTTCTGGAGTCATAGATTTTGAGGTTAAGAGGGAGCACTATGCTAATCTACATTAGAGGCAATAGACCTGTCCTGAGTATGGAATTAGCAGCAGAATATTTTCTGGGTAAGGATTAAAAAGATTCTTGACATATGCACAAAGAGAGAGAGAGAGAGACTAACTCCCTTCCTCCCTTCCTTCCTTCTTCCTCCTTCCATCCCTCACTCTGTGGTCTGGTAGTTAGGGGACTAACTTGAGGTGTAGCATACTTGGATTCCACTCACAACTCAAATGTTTGGACAAGGAATTTGGATCAGGGACTCTGATATCTGATGAGTGACCTGACTACTGTTCTTCTACTCAATGAATTGTATCTCAATTAGAAAATAAAAGCTCCTTTTTGCAGTTAATTTTTTATCAAAAAGAAAACAAATCAAACGGTTCTATTTTAATGGACATATATTTGGCCATGTTTTAAACATGTTCAATTGTAGGGGAGCATACTAGGCCATAACAGTGTCAAAGAACTGAATATAATCAGTCTTAAAAAGACACCTTTTCACAGGACTTTCTTTTTTCTGCCCAGGATAGAAATACCAGAATATCCCTTAATTTATATTCTGTTTACCTTATTTATTAATTTATGTTTTTTTCTTGGTGTCCTACACAGACCCCAATAGCATATAAAAATCATCATCATCGTTGTTGTTGTTGTAATAACAACACAGAACTAATTAAAATATTCTGATCAGGAAAAAGGGCTTTGGCTTGAGTTTAAAATGATGATTTCAGGCATGGGTGATTAAGAGACATGCTAGGTTTTTTTCCCCCCAAGTAACTCTGATACCTAGCAAGAGCACCAGAAAAAATATCCTAGCACAATCATTTTGAACATGACAAATGAATAGCTAAAGTTTATATGCCGTTTGGGTGTAAGATAATACTTGTCAAAAGGACTTGTCACATAACTCTGAGAGAACAGAAGCAGAAGTCTGCTCTTTTGTGAGATATACAGGGATTGAATATTAATTGGTGACATCACAGGAATCTGTTGACAACACGTCTTGTAATTTAGCTGTTTAACCAAGCATTTGCTTTACACATCCGTTATCCATAACTGTAGGCAGACATTTCACATTTGAAAACAGTATCTCAGTTTTTATCATATTTAGTAACAACATAGGCCACTTTCATTTGTAATATCTGTACCTCCAGAAACACATTTAAATGATACAATGGTTTCATTGTAATAGCCTTGTGAGGATTTAATGACTGATGTCTTAAGATAGGAATCTGGATTTTAAGACTTGGGAAAATATAGGTCTCATGTTTAGTGCAGTTGAAGAAACTGAAGGCTGGGACTGTAATGTCTAAGTAAAACAATAAGCCATCAATCACCAGCCATTTTTTTTTTGTAGCATATTTCATGTTTGCAGACAAAATGGTGCTTTCCTCCCTCCAGCTGAGTTTACAATGGTTACAGTTAAAAGGGCCTTTTTATTAGATCCAGCTGATAGTTATCAAGAAAATTAGGTAACAAATACAGTAGTTCTGAAGCGCAAAAAGATATGGGTACCACAACAAAGAATCTTCAAGGCCTGCTTTCTGCTTTTCTCTCTTTTTGTGGTACTCTCAGTTATTTGGAGCTTCAGGATGGCTCAAAATAATACTGTGTGAAAGGAAACTCCAATGAAATCATTATAATAAGTCGAACATAGTGTCAACAAGGTGAGTTTCAGAAAGTGCAACTTATTCTGTGGTAATTTTGCAGAGAGACTCGAGAGAAAACAGGGGAAACAGCCAGCTGTCAATTGGCACACCTTGTATATAGTCATTATATTAAAACATTAGCAATTCTCCATGGAATATTGAGTTGGCTCAGAGCAGAGAGAGGACAGACATGTTCTCCATAAATCTGTGACATGATCTGCAGAGGTTGATTTTCATATGCAATAAATATGATTAAAATCACATGTAGATATGGTTGCTGAATTGTTCATGCTTACTGAATTGTGCAGGGGACATGAATGGCACGTGCCCCCAGCAGGTGGCAGGGCATGGCTGTGCTGGCAGCAGTGGGAACATGGGGGCAGTGAGTGGGGAGCTCCCGCAGATACCGCTGGCACTGTCAGCGGTGGGGGGGTGGAGTTGGTGAGCTCCGACCAGGGGTTGGCGACCACCCACAGGCACCACCAGAATCATCGACAGTGGCCAGGGGCAATCGTGGACTGCCCACAGACACCGCTAGTGGTGTTGGCAGTGGGGAAGCAAGTGGCAACCACCCACAGGTGCCACCAACAGTGTTGGCAGTGCCATTTGGAAGGGGGTGCACCGCCACGTTCAAGGGTTGCATGTGCACCCGCGTGCACCCCCTACATGTCACCCCTGGCAGAGGACTTTCAAAGTGTCCAGCTATTTTGAAAAGGCTAAGAAAAGCTATAAAGAAGCCTAAGCAATAATGTAAATAAACTTGGATAAACTTAGTAAGTGGGTGGATACAAACCTGATAACGTTCAATACCGATAAATGTAAGGTACTCCACCTTGGGAAAAAAACCCCGCAGCATACTTATAAGCTTGGCAGTGCTACACTTGCTAGCACCACTGCTGGAAGAGACTTGGGGTTCATGATTGACCACAAGATGAACATGAGCCACCAATGCAATGTCTCAGCTGGTAAAGCAAGCAAAACTGTGGCTTGCATCCATAGATGCTTCTCAAGTAAATCTCAGGATGTCATCCTCCCACTGTACTCAGCCTTGGTGAGGCTGCAGCTAGAGTACTGCATCCAATTCTGGGATCCACAATTCAAGAAGGATGTTGAGAAGCTTGAGAGAGTCCAGAGGAGAGCCACACACATGATTGATGGCAAGAGAATAGACCTTATGATGAGAGGCTGGGAGCCATGGGACCCTTCAGCCTGGAAAAGCACAGGATCAGGGGGGACCTGGTGGCTGCTTATAAGTACATAAGGGATGTGTATCAAGACCTGGGAGAATGTCTGTTCACCAGAGCACCCCAAGGAAAAACAAGGACCCACGGTCATAAACTCCTCCAAGACCATTTGAGGCTGGACATAAGAAAAATTTTCTTTACTGTCTGAGCCCTGGAATAGACTCCCTCCAGAAGTGGTGCAGGCACCTACTCTGGACTTATTCAAGAAATGCTTGAATGCTTATCTTGCTGGAATCCTTTGACCCTAGCTGACTTTCTGCCCCTGGGGCAGGGGGCTGAACTTGATGATCTTCAAGTTCCCTTCCAGGCCTAACGTCTATGAAATGTATGAAATCTATGAAATACATAAAACAAAAGGTTCCATCTTCTGTTTTACTATGTACCTATTTCTGATTCTTTTCTACCAAGTGTAACAATTCCTTTTTTTTCCTATTCACTCTTTTAGTCAATATGCTTTCTAGTTTTTGCACACAGAAAGCTGCCTTAACATCTTTTTAAAACTGCCCCGTGTCTGTATTAATTACTGGTGCAGTCATTACAGTAGGTGCATTAATATTGATTGAATAGGTATTAATATTGGTTTTTAATCACCAAGACATCCATCCCTAATCTCATTGCGTTAGCTGCTCACTAAAACACCAGCTGAACTATCCTATTATGTCCAATGTGCCATGAATGACATTGAAATAAAATATTTTTAAAAAGCATTATGTGAGAGAAAAAATTCTGAAATGGTCAAAGAATGGAATAATCACTTTAATCAGGATATCAAACTCATCTGTCTCCATGGGTCAAGTAAGAAGCAGGCCAGATCGGGCCCACAGACTGACCCTGTGTACCAGATCCAGGGCCATTCTGGTGTGTATGCTGTATGCAGCATGTGCCCGAGACTGGTCCCACATGCTATACCCATGCATGCTGGCTTTAGCCCTGCATGCCATATGTAGCACACATTGGACCCATCCCAGAGCACTGCATGTAGTATGTGTGGCTGGTTCGGGGTACTTGCTGCATGCAGTGCCCACTCTGGACCAGCTCAGTATGCTGACTCTAGCATGTGGGACTGTCTGTGGGCACAACCCAGGCCATCACCAAATGCAGCATGCAGGACTGGTCCAGCACAGCTATCATATGCAATGTGGATTTTGAACTGGCCCTTTGCACTCCCAGTGCATATTCCAAGTCCATCCATTTGTGCCACATGCAGCATAAATTAGACTGGCTCTTTATGCCACATCGGAAACCCACAGATAGCACCATGGGCCAGATGATAGGGCTCCACAGATGGTATCCAGTCTGTAGGCCATATCTTTGATACCCCTGACTTATATTAACAAGCACTAATGAGATACAAATGTTAATACTTCAGAAGTTAAATGGGAGATGCTACAATTAAAAATATTTAAAAAATAAAGCAATTCAATTTTGCAAATCGATCTTCTCAAGTTTATTTTCTGTGTTCCTTAAAGAACAAGATTTTTCTTATAAGAAAGTTATTCAAAGGGCATATCAAGAAAAGATTGGGTGGAGGAGAACATTTTAGTGACATATATTTATAGAAAGTTTTATGCTGATAAAGTTGTAGCATGCTAATTTATTTCTTTTAGGAATCCTGCTGATATAGTGAGGAGCTTCTGGAGTAGGAATCAGTCCTCCATAGGTTTTCTTCCTTGAGAAATCTCAGGTGCTCATGAGACTGAAAAGCCTCGTGGCCTACTATTTCTCTCAGCTAAGGGGGAAACTAGAAGAAACTTTCCCTGACCAGATTTCCTCTCCTTGTTCCTCTCAATGCGGGGAATACAATTTTGTTTCAGATAAATGGTTTTAGAATTAAGTATTTAATATGTAATAATACTTTTGTGGCAGCAAAATCCCAGAGTAGGCCAAGAGTAATCACTACATTTCCAATTCAAATAACCCATCTCATAGAATCAACATAAAATATCCTTGGGTGATGCAATAATACAGAGGGGGTTGCCTAAAAATTCCTGCATAAAGAGAGAATAAAGCACTGATGAATGGAATTGTGGCCTAAATAGGTTAGGTATTACGCACATCTTTCCCTCACCTCCCATTACCATTAACATAAAATGCTCCTCTGACATGATCTGGAAGATGTAGTCATCTATTATAAAATAATTATAAGAAAGATACAGAATAAATTCTCTGAACCATGATTATAAATTGATTTAAATTGATTTGAACTGTTTAATGGCAAGGTCATTGGCTTGTGTGCTTTGGCTACTGTTTATTGTACAAAAGTTAATTTCACTGTTGCTCTACCCTAGCTAACTTGCTTGTTGTATTCACTTGTCTTTTCTCCTAAGATAAGATTAAAATCACATGGGCAATGACTTTATTATATAACATGTTTGAATCATAGATCCTGTTTTTGTCTGATTAAAAAAATCCCTAATTTTTGGATTAAAATACAGTAACCCAAATCCACATTTTTCCTTGAAAAAAAATGAAATACCACTAGTGTGTGCGTGTGTGTGTGTGTGTGTATATATATATATATAGTGCGTGGTGTTTCGTTTTAATAATGGAGAAGTGTGTATTTTGGGTTACATTACTGAAAATTGGGGATTTTTTTTTGATCAGAGGAAACCAGGATCCCTGGTTATAATACAAGTGTTGCTCAGTGGAACTGAGTTTAGAGCATCCATATGAGCATTACCATTTCTTTTATTGTGTGCTCACGTTTGACTTAAAATAATCTGTATATCAGTCAGAAAAGTGGGAGAACAAAAGCATTTGGAGGTAAATTGTGGGCTGGTATAAGTCAACACTGGCATGTCTACACTTGATTCTATGGTGATGTAGCAACACGCTATGGTGACATAGCATCTGTGAGCAAAAACCATGACACTGCTGCTACATCTCTGTAGTAATGTGCTTCCTTGGTATAGTGCATTGTTATAGTGATATAGCAGTTAAAAATAACCATGTATTGCCAGCATGGTGTAGTATGGGCTGTTACTATGCCATTATTTAGTAATTCCTTTTGGAAGTATTAAATGATGCCGCGGTATCAATGGCACCATAGGGGCACGTGTAGATGTGCCCACTGTTTTGTTGATGTTAATGGAACTATATTGTTTTATACACCTCAGAATCTGTCCCAGCAAATTTTATGAAAGCTTTAGCAGGTTCATGCTATTACCTTCCTTAATTATAATATCATACTGTTCTGATTATAAGCTGATTTACATATAAGTTGACTCTACATTTTCCAGTTCAATTTTAGGGACCCCCCCACAGTTTTTTTCATGAATAGAAGTTAATAACTATATAGAATGATGTTAGGTATAGCCAAGCAAAGGGCCCAAAGGGTTGGAAGCACTAAAAATACTAAAATAAAATAATACTGTGAAAGTACTGTGTCTAACCTAATGAAGTATTCTAGCCTCTCTTTTCTCAGCTTGCTCTGTCTGGAATAATTATGGTATTTTCCAACTCTCCCCTGCCACATCTTGATTAGTATATGATATTATTAGTCGGGAGGTGTTATTTGTTATCTACCACAGTAAAAATCTGGCAATCTATAGGGGGGAAGAGGATCTTCTTGAGTTATCTTCTTTTTTTGGTAATTCTTGTGTAGGATAACTAATGTTGACCATCAAATTGAAATCACAGTCTTACTTCATTTAGATTAACAATTTTCTTTATTTATCCATGCTCAAACTTACATCCACAATCAACTTGCTGTTTGCAAGATTGTCATTACTTCTTTACAATCATTACTTCAACTTAAACAGAATCTAACTCAGGTATAATTTTAATTTAACACCTACACTGCTTATCTAACACTCTTATTCAGTCTGTTTTATATCACACAGGGTTTTATTTATTTATTTAATTTTTCATCTCTAAGCATGGTCTCTCTTCCCGAGAACTTGCAGCATCTTCTACCAGTCTCATTTGTGTATCCCTTTTAGCTAGAGCCCAATTGGCTCACAAAAAAGTCCAACAATAAACAACAACAAAACCCCTGGTCCCAGTATCCTCAATGAGAGCAGGGTTCCTCCCCCACTTTCTCTGTCATGGAATATTACTTTTCCAGGATTTCTCACCAGAAATTCCCAGTTTAATTAACTCAGCTTAATTTTTTCATTCTTCTCAAGCCCGGTCCTCTGGGATTTTTTTTTCTCTGCCTTCTTCCCAAGCTTTTTCTTTTCTGCCCTCTTCTGGCATCTGTTTTTCCTGGGCTCTGCCCCTCTCTGCTCCGGGTTGCTGAAATTTCATGGAACAGCTACTCTGGAAGTTCTGCCCACTTCCTGTTCTCCCGTCCCTGTCTTCTTTGGACTCTTTTCCTATGGTGGGTGTTTTATTTATTACCCCTGTTTATTCACAAATACACTTTAAACAATTCTGACTTGACATTTTTATTACATGCACAAAAATACTGTAAGTACATGAATCAAGATTGTTGGGGGGCCTCAGTTTTACAAGTTGACCTGTATATAAGCCAAATGTGATGATGATGGTTCTTTTGGAGGGGGAAAAGGTAGACTTATAATCAGTAGATTTAGTTAAGGCATGGTCAATTGCTTAATACATTCATAAAGACCTAATTCTTTTATTCTTTTTTATGATAATTGTCATGGCATTTTAAACAACATTGCACAACACAAGCCATGGGAGGTATCTTTGGACCAAATATTTACTTAGCTGAAAGAATTAAAAATACATGTCTAGTAAAAGAATCCAAATATTTATTGTGCTTATATTTTTGGAAGGAAGAAAAAGCCCTAGCAATTAAGGACTAATTGAAATACAAATGCAGATATAATATAAATCAGTATTTATTATGTAATAATATATTTAATTTGATAACTTTTTTGTATTTCAGATATCACTCAAGGATTCATTTTAAGTCTTTTTTTTATTAAATTCTCCAGGCATTTTCTCATATTACATTTTCTCAGGTAATGTAGTTTATGGAACATGATATTAAAGGGCACTACCAGTGTAAAAATATTTTCTTTTTCAAACAAAGTTGATTAAAGTATTTTAATTGCATGCTTCTTCCTAGCTGTTTTATGACTGATCATTTCTATGAGATGCTATATCAATTTAAATTCCATAAATATCACTTTATGTTAAGAAGAATATACAGACCTGTTTGAATTTTAGGATGTTTAATATCCAGATATTTTATAATAGGGCTGTGCAAGACGGCTGTGTTTCATTTCAGTTTTGGATTGAGCCATTTCAGAGGATGATGATTCAGTGATTAATTTCAATGTTTTGGATGACTGTTCCATTTCATTTGAGCTGAATCTGTTTTGGAGTTTCAAAGCTGTTTCGGTGATTTGTTCATAGACTATAATGGGGAATCACTAAAATGACTATAACTTTGTCATTGCTTCCCTGATTTGGATGGAAATCACAGAAATGGTAGCCCGTTCTAAGGGTATGAATCCTGCCAAGTGTCAAGGAGATAGGTGCAGGGGTTTTTGTGAAACTGCTCCTCAAACTCTTCAAAGCAAAACTCATGTCTTGTGTGTCAAGGCAGAGTGGGATGAAAACAGCAGGCATGGTAGCCCCTTCTACAGCCACAAAGACTGCCAGCTTTGAAGGAGGTAGGTGCAGGGGTTTCTGCAAAAGTGCACCTCAAATTGTTGAAAGCAAAACTCATGACACTTGTATGTGTGTAGGCAGAGCCAGATGAAACCAGCAGGGATAGTAGTCTGTAACAGGGGATCTTCCTGGTGCTGATTAGATCTCCACCCACCCACCTGTTTTTGGGCCACCCCTCTTTACCTGCCATGCCTTGATGCAAAACTGATTCAGATGTTTCCCATGTGGGAGGCTGCCCATCCAGGTGTCTTGTGGTGACATCCATTCTGCAGCTTTGTACCTGACCTATACTGTGGCACATGCCTCGCAAATTGCATCCTTTGCCCCCTCCAACTGTGGTCCCCTCTGTGGGACCTTTGGCTCTCCCTTAGGCCCTGGACCCACCTTTAGGCCAATCGTAATCCCAAGCCTCTTGCTCTGGGCATTCCTCATGATGGGCCCCTGGCCCTTTGATACCCCTTTGGGTCCTGGCCCCAGTATGGACCAGTCAAGGGTACCTCTGAAATCTTTTATTAAATCAACTGAATAGTTGGAGAAATATATCTTAGCAAGGTTTCAGGTTTAGAAACCCTTCGTCAGGCTAAGGAAGCATCTGCAGTTGGTGTATATGTACTTTTCCTGGATGGAATGAATAGTGAAGAAGCCAGAGGCTGGTACACATGCAAGAAAGCCAGTCAATGAAAAGCTAAACTGAGGTGTCAGGGTGTGAGGGGGAGAGGATGGGGGGGCGGGGGGCAAGAGGGATGTAGCAGGTAAAAGTGGAGAGGTACCTGGGGAGTCACATGTCAGACAGGTTATAGTGTGTCATAAATCCAATGTCTATACTGAGTTCATGAGTTTTTGTATCCAGGAAGTTGTTGAAGTGAAGTTCATAGGCTCATCTGTGAAAAGTGGTTTGCAGATTCAAACAAGCACCAAACCTCACTAACCTCATTACCAGAAGCAAACTTCCTACAGCCCAAAACACACCAAATGGATCCAGACCGTGCAATAACAAGAAATGCAAATGCTACCAACTTGAGCAACACTCCAGTACCCCTACAATTACTACACCCCACAATAGAACAGTCACCACTCCTAGATCTTACAGGTGCCCCTACTGAAACATTATATATCTCATCCAGTGCACCAAATGCCCTGATGGAAAATATGTAGGAGACACCAAGCAACAACTGCACACCAGAATGAATGCACACTGGAAATCTATTGCTACCAACTTGAGCAACACTCCAGTACCCCTACAATTACTACACCCCACAATAGAACAGTCACCACTCCTAGATCTTACAGGTGCCCCTACTGAAACATTATATATCTCATCCAGTGCACCAAATGCCCTGATGGAAAATATGTAGGAGACACCAAGCAACAACTGCACACCAGAATGAATGCACACTGGAAATCTATTACAGTCAACTCCCTATGGGGGCACAATTTTCATAAGAAAGGAAATCTGTCTCCAATCTCTCAGGCCTGATCCTAAAAGGGAATTTACAAACCACCTCTCCCCTTTTACCTGCTACATCCACCTTGCCCCACCTCCCTCCCATTCTGTCCCTCACACCCTGACACCTCAATTTACACTTTCACTGACTGGCTTTCTTGCCTGCATTGCATGCCAGCCTCTGGCTTCTTTACTATTCTTTCCATCCAGGAAGAGCACACATACCAACTGTAGATGCTTCCTCAGCCTAATGAAGGGTTTTCAACCTGAAAGCTTGCTAAGATATATTTCTCCAACTATTCAGTTGGTCTAATAAAAAATATCAGATTGACCCAAAGAACCTTGTCTGCCTTGTGTCTGCTAAGGCAGAGTGGAATGAATGCAGCCGGGATGGTAGCCTGTAACAGGAGGCTTTCCCAGCGTAGGTGAGATCTTGGCCTGCCCATCTGTTTCTGGGCCATCCACCTTTCATCTGCTGTGCCTTGATGGAAAACCGATTCAGATGTTACCCAGGTGGGCGATTGCCCATTTAGGCCCTTAATGCCTAGGGGTGGCATCCATTCCACAGCTTGGCATTCCAGGCAGCTAAGCCAACCTGAAGCCCCACAACTCCACTGCCACCAGCAAGCCTCAGGCCTCTCAAAGATATTACATATCTGGGCTTTCCCTAGCCAGGACTGTGTGTGCATGTGGTAGCTGGAAGTTATAAGACACTTCCTACCCACCTTTCAGTAGGGAGGTTTGTGGTCCTGGCAGTCCCACTACTAGCAGTCCCACCAGGCCTCCTGATCCTGGAAGGGTGCAGTATTAGATCATGCCCAGGACTTGGAGCCTCCTTCTTCCCCATAGCCCCAGTCCATACCTCCAAGTTTATCCTGGCATGTGAACTCAGCAGGGACATGTTCTTCCCCTGCTGGCTGATGATACAGTAAGTGCCACCTTCATGTCTGAGAGTGGGGCATTAAATGGTTTAAAAAAAATAAAAAGGAAATAGATGTGGACAGAGTGAGGAAGCTGGCATCATTCTGTTTGCACATGGAGCTTGTGGAACCCCAGCAGCAGGAGGTTTACTTTGAGGAACACCAGCTGCTCCAACAAACCAGGATCCAAGGAGGTGCTGTGGGGTGTCAAAACATCACCAGCAATGCTGAACACTCTTT
>NW_005841907.1:1022065-1038447 GCF_000455745.1 Alligator sinensis
TTCTCTCAGAACACTGGTTGGTGAACAGGACAGGTGATCCTACCACATTTGGCTGCAGCTTGCCCAGTAGGCCAAGGGGTTTTAGAGCAGCTCCTCTACATCCTCAGTGAAATAGGTACCCACCGAGGCCTCAACGCTACCTGCCCATTGCTGGGGTCTGGCGCTTCTGGACCTCACCATTGAAGCCATGCCCTTGGCCCACATTGGCAGCACCTGTGGTGGAGGAGACTGGCTGCTGCTAGGAGTGCTGGCATGGGAAAGTGGATCGCCCTCTTCCACGTCCTCTGCCTCTGCCCTTCTGCCTCCCTGACTCTGTTGACCAGCACCTCCATCCAGTGATCCAGGGTTTTGCTGGTGCACATGCTCCCCTTCACCCTCAGGTCTCCCTCCTTCAGCCGCTTCACCAATGCCTGCACGTCTGGTGACAGTGGCTTGCCTCAGCCAGGAACATCGATCCCCTGGAACTTCTCCATTTGGTTCTGAATCTCCCTTACTATGGGGATCACCTGGCTAAGGAGGGCATCGACAGGGCTGACACTTTCGCTGGCCTCAAAGAATGGCTTGAGGACTACCAACTTCTGGGCGATGGTATCCCACTTAGCTTTGTTAAGGTGGCCACTGCTCCCAATGTCCCTGAGAAAGGCCATCTCATGGATGGCCTTCTGTTGCTCAACCAGCGTTTTGAGCATCAGGTACATGGAGTTCCACCGACTCTCCACATCCTGCATGATTTTGTTTATAAGGTACCTCAGGAGGACATATAGTCCAATCCCTTGTTTCAGAGTTCCTGTTCTTCATTATTCTTGACCTTTTAGCTTTTAGTGTTTTGTAAACTTTTTTTTTCTGAATTAATATTGGAGACATATTTTCTAGGGCTGTGTGAAGCTTCTGTCCCTGATTCAATTCGGCAGAGATTCAGCCCAATTCGGTGGTGGAATCTCCAAATTCAAATTGAATCAGACAACCCTTTAATCTCTCTGAATTGAATTGGAACCCTATGAAGTGATTTGGAGAGATTCAGAGAGACTCAGTGATTCAGACATAGAGACAGGTTTAAATGTTTTTTCTACATATCTCTAGGTAACAGGGGCTCATGAATGCTGTGATGCTAGGACACATAGCGTGCACCATAGAAGCATGGCGGGGGCTCCCCAGCACACACAGCAGCAGACCTGGAAGAAGACCAGAAGCACTTTCAGTCTACTTCTGGATCCGCCGGGAAGCGTGCTGGGGGACCCCGACCACTTTCCCCCCAGCTCAGTGACTGGTGCCTCATGTGTCCGGGGGGGGACGGACACTCAGGGTCCCCCTCTGGCCAATCAGTGAACCAGGGGAGCCCAGGGGGTCCCCCAGCGTGCTCTCAGGTCGACTCAGAAGTAGACCTGAAATAGGTCTGGTCCAATTCCGGGTTCACTGCTGAGCATGTGGAGGGACCCTCCATACTCCTGTAGGATGCTCCATGAGCCCCAGCATCACAGTGATCATGATCCATGCCTGCTAACTCAAGGTATGTAGAAAAAACTTTTAATTCTGTGTCTGTCTCTGAATTGCTGATTCTCTGAATCAGCATCAAATCTTCAGATTCAGATTCAGCCAAATCAAATCAGGGACACTGATCTGAATCAATTAATCAAATCACTGTCCCTGATTTGGGCTGAATCTGAATCCAAATTGAATAGGACCCACTTCACACACCCCTAATATTTACCTCACTGGTCCACAGGGCCAGATCTGGTCCAGGTTCCCATTCTCACTGCACATTGCTAAATCTGGGACATGGATTCCATCTTGTGGCATGGACCCACCCTGACTGGTCCCTGATCCTGCCCATTTTTCTTAGTGCACTTCCACCACTCTCGCAGCATACTAGTGTGCTGCAGCACATCCTTTGGGAATCACTGAGCTAGGCCGTAATCTTTTTCTTCTAACAAAGACTTTGTGTCTCAGTCTTAGTTGTCCAAGCCCAGAGGGAGGACAACTACTCAGTAATGAATGGGAAAGTGTTTTTTGTAGTGATGTTATGTAGTTTTATTTATATTGGTTGTTTTCTTTTTGAATTAGTGAAAGAGTGGGCCAGATATACTAGTGGTGTAGATGATGTCCTATGATTGAAATCAGCAGAGCTGCGTTCATTTGTATCAGCTGTGGATCTAGGTGGGATTAATCTAGGTATCTCAGCGAAGTGAGACATATCAAGTTTTTAGTATGAGCTTATACCAGTGGAAAGAGTTATAGAAACCTAGGATATAATATGGATATTCTGTTGTAAACCCACCCCCTATTTTCCACTAGAGTTTGAAGTTTGTTTGTTTTTTAAAGAAATTAGTGTTATCTCAATATGATAGAAGGTAGGTTTAACACTGAGCTAATTGCTTTTAGAAAGTAAATGTCAATACTTGAAAAGTAACAGTCATATTTTCTTTTATTTGTAATGTGATGAAAAAAATAATTCTTACTTTGTGTCTTTGGAACAAAAGTTACTAAACTACAAATATGTTGTGAACTGCAAATTCATTGCTGGTGCTTATACTTTTTGAATGAAAAGAATCTAGAGGTCCCTATTTTTTCTCTGTATTTCTAGAAACAAAGAAACAAACAAAAAAGCCCACAAATATATTTTAAATGTACTTTTTAAGTATTGTTAAAATAACCGTGACTTTAGTTTCAGCTATTTGTTATTCCTAGTAGCACTCTCTGAAGTAATGGAAATCTTTCTTTAAAAACAATTTAATTTGTGAGTCACAGAAAAGAAAATGAAGAAAAGCAAAGATGGTGGTGGTACATAATTATCCAAATATAATTAAAGTACACAATAGAAGTATTGGTTGCAGGTGGCTGACAGTACGATAGGTAAGAGTAAGTAAACACCATTAAAACAGGTTCAACTGTGCGGTGTTGCATATGAAATCACTGTGAGACAAAAGGATCACAAACTAGATTATTTAATAAAGGGAAACCAAATAGCAATATGTTGGTTATTTATTCCAGTTTTATATTAACAAAAAACTTCCTATGACAAAAATGACTTTACATTATACCAGGATGACTGCCCAGTGCATACACAAAGGAGTTTAGCTACCGGGATGCAAGAGTGAAGAGACGCACATAAAAGAAGGGTCACCTTTGGTGAATGCTTATTTCTATTTAGCCCAAAGAAAGCAGCAGATATTGTCCACTGACCAATTAAGGAGAATCCTAAATCTAAAATCAATCTTTTGACTCAATACGTGTTCAAAAATGATTGGCTCTCAGAATACTCCTCCAGCGACCCCATATATTTCTTTAAGGGGTTTAGACACACCATTGTGTGTTTCATATATTGTACCAGGTGGTGAGTTGCACAGCCCAAAGTGTTTCATTTTAAAGCATTTTATTTTTTTATATAACCTTTGGATATCATGAGCAACGTAGGGCAAGAGCTGGCACCCTTTTTCAAGCCTTGGCCTTCCATGGTACATCAGTGGTAGTGAGGGGGAAGGGAGGAGGATGAGTTTCCCTGTGCCTCTGCCGGAACCATGCAACTGCGAGCAGCTCCTGTGCTGCTGCTGTCTCTCCCTACCACCACCTGTGCTTCCACTGCCCCAACCCAGTCTGGCACACCTCCTCACTGTCTAGAAGCTAGACTCATACCACAACTTTGGGGAAGGGGTACAGGTAGGAGGGGATGCAAGGAAGCGGCAGTGGTACCGACACAACTTCCAGCCAGGAAAGGGGAAATTGGGGGTCAGGGATAGAGGTGGGAAAAAGTGGCATCAATGTGGAAGCAGCATGTTGATATCTGGCCCAGCCCCAGTGCAGCTCCTTACTACTCAGCTTCAGTGCAGACATGAGCACAGGCAAAGCCCTGCAGCAGTGTGGGCTGGATCCAGTGGCTTCAGAGACTAGATGCAGCTGTGGGCTGTACGTTGCTGACCCCTGTTGTAGGGGGTTTCCATGTTAGAATGATACTTCTGTTTTTCAGATGAGAACACAAAAATCATGTAACGGTCTTACAGAGACTGGGACTAGGTCTTTTGGGAACCAGGCCACTCTTTGGTGAGGAACAAAGAAGGACTGGCTTTGTTATTCATTATAAGACAAAACAAATTATTTTATAAATTCTTTTGTTGGCGCTGATGTTTTTATTTTTCCAATAAAGGGTATACTATTAAAATAGAAATAAAAAATTGGCTTTCCATCACATTGAGAAGGTTTTTAATATCATATTATGCCTGTTATTTAACAGATTTTTTAACAGAAACATAAGGCAATTTTCATCAGTGGAAACATAATGCTTGGCTAAATATCATAAAAATAATTGTGAAAATAGAAGAAATCTTGCTCCAATATTTGGAAAATGTTGGGTAATTCATAAAGAGTGTTAAAAGGGATGAACATTTGTATGGTAGATATGGTTCCCAAAATGAGATTGACATTTCTAAATGATTTTCACAGCATTAGTGTTCTCATGTCATAAAATATACTTTAAATAGTGTTTGTCATACAAAAGATCACATTTTGATATTTCTGTATGGAGCAATATACATAGATGTATATTTGGAAGATATTGCATCCAGTTGTATTTTACTGAAGTGCTGACTAGGTCTCTTTTTTTCTGTACAGGTAAGACAATGGGGTCAAAAGAGAATATTATTTGTTCATGAGCTGTGACTATGGTCAATCTTCTCAATACTTTAGTCTGTTCTTGAAAAAGTAATCTCAGACTGAATAAAGGCTTAAAATAAATCAACAGTGTGGTAATGTTTGACAATCCTATTAATTCTAACTTTATTATACTTTTCATATTCATTCACTGTAGTTCTTAGGTGGTTACGAAAAAATAGTTCAACCTAATAATCAAAATTTTATACTGTATGAATAGAAAATTGAAAAAAAAATCCTATACATTTCAGAATGGTTTAGTACTATGACTCTAGTTTATAACTGTGAGAAAAATATATGTAGGGGTCTAAGCATTATAAATATAACAACATTTGTGAATGCTTTGAGGGGTATGCTATTAAACTACGTAATTAAACAAATATCTTTTATTTAGTATCAGTGTACTTATTTGGAGTTATGTAGGATGTTATTATCCATGTAGCCCGAAGACCTAAATTCTTAAATCCTATTGAATTTGAATGGCAGATGGGTATCCAACACCTTTACATTCCTTTGAAAGTCTCAGCCATAACCTTTTACTAAGTTCTTAGGCTTCCTTTCGCATTATAATTAGGGTGATCATATGGAAATCTAGAACATCTGGGATAGCCAGGACACTGCTCCTCCTCTTCTCCCCAAGTCCACAGCACTGCTGCAGGCAGTAGCAGAGGCTGGATATGGGCTCAGTCTGGCAGGGATCAACCAGCTAGGACTGGCCTATGAAATCCAGGACTGTCCTGGCCAAACCAGGATGTATGGTCACCCCAATTATAAGGAGTTGAGAACCTGTAGAAAGTAACCATGCATTTTCCTTTTCCATTTTCTGAAATTACCATCAGTTTATAGGTTGTTTTAAATTAATATTATTATAGATTTGTAGCTATAATTTAGTTTTTGTATACAGTTGGATTCATAATAAATTGGCTGTGATATGCTTGGACTAAAAGGAATAGATGATATCAAGGCACCATCTGTGCATGCCCAAACTATATATTCCTATATCAATTTATAAGATTTTTCATTACTTTGAGAGCCCTTTCAATGGGCCTGATTTAATCCTTGAAGGGAATTGGGCTGGGCACCTAAGGACACAGGCATATAAAAATTATTTGTGATGAAAATTATTTAAAATATGTGCTGTAATCTATTAACCACTTTCCCTTTGTGCGGAATATATGGCCAAAACCTGTTTCCTTCAAAATACTGTCCCTGATTCTAGACTTCTGTATAACTCCCAATTAAATTAGTGAGAGTTTTGAATAAGTAATGATGGAGGATCTTTTTTTAATATAATGTGGTTTATATTCCTGTCATACTGTGACCTTAAAAATGGTTTTGGAAGAATTAGTTTAATAATCTGATGAAGATTTGCAAAGAACTGAAAGCTTAGCCTCCTTTGTAAGGGAACTTAACACCTAAGAAAATGAGTCATAGTCAGAGCTGCATTGTATGACAAAACCAAAAGTTGGCTCATGAGTTCTTTGGGGAACACACATTCTTTAGTGGTGTTAAGGTCAATATAGTTCTTTTCCAGAAATCCATCTTTTCCTTTGCTTAAATGAAAAATAGACTCTGGGTATGTCTGTACCACACAAAGTTGTAACTGCAAAGATACTCCAAACTAGTTACCTGACATGAAACAATCTCATGCAGAGGTACATCAAACATGGGGCAAATGTTCAGGCTCAAACACTTGGAGCCTGCATCGTGCAGGGCAATGCCATTCAAGGATATACAACCTAGCTTTGCACTCACTCACTAGGAACTTGAAAGCAGTATATAGTCATATTAGCATGATGCCTAGACAGCTTTGAAAAATTGTGGAATCTCTGTCCTTGGAAATTTCAAGACCATGTTGAACAGACACTTGGCTAGGGTGGTTTAAACTGAAATTATCCTGCTGGGAAGGGAAGTGGGGAGACAGGAATCAAAGAGCTTTCCTGGGAGTAGCAAGGGGCTGAGGACCTCATGAAGTCCCATGCAGCCCTACTTTCCTGTGATTCTATGATCCTATAATAAACTCTGCTTCTTCATGGGTGCATCTATATGTGCAACTAATGTGAAGCAATAAAATCCAGATCAGCTTGAGCCAGACTACACTACTGATGGGCACAGTGTCTACATGTGCACCCAGGATAGCAGCAATTTGAGCTTGTGTTGGCCTGGTATGGCATGGGAATAGTGGTGTCAGGTGCTGGAGGACTGACTGGGGCATGAGGGTGCTGAAGTGTGGAGCTATGTGATTAGGCAGCAGGCAGGAGCCTGGACCTTGTTTATCTGGGCTGACTGAGTGCAATTTATGCCCATGGTCAGCATCTACAGATGCGTTTAATCACAGTTAATTACTCTGCGTTAATTAGTTAATTGTGGCTTAATATTACCACATAGGTAGATGGTGATGTTTTACTGTGCAGCAAATTAGTCAACTCCACAATTAAGCGTACATGTAGATACACCCACTGAAACTAATAGGATACAGCACAGTGTTGAGGTAGCTATACTGCTTCCAGTTCGGGTGCTAATATTTTCAAAGCTAGTTTGGCTATCTGTACATGGCATTGCCCTGTGGGTTATAGACATCCCCTTAGTGTATTAATTCAATACTTTAGGAGTTGAACAGTTACCCTAACATGAGAAACAGCTTCTTAAAACAGTGTCTGAATCTACCAAAGACATATAACTTCACATTAACATAGTTTACTGTGAAGTAAGCATGTGTGTCTACACGTGCACATGCTTACTTTACAGTGAACCTCCTTAATCCTGAGTAAATTTGCTACCTGAAAATACAAGTAGCAAATTTACTCGGGATTAATAACGGTGCTATAGTGCTTGTATAGACACCTGACTGGAAGCAAAATCTACTCCTGGTCAGCTGTCCACCAGGGGGTGGGAGATAGTTCCCTGCCCTCAGAAGCTGCCTGCTGCTAGGGTGGGCTCTGGCACAGGATCCAGGGTGGGAACTATGTCCCCCTGCCCTGGCAGCAGGGAGCTCCAAGCCCCTTCTCCAGATCAAGATTGGGGAGCGGGCCCTAGGAGATGTTTATATCCCAGCCCCTGCTTTACCATCATGATTGGGGAGCAAGGGGGCTAAGAGACCCTTATCTCACAGACTGAGGCAAAGCAGTTGAGTTGTGCATGGGCAAATATACCACTGGTTTGATTTAAAAATAAGAGAGGAGATATGATAAGGAATATTTCAAGTGATAATGATGGGTGCATGTACGTCTGCTTGCAGAATAATCAGTAAAAGATTCCCAATGAAGGTAAATGCATTCATAACTAGGATATTAATACAAATGGATGAATGTGAAATCATACTTCATGGTACGATGAACAGTTGTGCATACCACAATCTCTGGGACTTACTGAAAAATGTAGTTTCATTTAGAAGCCTTACTTTTTTTTAAACAAAAAGGTACACATTTATGTAATTTTTTTATAAATCAAACTTTCATACTTTAAAAAAAATAAGATTCAGAAATATAAAATTACAGATTTTAATATAAAAGTGCTGTGTCACATAAGGATTGTACATGTAACTGCAGTTGAAGTCTTTTTGAAGATTTTTTTTTTGCAAAAACATTTAGTTTCTAATTTGAAGTCAAATCACCTTTATATGCTAAGAGAATAAGTGTTCCCTTTCTTTTATGAGCCATATCTGTTTGCTTTTGTGATAAAATTCCTTGAAAAGAAGGAAAGGAATTATCATATATTGAAGTTGAAGTAATATCAAGACCACAGGAGATATTTAAAAAATATATGTAAAAAGGCTTTTTTATTTCTTTGACACATGTAGAACTTCCTCAAGTTCCTTGCAATATCTCTATCAATGTGGAGAACATGTGGAATAAATTTCTGACATACGTCTGTTTAACTTACAATTTCTGGAAAATGTAATTTGCAATTTGCCACTTACTTTCAGCAATTGATCCATTATAAATTTGGAACCACTGGATGTTCACCTATAGTAAAGAATCCTCGGAAATACTCAGTGGGTGCATCTACAAGAGACGTTTACTGCAGAGTTGCAGTAAAGTTGCAACATCTACACATGCAGCCCTATCAGGCCACAGTAAACTAATTAACTCTGCCATACATAATTACTTGTAAACACAAGTACTATCCTATGGCAGCATTCATTAGTGGGCAGCAACGCACGTCAATGCTGATGGGGCTGCCTGGGACACAAGGGTTCTCCAGAGAGGGAATTGCCTGCTGGCTAGCCCCACACTGGAGCACCCTCGTGCCCCACGCATCCCCTCTGAAGCACGCTGAGCTGAGTTGGAGCAGCTCAACATCTTATGGTCCCAGGTACATGTGTAGATACAATGCCCAGAAGTAATAAACCCCAGCAATATGTGCCAGAGTTTATTTCACTGTATTAATTTCATGTGTAGATGCAACCAGTGATTAGGGAATCTTGACAGTTTTGGAGCAATGTTCTAGTTCTTTTTGTGGCATGTGCGAATGGTAATGTTTCATTTAACTCACCTTTCAACACAGGGTGTTTGAATGAAATCTTAGAATGAATATTCAAACTTTTCACCCTTTTATTGAAGTTCTTCATAGATAAGAATAAGTAAGGAGGTATATAATTTTCTTTTGAAGATAACCGTTCACTAGCAAAATCTTTCAAAATCAGTATTATACATCAGTTTATCAGTTGAACTGAAATAAAGTCATTTTCTGTGTCAGTCCAAAGTACAAAAAACCTGGGCTTTAGGCAATAACAGTTTAAATCCTATTGTCCTCTGTCACTAGGTATTACTGCTGTTTCATGTGACAGAGCAAAATTCTGATACTTCAGCAGAAAAAATAGGACCAAATTCTGGTACCTTTTGTTCACTCTATTGTTCTTCTTAAATTAAATGGAATTCCTAGAGGAGTAAAATAGTAAAGGTGAAAGAATCAGACTTATGTAAGCTCTCCTGGTCCACAGCAGCATGATGCTTGGTGGGAAGTTCTTTTCAAACTGTTTTTCTGTTAACTAGAAACAAACTGAAAGTGCAATTCAGTTTTAATACTGCTGGTATCTTGAGTATAATGAGAATACAACTGGCAAAATTGTAATAAAATAAAATATCTAAAAGCTTTTATGAATGAAAGCATCAAATTCAGGTCCTTATACTTTGCCAAGGCTATCTTACTTATTTATATAGACAATGCATAGCCAAAGTGAATTTGAAATGCATTTAAATAAAATCAGGACTGGTAGAGGATAAAGCCACTAATGCAAACCAAAGGCCTAAATTAGTAACCAGTGGGCATGTCTAGACATTCCACTTATGGCGCTGTTGTTAATGCGCTGTCTTTTAGTACTTCTTTTTGAAAGTACTAAAAGATGGTGTAGTAACATCCTATACTGAACCGTGTGTCCCATGCATGGTTATTTTTAGGCACTGTCACTGTAGCAAAGTGCTGTAAGGGGGAGCATGTTGCTATGGCTCAGGATGAGAGTGTTGACTAGATGTTAACTCTAGCCATTTTCCCAGTAGCCATAAGACATATTTATATACAGACTTTTAAAACTTCCAAATTATGGCTGAAATTTGCTTCCCTACATCCTAAGGTTGTTTGATTTCAGTGGGCCTGCTTTCAGTATAGATATTATTTAATGTTAATAGCAGGGCTTTGATAAGTTTTCAAAAACTAAGCAAGACTTTAAAGCCATGAAAATTTTGGCTATTTCAAAAACTAAATCTAATGTTTTAAATCTAATGTTTTAAATCTAATGTCTTCTATTGTTACTATTTTACCATGTCAAGTTCAGTCTTCAAAATAGACCTTGGATCTCTGCCTATTTATACTTCCAACATATTCTAGGACAGGGCTGTTTAACTTCAGAGCATCCAGGGGCCACACACCACACGAGTCATGAATCCCAGGCCACATACTGTGTAAGCCACATGGTGTGGGGGCCACTTTGCAAGCCCTGTCATGGGAGCAGTGAAAATCCACCCTCACGCCATCAAGTGCCACTGCTACACAGACAACCACCCTATTACCCTGGACAAACTTACAAGGCCCTCTCCTGCCATGCTGTTCTGCCCAAAAGAAGCCAACCACCACAGCAGCAGGTGCAATGGGCAGGGGTACAGCAGGGTGGGCTGCATATTAACCTCTCATGAGCTACACTCAGTCTGTGGGATGCCAGTTGGATAGCCCTGCTCTGGGACATGCATAATGTTCCTCTAGTGGTTTAATCCATTGTTTCTGAGGGGATTACTCTGTGTAGGGATTATCCATTAGAGCATCCATAAGGGAACCTATAGCTGAGAAAAAGAGAGAGTAGAGAGACAGTCTCTGAATCAGGGAGCTGAGAAGACTGTTCTTGTTACAATGTACAACTGTATTAGTAAAATGTCTTAAAAGGCCTGATATAATTCTTTATGTAGTTGTTTACTACTAAAAATACAACTGATGGTTGGAGACATCCAAAAAGTTGTGTGAGTGGGCATGTATCATGTTTATAAAAATAAGAATAAAAAACATTTCCTCCTAATAGTATGCTAATTAACATATATCTAAACACTTGATTTATAATTACTATTTTTCTAGTTAGGAAGGATCTGATCTAATGAGACTAGTAATGTGAATAATTTTACTAACTACTCACACTTTTGTGCTTTATGACACTTAACTGTTCATACAACATTGCAATCCAACATAGAGAATCATTCTCTTCTACTTGAATGATCAACATTAAAGTTTTTATCACATTTGAACCTAGAGTGTAGAATCTATGTTTTCACTTAAGGGAGAGACAAAGTTTAAAAGGAAGTAATGACGAGAAAAAATGTGTTGGATTGAACTGACATAATTTTTTCTTTTTCTTTTATTACTACATCCAACTGTGAACATGCATTATCTCTCTCGCATGTGTGTGTGTGAA
This sequence comes from Alligator sinensis, assembly GCF_000455745.1. Taxonomy (NCBI): domain Eukaryota; kingdom Metazoa; phylum Chordata; order Crocodylia; family Alligatoridae; genus Alligator; species Alligator sinensis. The sequence goes on from NW_005841907.1 coordinate 1,033,602, forward strand.
CATAAATATACACACATACACACCCACACACACACACACATTATAAAAATGTATCTAATAAGACAAACGATTATACTGCTAGGAACAAAAGGTAAAATGCTGAGGTATTTCTCATAGGAATGAATGGTAACAGTAACCATGTGATGATGGAGTTCAAAAATAAGGAAAAGAAGGAAGGGGACCATCAGAATAAAACACTGGACTTCAGAAAAGGAGATTTCAATAAACTGAGGGTACAGGCGGGCAGGATCCCCTGGGAAGCAAGTATAAAAGTAAAATGAGTACAGAAGAGCTGGTTGTATTTTAAGCGGGGCTTATTAAGAACACAGGAACAAACTATCCTGATACAAAGCAAGAATAGGAAATGAAACGGAAGGCTGACCTTGCTAAACAGTGAAATCTTAAGTCAGTTGAAACTAAAAATGAATTCCAGAAAATTACATAGACATTCAAAGTGAAAATCAAGAAAGCCAAGGAATGATTTGAGATGCACCTAGCAAGGAATATAAACACATTCTAGAAGCATTTTAAAAGTAAGAAGACTAAGGGAAGTATAGGTTCCTTCCTGAATGCAGACATCTAGTAAGAGAATGCAGACATCTCCTCTAGAGAGGAGAAAGTATTGAATGCATTTTTTACTTCAGTCTTCATGAATGAAGTAGGCTACCAGATGACAAGTGCAATTGCAAGCCAGGATAAGGGAGAAGATAATCAGCTCAGAGTAATGGAAGAATCATAGAATCATAGAATCATAGAAAGTTAGGGTTAGAAGGGACCTCAGGAAGTCATTTAGTACAACCCCCTGCTCAAAGCAGGACTATCCCCAACTAGATCATCCCAGCCAAAGCTTTCTCTATTCAGGTTTTGAAAACCTCGAAGGATGGAGTTTCCACCACCTCTCTGGAGAATCTGTTGTTACACAAATTGCCAATTGCTCAAATCATGAGCAAGACTGTATAAAGGGGGATAAGGCAAGGTGCCACGTTTATTGATCACATGAGTTAGATATAGAGGTTTGGGCACACTGTTCATACAAACACACACAAATCATCATGCACATCATTATGCACAGGCATATGCATACACAAAACAACCATTTCATCCACACATACACCAGATATAGTTACCAGCAATAGTTGCTCAATATTAGCCCAGGTTGGCCAACCTGGGCTTATTGAGTAGATGATGATGATTTGAAGATAGCAGATTTGAAGATAACAGCTGGAGCAGGGTGAACAGATGCATATGTATTCCGATGAATCAGCAGTAGAGAAATAGACTCATCCAACTTGGCATTTTCAAAGTGTTCTTTTATAGGGATTGGCATCCTTTGTTTCAGTGCTTTGTGGTTTTTCCATACCCAGCTTCTGGTTTTTGGTTGTTCTTCTTTTGTCTTCAGCTTATCTTAACCTTGGAGTGTTCTTGTTGCCCATCTGGCAGAATGTCTTCTTGTTATCTCCTTTGTGCCCTCAAGTTTCAAAGAGATTCTTCAGCAGTTTGTTAGTTAGTTTCTGGCAAGTAACTTACATTTGGTGCCATGTTGCTTACATAAACAGTTACATCTTCTTCTCCCATCTTTATGCCATTCTCTCACCATTCACCCTTTTATACACACACATACATAAAGGCTATGTACAGTTCATTCACTTATGTCAAACAGAAGGATACAAAATGGAGTTTTCAAGTTGCTTACAAGACAAGACTAACACAGTTATATTTTACTATTATTACACTCTATGTTAACATCAGCTACATTAGTTCAGTTCATGCTACACTGTTCCAGTGTTTTATTACCCTCCTAGCAAGAAAAGTCTTCCTGATATCTAACCTAAAGTTCCCTTGCTGCGAGTTGAGACCATTGCTCCTTGCTTTGTTATCTAACTCCATCCTCTTTTGAACCCCTCTTCAGGTAGTTGAAGGCTGTTATTAAATCCCCGCTCAGTCCTCTTCCCTAGATGAAATAAATCCAATGTCCTCAGTCTTTCCTCATAAGTCATGTCCTCCAGCCTCCTCACCATTTTTGTTGCCCTACTTTGGATTCTCTGCATTTGTCTCTTTCTGTAGTGTGGGGCCCAAAACTGAACACTATACTCCAGATGTGGCCTCACCAGTGCTGAATAGAGGGGAATAATCACTTCCCTTAACTTTTTGGCAACATATCTACCAATGCAGCCTAGTGTGCTATTAGCCTTGTTTTTTAGTTGGCACAGGTGGACAGGATCCACCCTACAGTACTGAAGGAATTGGATGAGGTATTTTCAAAGTGGTTGGTGATCATTTCTGAGAATGGGTGGAAGTCAAGTGAGATCCCAGATGACTGAAAAGGGCAACTATAGAACCATCTTTAAGAAAGGGAAGAAGAAATCAATTAGTCTGACCTCAGTACCTGAAATAATTGGAGCCAGACATGAAGGAGTCTGGTTCTAAACACGTGGAGGATTCCAAATACCAAGGTGATCAGAATCCACCAGCATGGATTCATCAAGAGCAAGCCATGCTTGACAAAGTTGGTTTTCTTCTTTGAGAAGAAGATAGGCCCTGTGGATGTGGGGAGAACACTGGGTGTGATATACATTGACTAGCATGACTCCTAACTCTGTTTCTCACATTCTCATTTAGTAAGTTACATAAATACAGACTAGGTGAAAGTAAAGTAAGATGGTTACACAATTAGTTGGATCATTGTGGTCACAGATTAGTCATCAACAGTTCAATTTATAGCTATAAAGGCATATAATACAGGGTTCTGCTGGTGGTTTGTCCTGAGTATGGTATTATTTAATAATGTCATTATTGATGAAGGATGAGATTGAGTACACACTTAGTAAATTTGAGGATAACACTGTAGAGGGAGGGCTAGGATACAAAATAACTTGGAAAAAACAATCACATGAAATTTAGGAAGGACAAGTGCAAAGTCCTACACTTGGGGTGGAACAATTAAATACACAAGCATGGACTGTGGAATGACTGGCTAAGCTATAATACTGCAGAAAAGAATCTAGGGATCATAATGCATAAGTTGAATATAAGCCAACAGTATACTCTTGTTGCAAAAAAGATCAATAGCATGCTAAACTGTATTAATAGGTCCATCAATTGCAAATCAAAGTGAAAGTCTGGAAAGGTTGATCAGAAGTAGCCAGCATGGATTTATGAAAAACAAATCATGTCAAACAAACATGATCTCCTCCTTTAACAAAGTAAATACTTGAGGGGAATGCTGTGGATATAGTGTATCTGGACTTTAGCCGGGCCTTGGTACAATCCAACATGACCTTCTAATAAACAAATTGGAGAAATGAGGTCTAGACAAAACTACTATTAGGTGGATAGATAACTTACTCAATAGTTACAAGCAAAGGGTAATTATTAATGGGTCCATGTCAGAATGGCAGGAGGTTTCAAGCGGAGTCCCACAGGGATAAGGACTGGGCCCAACATGTTTATTGGCCATTAGGATGCTGACATAGAAAGCTTCTTGAGCAAGTCTGTGGATAACATGCAACTGGGAAGGATTACGAACACATTGGAAGAAGGATCTTGATATATTGGAAAGTTGGACTATAGCTAACAGGATGAAGTTCAATATGGACAAATGCAAGGTGTTACACCTCAGGAGGAATTTTCAAAAACACAAATACAAAAGGAGTGATACCTGGCTGGATGGCAGCACTAAAGTAACGGACTTGGGAGTCTTGGTAGACAAAAGGTGAATGCAGTTTTGGGATGCATCAATAGAAGCATTAGGTGCAAGGCACAGGAAGTAAGGCCTAATCTGGAGTATTGTGTGCAGTTTTGGGGTCCTCATTTTAAAAAGGACATGGAGAAGTTAGGGAGGGTCCAGAGGAGGGCAAGAAAGAAAATGATAAAGGACTTGGAAAGCAAGTCATATGTGGACACGCTAAATGAGCAAGCCATGTTCAGCTTGCAGAAGAGGTGCTAAAGAGGGGACATGATAGCAGTCTTCTAATACTTGAGGGGATGTCATAAAGAACAGAGAGAACACTTTTTCTCTCTTGCTGCAGAAAGCAGGATGTGGACCAATGGCTTGAAGTTGCATCAAAGTAAGTTTAAATTGGGTATCTGGAAAAAATGTCTTCACTTCTTCACTGTTAGAATAACGAGGCAGTAGAATAGACTGCCTATGACAGTTGTGAACTCTCTATCACTGGAGGTGTTCAAGAGGCTGGAGAGCCAATGATCAGGGATAATCTAGGCATAGCAATATCTATGTTCTACCATAAGTATTTCCCATGCTTCTGGGCTTTGCTTGTTGCCCTCACCTCTTCTCCTGATCCCCTTTCTTCTACATGTGTCAGGGTGTTTTTAAGTCTTCCTTAGGGGCACTGGTATTGGCTACAGCCAAAGCCAGGGATTTTGTCTGGTGTGTGTCAATGTTCCTGCTGGTACTAAAGCTGGAGGTTCCTGCTAGAGGGCCTTGTCCCTCCCCTCAGGGTCAGACTAATTGCCATTTTTAGGGTCAGAAAGGAATTTTACTCTGTGGTAAGATTGGTGTAGATGTTGCAGGTTTCTGCCTTCCTCTGTAGCAGGGGACATGGCCCCCTGTCTGGGATTTCTTGAGCATATATTGACAACATTTAATAGAAGCATTAGCTGCTATAGTTCCCCTGATTTACCTGTTGCAAGTTAGGGTGTTATGTTTGTGGGTTTGGTGGGTTTGCCAGGGTTGGTGGTGATCTTATGTAGAGTTTAAATTGCAGTTTGTATGTGATGGTTTGGATAGGGGTAATCCTGCCTCAAGCAAGGGGTTAGACTAGATGACCTCTGGATGGCCCTTCCAGCTCTACTTCCCATGCTTCTGGGCTTTGCTTGTGTCCCTCCC
>NW_005841907.1:1038478-1057450 GCF_000455745.1 Alligator sinensis
ATTATTCTCCTTCTCTATTCAGTGCTAGTAAGATGTCATCTGGAGTACTGCATTCACAAAAGATGCAGACAAATGAGAAATTAGACAAATTAGTCCAGCGAAGAATGAAAGAAAATTAGGCATCTGGGAAACTGATTTATGAAGAAAGATGGAAAGGACTAGGATTATTTAGGCTGGAGAAAATAAAAGTGGGGATTTTAAAACAATCTTCAAATATCTAACGGTAGTTGGAGAATGGAGACAGATTGTTCTCTGTGACTACAGAGGACAAGACAAAGAATACAGATCTTAAATTGGAGCAAGGTAAATTGGAATTTGATATTAGGAAGAACTTTTTCACTATGATAATGATTAAGCATTGAAACAGACTACCTAGAGAGGGCAGGGAATATCGATCCTTGGACATTATTAAAAGCAGGTTAAACAGACACTTGACCAATGGTTTAGTCTTGCATTGACTAGAAGGTTCGACTAGTTGACCTTCTGATGTCCTTTTCAACCCTACTATTCAATGATTCTAAAAATATTTTTGTTTAACTTTCTATTTAGTGTTCGGACTTGTAACTCTTATTTGTACTTCACCATGAGTTGCCCTAGGCTGTTCATATGACTGCCCAAGTGAAAATTCAACATAAGTAATGATTGCAAACTAACTTTTGCTTCTGTTAGAATGAACAAAGTAATAAATAATATTTTCTGATAGTAAGATTTCATTGGTATTTCATAGATTTCATAGACATTAGGGCTGGAACGGACCTTGGAAGATCATCGAGTCCAGCCCCCCGCCCAAAGGCAGGAAGTCAGCTGGGGTCATAGGATCCCAGCAAGATAAGCATCCAATTTTTTCTTGAAGGTGCTCAATGTAGGTGCTTGAACCCCCTCCAATGGCAAGCTATTCTAGACCTTGGGGGCTCGGATAGTAAAGAATTTCTTCCTTAAGTCCAGCCTGAAACAGTCTTGCAGTAGTTTATAACTGTTCGACCTTGTCATCCTTTAGGGCACTCTGGTGAACAAACGTTCCCCCAGATACTGGTGGTCACCCCTGATAAACTTATAGGTGGCCATCAGATCACCCCTGTGCCTATGCTTTTAAGGCCCCTGAGCCATAGCTCTCAGCCTGTCATCGTAAGGTCTGTTTTCCTGACCTCTGATCATGTGCATGGCTCTTCTCTGGACTCTCTCAAGCTTCTCCGCAGTCTTTTTGAATTGTGGGGCCCAAAACTGGATGCAGTACTCCAGCTGTGGCTTCACCAAGGCCGAGTACAAGGGGTGAATGACTTCCCGGGATTTGCTTGAGAAGCATCTATGGATGCAAGCCAGTGTTTTGGTTGCTTTACTAGCCGCAGCATTGCATTGCAGGCTCATTTTCATCTTGTGGTCAATAATGACCCCCAAGTCTCTTTCTTCCGTAGTGCTAGCCAGTGTAGCACTGCTGAGCCTCTAAGGATGCTGCAGATTTTTCCTCCCAAGACAGAGAACCTTGCATTTTTCAGTGTTAAACACCATAAGGTTCTCATCAGCCCATTTGCTGAGCCTGTCCAGGTCAGCCTGAATCGCCTTCCTGTCTTCAGGTGTGGATGCTTTGCCCCAAAGTTTCGCATCATCGGTGAACATGGCCAGTCCGCTTCTGACTCCAATGTCCACATCATTAATGAAGATGTTGAACAATATGGGTCCAAGGACAGAGCCTTGGGGTACCCCACTGGTCACAGGGCATGATGACGATTGACTTCCGTCAACCACCACCCTCTGGGTCCAACCACGGTATTATTCTGGCAGATTTTAGATATATTTTCTTTTGGTATCCCCCACTCCACTTAATTCAATAAATAACTCCTCAAAGGGGCATGTAATCATTCCCAGGTATTATACAGATAACTTTTTAACCGGTTACATAACGCACTAAATTTTTAGTCAATGACTCCTAATTATTATTTTAAAAGTAAAAATAGCATAATTATGTTGGGCAGGATTAAGGTTTTGATACTACAGTTTAGGACATTTTCATCCATTGGTGAATTTCTGATCCTAATTCAAAGGTCTGAAGTATTTTAATGACTGTCATTGGCTAATGTGATATGTTATGAAGTTAATTTAATTTATTATGTCTATAAGCTACATATCACTGTAGGAAAGAATTTTCATCAGTGTACAATTAATGATTGCCTGGGTCACCCCAGGAAATTACATTAATGTTACAGTAGTGATACCAACTTGCTAACTAAGTCCTTTTGTCAATTTCACCTGTTATGCATGAAATTGGCTTGGAGCTACATTAACAGAACAATGTATAATGGGAAAAGATGGAGGTATGGTTTAAAGGCCACAATCTAATATTTGCATTTGCTGTCCATATTATTGTATTCTTTACAGATTTTTATCATGACTCATACACTGGCTGGGTCTTTTATGTAAAAGCGCATAGGTCTACACTGGCATATAGATACAGTTTTACTTTTGACATTTTCTTCACAATATCTGAGGGTATATTCTCCCTGTATCTTCTCTGGCAAAATTGCAAATCAAAATGTACAAGAGAAAGGTGAATGCTTACTCAGGATATTAAATAACACAGCCCCTATGAACATTTTCAAATCCACGATGCCGTATGAACTTTTCTCCAGAGGTGATGATATCTTGGTATGACAAGTAGCATGTTATTGGTTGATACTGTTTGCTAATAAGAATTAAAAAATGCTTATATATACATAAGCATAGGGATTTTAAATAAGTCATATTAATTCCTTGTTTAGCCTTATATATAGTGTTATTGGGCCTGATTCTCTCTTGACAGCTTACAGACATGGAAAATAGTGCCAAAAAGCCCTGATGGAGCACGTGAGTTATACGGACATTTCATAGATTTCATAGACATCAGGGCTGGAAGGGACCTCGAAAGATCATCGAGTCCAGCCCCCTGCCCAAAGGGCAGGAAGTCAGCTGGGGTCATAGGATCCCAGCAAGATGAGCATCCAGTTTCATCTTGAAGGTGTTCAATGAAGGCGCTTGAACCACCTCCGGTGGCAGGCTGTTCCAGACCTTGGGGGCTCGGACAGTAAAGACATTGGGGAACCTGGTCAAACTAACTTTCTTTCTCTTCTGATAAATCTTTGTTTTGTTTTGTTTGTTTTGTTTTGTTTTGTTTTGCTTTTTTCACGTCTGTTAGTGGCATAGCGCTCATTGGTAGAAAGAAACAAATGCAATTGGTAGTTGGTGGAAACACTGCATGTCCTCTCATAGATTGTTAAACATTCCTCTGTCCTTATTTAGCATAGTCATTATGCCCTTTGCACTGTGTGAGTGATTTGTGCCAGTTGTATGTAAGCTTAAAACCAAGAAGCAGGCAGATTCTACAGCATGCTGTCCTCTTTGATAGGCAAATATTCAAAGTTGTACTGGACAGCTGTAGATAATGCCCTGGACAGTGTTAACAAACAGTTGATGCTCCGCCCCAGCTAATTTCTTAACAAAATTATGCTCTTAGAGATAAAGGAGACAGCCTTCAAGCTTGTGAAAAGTTGATCCACATATGAATAAATTTGTTCCACTTGCCTGTGGCTGATAGAAGACCCAGATCATTCACCTAAGTAGCTGTGACATATATCAGTGTTGCTCTGCAGCAGAGTCATCACCACTGTGGGGAGCATGGGTTCCATGCTGTTACCGTGAAAGGGGAATGGATATTCTTGGATGGTAACTTCATGATGAAGGCAGAGGCACAACAAGGGCATAGATAGGAGGGATGGGGATGCTGCAGAAGTTTATGTCATAGTCTTTTTTCTTTGGATTTTGAGATACTGGGTTCTTTCTTCTTTGGTGACCCTCCAATCTTCTTACTATCTAATGGGAGCATCAGATGGAATTGCAAGGGAACAGCTGAAAAATTCTTGGGTGTCATGCTGCCTGAATACACATTGTAAGATTGTTTAAGGAATCAGCCTACATTGTGGAGCACATAACTATTTTGACTAGCTCTATAATTCAGGCTTTGCTGTGGCACAAAGAGAAATGACTAAGAAAAGTCTTAAGCTTACCTCATGGTGCTTGACTAATGATTTTTTTAAAGGTAGTAGCTCCCAATCTTTTTTGAATCTGACTGCTAACATCACATTTCTGTAGGGCTCACAACCCTACTTGTTATGTATACCATTCAGGATTGTAACCAACCTTTAGTTTAGTCAGTCCCTACCTAGGGGAGAACTTCAGAACAGGCAGGAACCACAGACTTTCATATCCATAAGACTTGTAGTGAAGAGCAAATACAAACTCTGCATAATAGCTGCCTCTCTGTGTAGTCCCATATTTTTACCTTCTGCATTGTAGATTGGCAGGCAGCTGAGGTGTCATTGGCTTTTATTCATATGCCTGGCAATATTTCCTTCTTCATGGAAGCATTCAGTTCTGACAGGAGTCACTGCTACATTGGAGATGCATGAACTCCCCTGTATTAGATACTGTATGTAACAATCAATTTCCTAGGAGCTTGGTGTAGAACATATTGTATAGAGTTGTACCCATCCTGACCTCTTTATTCCTTACTATTTATATTTCCTTCCAGACCCTGAAAACAGTGGAGACTAGATCCCTGGATATTGAAGCAAACAGTGTTTCTTCCATGACAAATGTCCCATTTATACCAGCTGTCCCCTACTCAATTACAGGGCATCAAACCCTGAATTTTGTGAAGTATATGAGGTTTATCTTTTATATGAAATGCTGTGAACAGATATAAAAAGAAGAGGAAAGGAATTTAAAAAGAATTACATGAAATAAAGACATATAAGGCTAGTTTTAAACCTGAGGTATTCCCACTGTGCAGTCATGTACATTGCCAATAAGCCACAGATGTACAGCACACGAGCGTGTAAAGCTGTGACTGTTAGATGTGTGAAAAGAGCCCTTTATGTGTTATTGCATAGTGAATATAACCATCTGTTCTGTTGAGAGAAGTAGCATAGATAGCTAAAATCGCATACAGTCATGAAATCAACATTTCCTTAGATTGACACTGGAGTGGTTAACAAGGTGTGTTCACTGGGATTGAAATGGATAAACTTTCTGTAGATATAGATACAAATAATCAGGCTTTGAGATTTTGTGTTTTATTTATTTTCTCATGGGGGTTGTTGCATTTTTGTTGTCCTAATTACTGTATGTTTAGTTGCTCACCAAAGGCTGGTGAGAATTATCAGAACAGACCAAGGGTTCAAATGATTCTTTCTCAGATTGGACTCAAACCAAATGGTTGAAAAGAAGGCATGGAATCGTATGAAACTACTGGGCAAAGTTATAGCCTAGCTTGTCCTTCGAGGAATCTTTTATTTCAGTTTGTGGTTGGTATATGACCTGAAGCATGAAAGATTGGGAAAGCACTTCAGTGATTTAGGAACATAAGCTGTGTGTAGACGAAATGAGGGGCATGTGTGCATGACATTTTAAAGCGGGTTAAATGCTTTTGTACCACTTTGATGGTGTTGGTGTTCGCACACCATGGTGGCGTATTTCGCATTAATTCCAGCCCCCATAGGAAATTCAGTGGCGTAATGCACCTTAAATGACAGCCATGGAGTGAGGCACTGGGCTAGTCTTCATCCAAGAAAAGTAGTGAGCATGATTTTTTTCCCCCCTCCCACCTCCCCCCACCCTTGGAGCCTGCCTGCCTGAGCTGCACTGGATCCGGGTGCTTCCCTCCACGGCTGTGGTGTCCCCTGGGCTGCCCGATTTGGGTCCCTGTGCACAGGCACTGCCTGGGTCGGGGGGCCACTGCTGCTGCAGAGGGAAGCAGCAGCCCCCCCACTCCTGCAGCCCAGGGACCACTCCACCTGCTGGCAGCTGACCCTCCCCCTGCCCCACCAGAGAGGCAGGTAAGTGCAGGGTTTGTGCACAACATGGGGGTTTAAATGGATGGGTTTAAAAACCCATCGCTTCAATTTAGGGCCCCTGTTTCATCTATACACACCCATAAATTCCATTTCAAAAGTGACTTAGAATTTCAATAAGATTTAGACAAAAATCTTTTTTGAAGAATGAGCTTTAAGCTCACATATTTCACATTTCTTTAAATATAAATGGTGGAGCTTTTTGTTAGTTTATATATGCATCAGAAATGATTTTGGCACAGACAAAAGCACTTTAGATAAAAATGTATCTGTTAATGTTTTTAAAAATATATTTTATTACAAATTAACTTGTCTTCGATGCCTGTGCTCCTGACTGTAGCATTGCATTTTTAGCGCGAGTAATGTTTGAAATAAATCCACACTTTTCTTCCTAACTGGACAAAAATATATAATAAAATCAGGGAAGTGACGATAAAATACCATTCCTTAAAACCTCCTAAGTAGCTAACAAATTTGGAAAGAATAAGCAATCTGTCCATAAAAGAGTTTTATATTGTGGTCCATCCCATATGCTATGTAAACTGAATAGCAAAGCAAAAATAGAAGTCTTTTTTGTAAAATGGCACTTTTCCTTTTCAGGGTAAAAAAAAGCAAACAAGCAAACAAACAAAAAACCTGTGTGAGTTAGGATCTGATTTTTTTTCCCTGAGATTTTCAATATTTTTAAAGGAGTTTACTTTTGTCTCCTTATGATTTTTTCTTTTTTCTTTCATTTTTTAAAAATAATTTTAGTGGATTGCCTGGCTATGGATTTTTGGATGGAAGGGCTCATTGATGTGGATGTCATTTTAATGGTAGGTAATGGAGGTAGATCAGTGCCATGAAGCTTATATCAGAACAGATTTAACAGTGCAGGGGTGCACATTAGAATTCAGAACACTATTTTCTATTGAGGGCATGGACACGGTAGCCATGGATCCAACCTTTTATTTGTGGCACAGACCAACCAAACAACTAAAATATATATTTCCATAATTCTATTTTAGTAATAGACTCTGCTCCCTGTACCTTAAAGTTACAGTGTTTTCTTGAAGGAATATGCCCACTATGATAAATTTAAAACATGCTAATCAGTAAATAAAGTAGGAATTTGTTACAGTGAAAAATGTGTGTACCAAAACCATTTCCATGATGGTAGTGGAGAAAAAAACAGCAGCTTTGATTTTGGTATTGGAATTACATATAATATCACTACCCAGTGGCTAGTGTCACTTTGTAATAGTTTACAAAATGGAAGTACATTTACAGCCTAGGGCACCGGAGACTCGACGAATTCATTGTGATCTGTATGGTGCACTAAAAATCACCCAGCTCCATGTAACTCTTTCCTACAGTACTGCCATAAAATGTTGCCAGCCAAATCAAAAGGCAATAATTCATTTGCACTTCATGGTATTCATATTTCATATAATTTGTTTGATAATATTCAGGCCATCAATAGAAAACACTGAAGGGAGACATTTGTTTCTGAAATATCTCTTCATTAAATCATAGTGGACCTTCACATTCATTGCAACTATAGTTTTCTTCATTATTCAATAGCACTTTCAATCCCCATGTGTGTGACTTTCATTATTACAGATCATTTTTCCTTAGGATGTGTGATTTAATTTTAATGTAGGAATCTAAATCAAAATCCTTTCCTACTTAGTGGCTCTCTGGTGTAATAAAAGAGAGTGAGGCTTAGCCCTCTGCTTTTGTGCTCAGGAGCATTTTGCTATGTATTTGAATTATGATAAAATCAATAGGAAGAGGAGGACAGTGAATAGTATAGAGAAAGTTTTCCTATACAAAGCTAGAAGAATAATTAAAGTTTTTTTTTTCTGCTACACAAATATTGCAAGTAACTAACTCATTAATTCAAGTTCATCATTATTTATCCTTGTTTGTCCTTCATTGTTCTTTTGTTATGATAACACTGTTAAAAAGTGTTTTCTTTTGAATTGTCAGTCTGAAGTCAAAATAGTCTGTATTTTATTTAACCTTTGTCCCTTGTCAGTTCCATCTCTGAATTGTTCTCTCTGTGGCTCCCTCACTGTTAATATCTATGGGACTGCAGCACCAGTGAAAGCTTTCCTCCTACTGGCATATAGCCAAGGCAAGACATGATCTAATACTGCAAATTATTTTTCTCTTTTCCACTGGGGAGCCTGTGTGTGTCAAAAGCAAGCTTTCTTGCCAGGTCCAGGAGATCTAGGCACAATCAGGTACAGCCACTCTGATTGCACTGCAGAGCAGTCTCTCAGGTTCACATAGTCAATGCTTCAGTGCACAAACAGGAAGGATAGGCAGCATATTTCATTGACACTTAGTTTATAAATCACTGCTTAATCAGCAACTTAACAAAAAGCTTTCTGCTTGTGCAGAAATTTTGTTTAAGAAATACAAAACTGAAGGCATGGACAGTTATGTCAGTATATAAAAGATATGAATTTGAGTACTGTTTGTAAGGCTTGAAAAATAATATATCCAGACTTGATATATATAGCAGTTACCAGACAAATGTATTTATCAGCCAGATGAATGTATTTGTGCATGGTCACCCACACCCTTTTCTCACATTCAACAATGGGAATTCAACTGTTTAACAAGGTGGCTAATACATAAATATGTATCTGAAAGAAACACATTCTATGTCTTTGATCAGAGCTCTGTAGCCACCATATCACTTTAATGGCCTCTAAGAAAAGGGAACTTGAACTTGCAAGAATAAAGAGATGCTAAAAAAATATTAAACCTGGATTTTGTACCACACAAAATCAATATACCTTATGTGTAAATTAGTAAGCTAAAAATGACAATGAACACTGACCTCTGAGAATACAGAAATAACATGCACTGGAAGTGCCAAAGCTGTTTGTGCTCAGGAAAAGCCATTTATTTTAATAATTTTATCTAATTTTTAGTCTTGTCAACAGAAGAAGGTAATTACTGCCGAACTGCTGATGGCCATCCTTTTCGAAGAGTAGTTATGTTGCTCATCGGGTTGCTCTTAAATTACTATCGGAATTTTCATTATAATTTTTTCAGGTTATTTTATGATACTTAATACATTTTTTTCATTACAAGCTTAAGGTTATCCTCTGAGGCCTCTGCAGCTGTATGCTGTTTTGTGCTGTGACCCTGTCAGCTCTTAGAAGACAAGCAAGGTTGACTCGAGTCAGTGTTTAGTTGAAATGGGTCATTCCTTTACTTCTGTGGAAAGGGGAGTTAAAGATTCAGTAGGTGGCGCCCTTCACTCTGACTTAGAGCAAATATCCCAGAGTGATGTTAGGGGACACTGTGCTACCTGAGATAGTTCACTGCATCCTTACTAGCCTTCTTACATAGTGCAAAATGCTGCCAAATCAGACTGTTAATGCTATCCCACTACTTCGTAGATGGCCACAAAAGATAGACAGCTATAGTCAATCAGGACCTATTTTATTTTGGGTAAGGTATCAAAATATTTTCTTAATATATTGTGATTATTCAAGAGCTCATGTGTCTTTTTCTGTTAGTAGGGATAGATAAGCTGTCTGTGACATTCTTCACTTCCTCTTTTGAATTGTATGTTGCTGTTAGGTATTGTTAAAGATACATAGTACCCTTTTCCTCAGAAGCGGTGGTATAAGGTAATCCCTACATTATCTTCATTCCCTGACCAGGCTATTAGCTAAGTACAGACAGTCAACAATCCTGGGGCTTAGTTTAGTCAAGTCTAGTCTAAGACGTGTAGATCGAATTGATAAGCAAGTGAACAGACTTTCTCTTTTGATTCCAGAAATGCATCCACATGCCTGCAGTGGTCCAGGCCAAAAGCTCGGGGGTGCTAGAAAACACTTCCTTGCTTTGCTGGTGGAGGCAGCTTGCCCCAAGGCTAGCCTGTAAGGCTGGGTTTGTGGGGGTGGTGCAAAGCTTCATGGGATGCAGGGGGACTGTGAGTTCACTTGAATCTGGAAGGGAACTAGGACAAGTTCAATAAACGAATTTAAAGGAAATGAGTTCAGTCTGGTACTATATCCATCTAGGTTATCTTAAACCCATTTTGGCCATTTTGAAAGCAGTTTGTGTGTGCTGATCTTCTGTTATGTTACAAATTTAAACTGGTTTCCTATCACTTATACCAGTTTATGTGTAACTTCTGTTCCTAGTCATTGTGAGTTCAACAGGGACAAAGCCTTGGTGCTTACATTTTTTGGTGAGTCATGCAATTTAATTGTAGTTGGTAAAATAATTGCAACAGAGCAAAAAAGTTTCAGACAGATCTACTCCTCCTGCACTTCTAGAATTAGCAATAAGTATATCCAGGTTAGGGCCAGTGTACTTTGACAATAAGGGAACTTTGACCTGCCACCACCTGCATTGTACCTGTTGTCTAGAATGAGAGAAAATTCTACTCTATGTCTGTTAATATTGTGCCTTTCTTATACATAACATACTGCAAGGTAAATAAAAAAAAATGTAATAAAAAAAGTTAAGATGCAAGGGATGGGGATTTAAAGAAGAGATGTCTTTTCCCATTGCTAGTCAGTGCAGTTACACAGTGATATTCCTTCCTGGCTGACAAAGAAATGTTAAAGGACATGCCCACATGGCACACCACAGTTCCACAGCTGTGCTGTCTGCCAACTAGGGGACGTGATCAGGCCTCAGCTCAGCTGGCACATGAACTCACATCTCCATCACATAACCATACAAAGGGATTCTGGAGTGCTCTTCAAATGAGCAGCAGCATGCATTACATTAGGTAGCATGGCTCCCAGACTGAACCCTTCTGTTCTGTGCCAGCAGGCTGGCTCCTTTTTATGATTCACAGTCTGCGCTGCTCTATTCCCCATCCTCAGCTTGGTTCCAAAAAGTTTTTTTCCCCCTGTATATTTACACGTAAATGTCCCCTAAATAGTTATATTTACAATAAATTAATGAAGTTATAAAGGAATTGTAATTAGGACAAATCTCAGTAACTGTGTAATTAGGGAAACTGTCAAAAATGCCTAAGCAAATAATTTACCCAGACATTTTCTGGTCTGTTAAGCACGAGATGCTCTTTAAAAACTGCCCAGTTGCACATTTACCTGAGTGATGGGAGCTGTCCAAATGAGGAATTCTAGTTGCAAAGGAAGATAATATATTTAGTTTTGTTTATATTTTTAGCTAAGGTTTATTAGGATGTGGCCTACTCATTGGTACTTGTTAAGAAAAAGGTAAAATAAATCTATATACATAAACATCAATCCCCCTTACTCCAGAATAGATGATAATGCCTCCCTTTTATATAACTTCACTGCCCTAAGAGCCTCCTAGCACCTCACACATATTCACTGAGTATGACTAAGACCACCTTAGTGAGGAAGGTATTCTTTAGATGGACGAACTGTAGCACTGAAGGGATTTCCTAAGGTCACAGATAATTTAGTATTTAATTAAGAACCTGTCTTCCCTGACTTCCAGCGCTGAGTTTGGGCCACTAGACTAGACGGCTCTCCTCTGATACATATTTAATTGGGCCATCGAGGTGCTAAGTTCAGGCCCCATCATCATGGCCTGGACTCTGATATACTGTAAGTAGCACTTTACTTCAATCCATTGATGTCAGTGGGTTTTTTGTGAAGGCAGATACTACTGAACCGGGTTTGTGAGGGATAGTGTAACTGTGTAACTGAGGGGATGGCTGTCAGCATTGACTTTAAACTTCCCAGCTTCAGCTAGTTGGTGACCAATCTTCACATCATTTAAATGCAATTTTTATAGTTAACATTTACAATGTGTCAGGGTTATGCCAAAAGTGTCAGCTTTCCTGATCGAAAAAATATGAATTTTCAGGAAAAGTCCTTGCTGTTATCATCTTAGGAGCTGTCTGTTTGTCAGGTTCACCATCCCTGTTGATATGACAAAGTCCATGCCTTACTTTTATTATTTAATAATCCACTGGGGAGAAGAGGCCGTTATAAATGCCTCATATACAGACAGTAAATGCTTATGTATTCATTCAGCTGTCTAGCAGAATTTTTCCAGCCATTTTGGAAGCTGGGATTTATTCTTTGGATGTTGGGAGTTTTCACTAGAAATTCAAAATATTTAACTGTAAATATTTTTCATTGGAAATTCAAAACTAAAAACCAGCTAAAACTTTAAATATTTAGGTTTTAAAATATTACTTGCAGTACATTAAAGGAGTAGTGATTCAGGTGTCTCATTCTTTATGGTCCACCCAGGGAAACAAGATTATTAATCCTTTGATTCATTACCTTGCTATCTAGGAAGAGAAACTGTGGTGCATTATGAGAATCATTGACCATGGTGCTCCATGGGAGTTAATAAAGGCTTATGGGGACATTAGGTGATCAAAATACAATTGCTAAGAAGCACTGTAGTGGCATTTCCAGAGATAAATATTTCAGGATTTTTAAATTAAAAATTACAATTTCAATGGAAAATAAGCACTGTGTTGAGGAAAGATCGTATTGTTGAAAATCCATTTTTTTCCCTGTCAAATAATTTCAGTGGAAATTTTCAAATAGCTGTAATCTATACCCTTGCCCCCAAGACCATGTCTCAGGTTGGTTCTCAGCAGCCATCATTCTTGAAAGTGATCAGCTGTGGACAAAGTTCAGTATCTTACACAAAACCAGTGAGTCTGTATTGTCACGCTTGCTAAGAAATCGAGTCATACTCTGAGAGTGCTGGGTCCAGAGATGGTTTCACAGTTTGGGGGATGCCTATGTGCTGTTCTTTATATGCTGTTTCCCCAAATCAATGCATTTTGAAAATCTCATCAAATTTTCCTGTTTTTATAAGTACCCCAGAGTATGATAGTTGATGGGGA
The DNA here is from genome assembly GCF_000455745.1 of Alligator sinensis. Classification (NCBI taxonomy): domain Eukaryota; kingdom Metazoa; phylum Chordata; order Crocodylia; family Alligatoridae; genus Alligator; species Alligator sinensis. The sequence goes on from NW_005841907.1 coordinate 1,051,187, forward strand.
AGTAGTATATACCTCTTCCATCTGCTTTTAGTGAAGCATACTGCAATCACCACCTAAACTGATACAATGTGCCATTGCATGTGCAGAAAGCCAGCAAAGTAATTATGTTTCACATCTAATATCTATCAGTTGCAGCGGTTTTTGTCTTATTTTGATTTTTTTAATCTAGTGATTACCTGGGTACTTTCTTTGGAAGTTACTTTATTATTTGCATGTAGTTTGACAAAGGACATTCAGTGATCCTCATACAGTTCCACTCTATTTCTTTAGATTAAAAAAAAATGAGGGAGAGCTCTCTTTTCTTGTTTTCATTTTCCCAAGCTTTTGTCAGTGCCTTCAGAGTACATCAGCTCTGTAAGACAACACCCTGTCCTCATTTCTACACATTGTTTGTGTACCAGGCTCAGAACTGCCATTTCACATCACAGTACATTGATTTTTAATGTTCTTCTAATTTAGGCTAAAGATGCAGAAATCTTAGCTCAGGCTGTACGCTGACCTGAATTTGAACTTCTTCCCAGCTGCTCTTAGGTCTCTAACAACAATCCTTTTTTAAAACCACAATTAGAAACAAAATCACACAATGACATTATCGGCTGGTTTTAATTATGTTTTAACATTACTTTTGTGAAGTCAATAACAAATACATGCTTTGGAAACGGTTGTAAGGGCTGTAGGATTTGAAAGGATGTAATAATCTCACTTACTTCTGTCTCATTCGCTATTTAGATCTATTGCTGTTATCTGATTTACTTAGACACAGCAGCTGGCATGCCCTTTTTGGGACAGCTTTGCAAGATTAAGTTCTGCCACCTTGACCTAGCATAAATACTGAGAAACTGCGCAGCCCAGGTTCATCATGGGATCTGGTACATGAAATTAGTGCTGGAAAGTAGGATAATACAGTGCCAGTGACATGGACGCGTCAATCTGGATGGTTCTGGAATTCTGAAAGAGGGGAAAAGTTCAGTAAGACTGCAGCGCCCTATTTAACAGTGCACGGGGAAAAATGAGCCCCCATACAAACCATTCTGCGGGAAGGGGAGGAGCAATATGAATGAACATGTTTCAAAATGAATGGGGTCTCTTCTTTTAAAATAATTAATATCATCTTCATAATCATCATCATATATTCCTCTTTTCAGTTGAGTCATTAAAGCTTTTACTTACTTCAATGAGAGAAAGAGCCGGCAAATTAAAATGCTTCCTAAAAATGGAAAGGAGTGAAATTAGGATCTAGTCTACACATACCTATTGATTTCAATGGAAATTGTGTATAACTTTAAAGTTTGTAGGATAAGGCCCCTTTGGAGGGAAGATCCTTATAATATGAAGATTTACATTTTTTCATGGGAAAAAAAAAACATTTTAAACTACTCTTTTGTGGTATGGACAGGATGAAAAGCTGCAAAGACTGTTGTTTTCATTGCCAGTGGCATTCTGGCACATACATACGTGGCTGTCGAGTAGTATTCTGTAAATTAAATAATGATTGCCAGTATAAGAAACAGTCTTTTGATAAAGGACTGATTTTTCTTTTCAGTTTTTTAATAACTACACAGGTTCTCTTCCCATTATGCAAAAAGATTTCCCATTGATGCCAACACAATAAAGAGCTAAAAAGCAATATAAAGAAAAATTAGAACTTCTGTGTTAGAGTATCTGCACAAGTGACATTTTAATTGAGCATATCGTCCTTGATCAATTAAGGAAGGGATAGTATGGCTTTGCTTTCTGTGGTACTGTAAACCTTTAACCAAATGGAAATTTGCTCACGCTGCTTATTGTACTTTGGGTATATTATAATATTACAATCATATTAACCTATACTATAATATTATCATATAACAATCCTATAAATATAATGATGATGATGATTTGTCATACTGTAAATTGTGTTTGAAGAATAGTTCAGTGTATGGTATTCTAAAGGGTAAAGTCAACTTAATTTTAAATGAAAAATTCAGAAAAAATATTGCACCTATAACAGATGTTCTAGCATATGGCTAGGGTTTAAGAGAGTGCATAGTTGAGCATAGAAAATAAATAAGGGTATGACAAGAACCCCCCTCCCTTTTGCCCCACAGATAAACTAATCACATGGTCACCAGATGGCATGTACACAACTTTAATGTAGTGCAATATTTATTGCCACCAATTTGCAGCCTTTAGAATAGAAGCCCACGTATTAAAATATTTTACTCATGTCTTAACCCAAATGTACCTTCATGATTTTCAATAATATTTTAAATAAAGATCAAAGGAAAGAATTGGTTTATAAACTGGAAGTAGGAAATTCTGCCTTTTGATTGCTTTGAAAGTTCATTGGCCTATGTCATCAAAAAGTTAATCATAGATCCTAGCCCACTTGAGAAACAATAAAAATAGTTGTGAAATCATCTCAGTCTGAATTTTTTTATTCTCCAAACCACAAAGTTTAGATTCTTACTTGCCCAAAGCCACTATAAGTACAGGAGCTTGTATGTGGACCTCTGATCCTGCAATCAAATGCATACAGTTTGATTTTGTTACCCCTTTAACGTCTAGTTTTGTAGTGGGACTTCATGGGTGTGTGTGACAGTCGGTTCATATTTGACTGCAGGATCAGGGCAAAAGTTTGGACCCTATTATAGATTTCTCAAAAGCCCAGGGAAGATGTGGGGTTATGATTTTGTTTTTAAAATAATTACATTAAATTTTTATGTTGGAACAATATCTTGCTCTATGTTTCTAGTTCTTATGTTGCATCGATATCTTGTACACTCTTACTGTTCAGACCCACAAGAGGGGTATGACCCCAATAATGAAGAAGATGTATGATGGTATTCCAAAAACTGTACAGATGATATAGGTGGGGTCTTTGTCTTCCCCTGTAGATTCAAACAACTAAACTCACAGAATTCTAAAATGTGTGGGCCAGCCATTGACTATGGCATTTTTACTCAGAAATCACATAAATAACATGGCGCTATAAGGGGTTTTGTTTTAATTGAAATACTTGGGTACAGGCATTGTATAAGTAGTGAATATGAGTATGTATGTGTGTGTGCATGCATGCATGAAGGAGAGCGCCTAATGCCAAACAGGAAAAAAGCATGGATTAGGTAGCCAAATCAATATTTTTACAAAATGTTAATATAATATTAGAAATAATAAAAAAAATAAATATAATTGGGGAAGAAGTAAATTAATACAGGACCCATAGAAATCCTAAATTATATTTGTAGAGGAGAGGTTTGTGGAGCATAATATGATGGACTCTACTGTGAAGGAACTGCTGAATAGAATTTCCTTTCCCTCCTTTTGATTTTTCTATTCATATAAAATGAGTCTACTAAGAAAAGTTTGGCTTTATTTGTGCAAAGATGTCCTTCCATATCTGGAAGAACTGAGAAGAGAATTGGAATTCTGAATGCTGTTAATTGAGCTCTAAGTAACATTTGTGTTAGACGTTTGTCTAGGCCATTGTGTAGTACTGAACCTGATTTAAATTATAAAGCTATATTTTCATCTTTGAGCTTCTTGCATTTTATGCAAGACACTCCAAAGAGATTATGGTATTGGCATATTCAGTTTGATACTGATAACAGAGTTAGAGGTAGGTAAAACATAACATATTGGCCTTTGTTCTACTTCTTTGCCAAATGTTTGAGGTTTTTTTGGGGGGGAGGGGTTCCTAAGTTTTGAATACTATGATGCTTTAAAGGCCATCAAGAGTATTATAGCAAGGTACAATGTGCTGTTCTGAAAATAATCAATTTGATTTATTTTTAATGTGAATACAGTAGCAGTTTGGTCTGTCAGAAACCATGGGGAACAAGGCTAGATAGTATGTATTAACAGCTTTCATTTAATATAGTAAGGAATTTAATTAAATGCTATAATTTTCTTCTGATATAATTAATACATGCACTTGCAGGCATGCAAAACTAAGGGTAGGTTTTCTGATGCACAAAGGAGAGCTTGGAGTGAGGGAGGGAGGACATCCTAAGGTAGCAGAAAGTAGCCAAGTGAAAGTACACCGTTGTTTCTTTTACAATTAGTTTTCATTTAATTTTTCACAATATATAATTTTATTTCAAAATTAAAACAATGTTTGTAAAGTTGTATTTCCTTCCCCCACTCTCTTTTGTAAAAAGACAATTGAATCATTTCAAACATTTCTTCTCTCACTGAAAAAAAAATGTATATAAGAAGTAATTCTAATTACAAAGTTGAGCACATGGATGTGTCTCTTCAAGGTGAGGGCTGCAGTAAAATTAATATTGCTTGGCTGGTCCTACTAAGTTTAAGCTTCATGTCTCTGATTTTACTCCTTTTTATTTGAAAAAAAAACAATTTTGTTTTCTCACCAAACTTCTTTCATGCCTTTCCATTTTTTCAAGACCCTCTAAACATAGATATCATCTACTATATTCCTTCTCTTCCATTGCCAACTCCATCTTTTTCTTCTGTTAGACTGTAATGGGAATACACTGAAAAGTAATATAGGTCGCTTCAAATATGAAAGATGAAAACAAAGTTGTGTTAATATAACAGATGCAACAACTTTGGTATCAAGCCTTTTCCATACCCTTTTTATAATGTGAGCCTTTTTAGTATTTTCTCTGTCTCTCTCTGTCTCTCTCTCTCTCTCAAAAGAGCTACCTTTTCTAGCTATGGTAATGACCCTTTCAGTCCTTTGCAAATCTTGTTTTTACAAATATGTGGGATTTTGAACCAGGAACTGTGATTCTGGCCCTTTTCTAATTAGTAGCAGAAATTCCCTAGTTTGCTGTCACTTTTCTAGTCTCTCCAGGTTACCATGCAGTTTGATTGTATTCTACTTAGTTTTCCTCTCTTTCACTCTCTTACTTATTAGCAAATGTGATCATGGTCTGATTTACCCAGCTAAGGAATGAATCAGCTGTATGGGAAGATACTTTTTTTATTTTGTTGTGCCTTGGTGTAGTAGAAAAAATATGCCTGGAAACTCTAAATGTATCCCAGAATAGACTACAGTAAGTGTCACTAGTTCCTAAATGACAGATGCTTCACAACTGTGACAAAAGCAGCTCTGCAAACCACCTGGGAGTCCATAGCCCACCATTCTAAGCCATTGTCATAACCTCTCCCCCCACCCCGGAAAAAAACCCTCCTGTATTTACCATCTGCTTATTGTAATCTCTCAGATATTAAATATTTTAATAGGGAGGAGTGGCATTATATACATGCTAGTTAGAATGTGAAACTTTGTCCTGAATTGTGGAGAGTTTCAGAAACAAATAACATGGATGTTCTTGTATGAATACAACTTTATTAATTTGCAAATCTACGTTCTACATCTGAGAGTGCACTATAACCCATGTAAGAAATATTTTTCAGCTTTTAAAATATTATGATTCATTGCATTATTATTATTATACTGTGTTCTGTAGTTAACATAACTTTTGATATATCATAGATTATTTTGGCCTTTAGAAAGTTAAATATATATTAAAAATACACTTTGAGATGCTTGCAGGATATGAACCTGTTTGTTTAAATAAGGCATATGTGTATGTATTTCCTAGATGAGGTTTTGTCTGGGTTTGCTTTGTGGAATATGTTCTGACTATTTCAGTCTAGATTAAAAATAGTTTATATGTAAAGATTCTGTTGTAGCGAATAAGTATCTATTTCTTTTGTCAAATAAATCCATATAAACTAATAACCTTTGAAAAAAATAAATTGACTAGACTATAGCAGGAATATACCTCTGTATACATGGAATGGCTTGAGAAGAAACTAAAATAAGAATATTGTTTTGATTAAATTATATAGTTTCTAGAGTCCATAGATTCCACATAACTACTATAGGACTATATTCAATATCAGTAGATCTCCATTGGTTTCATACAGAATAAATCCTATACAACTTTTATAAGAACAATTTTACTAAGGAGTCCTAAGGGAATAGAGACTAATAGACTGGGAGCTAAGGGAAGAATAGGATGATACATGTACGGCAGGATAATATAGGGTAGTACAACCTGTTTAGGCCCAAGTTCGTTTCTGAATTGTCAACTGAACTGGAATTATCCAGTCCTTTTTTTTTCAGTATCTATAACCAGAGCTGGTATTGAAAGGTTTGGATTGCACTATCCTTATTGAGTTATTCAACAATCCTGATCTTTTTTTATAATGGTTGTAGCTAGCATGGGTTGCTTTATGTTAACATAGAAGAAAATGAAACATTCTTGAACCTGAAGTTTTTTGTGACTATTTCTGTGTGCAGTGGAAAGA
>NW_005841907.1:1057460-1071856 GCF_000455745.1 Alligator sinensis
CTACTTGTGATCCCAAATTAGGTTACAAAAGTATTTGTATGAACAGATCCAAGACAGATGTATCTGTGCTATCAAATATAGGGTGGAATGCTGGGCAGAGCTGCTGCCTCTGGAGCGTGCAGCAGATAGAGGGCCTGATTTGAAGATGTGCACATGTGAGTTGAAAAGTTCAGGATAGGGCCATAAGCATTTAATCATTTAAAGGGAAAACATTCTTACTTGATGTACATAAGAGAGGTACTCACCTTTAAAATTCACCACTGTAATTTTTATATATACAAACAATATCTTTCCCATTACACAGACACTGGGCCATGGCAAATTTTGAAGGTGAGTACTTCCTTGATAAATATAGATATGGATATTCTAGTACAGGCTGAGTCATATTCTATAGGTACAGAAAGTTATTCACTTTTAAAAGCCACAGCTGTGCTAGTACTATGCAAACATAAGAAAACATTGTGGTTTTTTTTTTGCTTTTGAAACCATGGCATAGCTGTGATGTTTATAAAACTGCAGAGCTGTTAAATGTTCAGAGATGAAATTAGGTTTTTCCGTTCATAATGGCTTGATCAAAAAAATAACTCACTTCCCCATAGAACAGCACATGAAAATAATTAAATCAAATGTTATTATTTTATACTATTTATTTTACCAAACAGCATTCAACCCTTATGATGCTATAAAAGCTCCAATTGTAAGCCTGACCTTGCTTTTGCTGCAGTTAATAAGAGTCACATTGGGCCCTCTTTCAGGCTTTTCAAATAGTGGAGAAAAGTGAAAAAAAACAATTGTCTACTTTTATGCTGTTATTTCCAACTTCATTTTCCTCCAAATAAATTATATTTTAAAATAATTAATTTCTTTTGTTATGAAGCTTTATATTAATGGTATTTTTTTCACATGGAATGACTTGTTCTGTTATGAATAGAAGTTAATTATGCAAGTGTAAGTGCTTCAAACTAGCTTCACATTAACTCAACTTGAAGTAATAGATAGGAGTTTTGTTACATGTGAAGGATGCAGAACTGAGCCCTGAGTTGGCACTTGCTAATTCAGTATTATTTTAGAATACTGCACAGACACTTTACAAGTGTGGTGCAATGAGACTACATGGCTGAAGCTGTGTGAAAAGACTGTCATTGCTAGGAAAGCAGGCACAGTTTCTTGAAAAAGTAGCAAACTATTTATAGGCTTGCCTTGGAGTGTTTTCTTCCTTTCTGTTAAAATGAAAATGCCTCTATAGAATTCTGTAGAGTATAAAATGTCTACCATTGGATTTTTTGTTTTAAAGATACCTTTGCCAAAAACACAAAGGCTGTTCTCAATGAAAATGGTAATTGATTTAACTTCAGCTAAATGTGGGGATTTTGTCATTTTTTCTTATGGTGCTATTTCATCCTTTTAAAAGGATAGAGCATCTTCAATTCTGTTTAGCTCAATGGAGCTGTGGACAGTTAGTCTTTGAATATCCGGTGCTAGTTTGCAGCAAAAACAGGTAAGCACTGGTAAAAGTATTTTGTATTTGAATTACATCTGTAAATTTATATTTAGAAAGAATGAATTTTGATCCTTCTGACTATCCATCTGATAATGTATCTTTCTCTACCCTCTGATAGTGTATTGAAAACTTTGGGGAAGCTTTTGACATTGACAGCATTTGATGAGATGAGCTTGGGTTCATGAAAGTTATGTATCTTTGATTTAGTTAATCTATAAGTTGTATCTCTACTCTGCCTTCTGCTTGATTTAAGATTAATGCTGGGCATGTCTACATTAGACATTTACTGCACAGTTGACTAATTAACTGTGTAATAAATGTCTCAGGACAATATTAATAAACTCCACAACTAGGTAGTACTTGTAAGTACAAGTACTATCCTGCTGCGGAGTTTTTTTCACTTGCAACAACTCATGTGTAGTAGGGCTATGTGAAATTTCACCAGCTGTTTTGTTTTGAGGCTGTTTCCACTCATTTCAAGCTCAAAACAGCAAAATCAAAACAAAACGAAAGGTCTTGAAACATCCTCAAAATGAAATGAGAGCAATCGAAACATTTTGAAAGTTTCAAAACATTTTGAGTTTCAAAGCCGGGCTTGCTTGCAGCTAAAGAGAAACTAAAGAGAGAGAGGGGGAAAGTGGGGAAGGAGTGCTCTGATATTGACTGTGTAGCTGGACAGTGACTGCGATCCTTCCCTGAGGTCCCTTCCAATCCCAGTGCTCTGAGGGAGGGATGGAAAAACAGCATAGAAAGCATTGTTTGAACTAAGCTTTCCCTGTGCCTTCATACTTACAAGTGACACAAGTTTTGCTCTGAGCAGTTTGAGGTGCAGTTTCCCAGAAACCACTGCACCTATCTCCTTGAAACCTAGCAGGCTTCATGGCCTCAGAACGGGCTACCACTCCGGGAGTTTTCACCCTGCTGTGCCTTACCACACACACGTGACACAAGTTTTGCTTGTCAGCAGCTTGAGGTGCAGTTTCCCAGAAACCCCTATACCTATCCCCCAGAGCTTGGTAGGCTTCATGGCCTTAGATGGAGCTACCATCCCTGTATGTCTCACCTGAATCAGGCAAGGAATGACAAAGTTATAGGCAGTTTCATGCTTCTCCATTATAGCCTATGGGTGAAATGTAGAAACAGCATCAAAACAGCAAAACAGTTTCGATTAAACGAAACAGAACAACTGCCTGCTGCCTAGCCCCATGCTAAAGCACTCTCATACCCCAGACAGTCTCTCAGCATCACATTGAGTCTGGTCAGAGCAGCCTCGGCCTGGCAGGCTGACCTTCAAGACCTTCTGCAAGCCAGGGCTGTGACCTGGTTCAATGTGTTGTGGTCCAGACGCATGTGTAAACTGCATACCCAGAAACTTCCCGAGACTAATAAACTGCTCCACAGTTCATTGATGCCCCAAAATAGCACATGTAGCCATGCCCACTATTAACTACCTCTCTTTACATATGCTGAAGGAGCCCATCATTGTATCCTAGAGGACACTTCTATATGTGGATTAATGTGCTGTAGTTACAGCACATTAAATTTAGTACCTGTAATCACACATTCCTTCTTATTGACACTAATGCACAGTAGGCTAATTCTACTGCACATTAGCACAATGGCATGGCTTTTGCTGTGACATGCTAATGTGCAGTAGAATTAGTCTACTGAACGTTTAGCATCTTGTGTAGATGCACCCAGAAAGTACTATCCTAATTGAAGGAATAGAATCACACCCGTTGGCCCATTATATCTACTATTTGGGCAGAAAGGGTTAGTCTGTTATATCCTGAAGTGCATGCTTACTAGGCCCTTCCCCACTCATTTCAGATGGCAGTTCATACATGCTGTCCCATTTGGAGTCATTTTGTATTCTCTCCTCCAAGGATTATAAAAGAAATTGTGGTACTGCTGTACCTCTAGGTAGCATAGTACAATATTGTATATATGGTGTATGTCATAGTCACCTAACATAGAAACCAATAATAATAACATATAGCACTTTGCAATTTCAAATTGCTATCTACATATTAAAGTTAACTTGTGAAATGAAAATAAAATCCTTTCGTACTTCTTTCTCCTTTAATTCCTCATCCTGCAAAGAACTCCATATATGCACACCTTTATGGTTGGAATGCAGTTTGCTTCCTGATTTCTTTTCATAGCCTACACTGGCAAGGAGGTCTTTTTAGTTTGTTTTTTCCACTTTTTAAAAATTGAAATCTCCAGTCTTGACATCCCAGGTTGATATGATAAGGGTTTCCTAGTTATTAATGTTTATTTGGGATTAAATTTGTGGTAGGAAGGGAGAAGAGATAGCTTCCTGTTCCTTGGGGCTTGGTACCACAACAGAATTGAGTCAGACCATGGGAAGCTCTAACACAGATAGGGGCCACTTATTTTTATTGAAACATTTTTGGTGTAAAATGCAGATTCAGTTACACTGAAATATTTCATCAATTTGTTTTGTTATTGCAGTATTTGAGTAATGTTGAAACCTGATGCTCCAGGAATTATGTGAGAGGCAAAGATTTTTAGGGGGGGTGATGACTATTATTGAACCAACTGCATAGTTGTAATAAAGTTTGAGAAGCTTTTAAATGCAAGATATTCTTCATCAGGTCTGAGGGTGGAAGCTTTTGTTTTTGTCAAATTGCTCATTGTGGAAAAAAAGAAAATGAATGAAGAGACTGAGAAAAAGTTGAAACATTTTATTATATTCTATTCAAAACTAAATGTTTCCATTTAGTGATTCACCTCTTTTGTGAGCATTCAGAAAAGAAAAAGATGAGATTTCATAAGAATTTATCGGTTGCATTCAGGAGAAAATATTTAATGGATCAATGCATTCATAGCCTATATGACTGGAAGGAAAAATTATGATCATCTAGCCTAATCTTTGCACAATGCCAGCCACAAGAACTTGTCTGAATTGATTCCTATTCAAACTAGACCATATCTTTTATAATAACAGCCAATCTTCATTTTGAAATTCCCAGTATCTTCTGTGTTACATACCTTTTGGCTCTAAAAAATCATCATTTATATATACATTTTTTTTAAGTCTGAGGATGTTTGATCGCTGGCAACTTGAAACTTCTAACATTTCATCTACATTAAAGTCCTGTACAATGATGCAGATATTTGCTAATATAATTCAGGAAAAGTAGAAAGTTAAATTTAATTCATTTAATTTTATTTTTTACTGTTTCTTTAAAATAAGAACATTTTTTGTGGCCATTTCCGTACCTCATAAAGAAACCCCACATGGAGAAACACTCTTTGCTTTGCAGTTCTCTTTAAGTAATTAATTAGTAGTTTTTCATAACTTTAAAGGATTATGACATTGGAGTATCACTATATTTTCACCTGTTTTCTCACATTTTTTACTTTGAGCACCCTACTGTTGGTCTTATAACTAAAACATTATCAAGTACAGTGCATATAATGGAAGATAGAGCTAATGATGTGTATAGGCAAAATCGAGTATGTAGAAAAGCAAATAGGGTCTCTGTAATTTACCATTTGGAAAATGAGGGTACATTAACCAATGTGTAAATTTGGAATAAGCCACAGATATAATTGCTGTCATTATAAATTCATCATTATTCACTTGCATTTAGCCCAGGCCTTGTGGTATTTCTATTCTTAGGATAAAAAATACAGTACATTTATTTCTGTAGAGTGAGATTTAAAAAAATGCTCAACAATGTCCTAATTTTCCCCCTATAGAAGAGTAGTTTTAATACTGATTTCAATAATAATGGAGTTAAATAACTCTAAATACTTTTGAAAAATGAAACATCCATATTAATGGCATCCATTCTGTAGCTAAAGACAGGGTATTGATGTACCCACAGACAAAGCCCTGAAAGTTTATGCACGTCTGATTTAGTTAGTCTATAGAGGGGTATCTACCCTGCCTTCAGCCTGACTTCAGATTAATTTGGCTAACTATCCCTCTCTATTCTATTGCATATTACTTGCACATAATGAACACAATGGGCTCAGTTTTATTGAAAAATGTATAGCTTTTCCTTATGTAGCTTATTACTCTCTTCTTACTCTTTACCAAGGATTGTGATAATTCTGGCAGAGACCAAGATTCAGGGGATTGTTCATGCAACTTCCATACTTGCACAGGATTTTATCTGAGTAAGAGTTTGAGAAAGGTTTATATGGCTCAGGATAGTCCATTTGAGCTTCTCCTTGATCTTTGTATTTCTCTGGTAGCTCTATAATGACATTTTTAGATCTGTAAATTCACCTAAAAGCTTTGGGTATTTATTTCAGGATAACAGTGACTGATATGTGAAGCAAATGGATTAAAGCTAAATGCCAATGTGGAATTAAATTATTGCACAGGGTCTTATTTTTCATTCAAATACACCTCTGTCATGGGAAAATATAAACCCCACCTACCCCAAGATATTAAACTTACAGTTATTGTGCTTAGATTTTGGAAAAAAAGCACTATTGAAATTCATAATAAGACTCTTAAACTGAGAGCAAGAGGTACCTTACACCTTTTTTCCTGTGCTGTATGTCATTTTTCCTCAGCAGAAACTCTGCCTTTTATTGTAAATGGGAAAGGCTTCTACTTTTTGCATGGAGAGCATGTTTACTTATTTTAATAGAGAGCTCTCTAAACTTGTACAAAAGGGTCAGCCTTAGCACTTCCATTTCCTCCCAGTAGTGAACACAAGCATTATTACTGTTGATGTCCTGCCATTTCTTCTCAATAGGGAGTACTTCGATATCTCTTCTTCTGTGTTAATAACTCTAGGCAACTGTTCACTTCCTGTGCATTGTACAATTCTTGGTAAACTCCCTGAGCACAGTAAGAAAAGAATTGAAGGAAAATTACAGAAAGTGAACCATATAAATCATGTACTGTTTAGCCTGTGATCACCCCATGATGCTGTAATGCTATATAATAATTATATATAGTTAAAGTTACTTAAAGTCTGTTTACCAAATCCCCTTAGAGCATTACTAATAATGTTTATTATAGTACCACACTTTGTCCCTTGTCAGGAAGCACATATGCATTTCCAATGTAATTTCCTTGTCTTATACCCTCTGACCAAGCTGTTCAATATCTTACCTTTGTTTTTGTTCTTCATATTTTCTATGACTGGCCCAGCATAAAAATTAATTCAGACTAATCAAGGAACATAACTTGTATTCCTGTGACTGAAAAGAATGTTCAGGGCTCTAGTAGCTTCCATCCTGTGCTTAGTAATAAAGTTCCTTGTTTAGTTTGTATCTAAAGGCTGGATGATGTTCTTTAATTTTGTATTTGGTTTTACATCTGGGCTTTTCCTTTCTGAAATAATAGAAAAGTCTAGTAAAATAATACTTTCAGGATTGTGCTTTCTCCCAAAGTTTTTTGTAGCATATAGTATATTTTGCTTTAAAAAGTTTTGACTTTAGTCTTGCTCTAGTAAGCTTGGATTTATCTTGACATTCTTCGTTGAATAAAAGTGTTTTTAAAGGCAACTGGGTATTGCAGTGCTGTTTGTGTAGCAGACAAATTATATTTGTCTTTAATATATTGCATGGTGTTGCAATAGAATTATCTATTACATGGGCATGCAAAATCAAGAAATATAAAGTGTGTGCAATGTGTTTGTAAGTTTTCACAAGAGCTATTCAAGTATATCTGCAGTGCTCATAAGATTACCATTCTTCAAAATACCATACTTTGAAGGGTAGGAAAAACTCTCTCCATTTTGTTCTTTTTCTGGATCCTTACAGTTGACCTTTTATTACTTTTCTTAGCTTATCCTCTTTTCAAACTCAAATATCTTTTGGAAAATAAACTAGGTATCATTTTGGAAACTTGTTTATTTTTATCTCTCTTCTGGACCATCACATGTACCAAAATATGATTTTCAAGGGATACATTTCAATAATGTATGCTTTGCATTAAATACATTTTGATTTTTCTCTGTTATAAATTAAGAGGATCGTAAGTGACAAAGGGAGCTTTTTAAGGTGCATGAACACTTGCAAATACTGTGTAATAGGACAGATCTAAAGCCTATTCAAATAAGTTGAAAGATTCCCATTGACATCAAAAAAGCTTTGGATCATGTTCTTGAAATGCACAAACATATCTGGTGGGATTTTACAATCTTCATCAGGAGCAGTGGTAGCAGCATGGGGAAAAGGAACGAAAAGCGAACTAAAAGTGGATAGCACCTGTCACCTTCGTGTTGAATTTGAACTGTGTTCCACAGCCCCGAATTATAACACAAAGGAACATGTTCCCTGAGAAAGTTCCAATTTTTTTTTTAATAAGCTAAAACTATCTCCTTTTAGACAGGTGCTACAGAATTAGAATAAAATAATATGTTGTTTGGTTTGGTAATTGGAGGCAAGCTCAGAAGGCTATGGGACCAGCTCCAGAGTCCATTACAAACAAAGAGAAACAAATCCATTGATTAAAAGGGGCTTTGGATCAAGCCTTCATTTCCTCAGTGTTGTTTACCTGTTCATTTGCTTCTTTTTTTTTTTAACCCTAGGAACCCCCTTAACCTATAGGTGAAAGACTTCCAAATGTCCTGCTCAAGAATGAGCTAAATGTTAATATTTTTAATCTCCATCAATTCAAATAGTTTCATGATCTCTGACTTTTATTTTTACAAACCATAAATTGTGGGGAGATGTTTCCCTTTGCTTCAGTGTATTTACTTTTTCTGAACCTGTAAAAAAATGTTTTCCTTTTGCCCTTTCTAAGTTGTGCTAGAAGCAGATGTTAATATTTTATATACAATTTTCCTTAACCCATAATTGGCAATAAAGACAAAATAATTTAATGTTTCAAGATTCCTTAGTGTTAACTAATTAAACCAGCAGCAGGCCTGGAGCATGGGACAATGGCAAACTTTCAGATGAATTAATTTTATGGAAGACCAGCTGAGTAATTGGACTCCAATTACAGGCTGTTTAGCTCCATCATCACCTTCATATATAATTAAATTCAATTGGTTGATACAGCTTCTATTTTTATGAGGGCACTTATAAGCTTTTTGAACCCCACTGTGACTTTGGATTTAGGCCAATCAATTATTACTCATTTCTCTTTCAAATGGAAATTCTCTAGATTAGTCATATCTTCCATAATGCATTGCTCACATTTAAAAGATCTGTCTATAGTACATTGCAGCTGAGGCGCAGTTACGGAGAAATGTTTATGTATATTTATATTCTACAAACAGTACAAGCAATGTAATTGTATGTTTGTTATGGGTACTGGTAAATAAAAGCTAAATACTTTTATGACTTACCTTGAGAAATAGGGTGCCTTATCATGTAGATCTAATTCATTTCATCCTTGTATTTTCAACTGCTGTTATTGTACGGATTACAAAGTGATTATATAAAATTGCTAATTAGTGCTAAAATTACCTTTATTGGTATACAAAGTATGAGATATGTAAAGTCATCTGCATATAGCTTAGTTTTCTATAATTGTCTAGTCTTCCTAATACATTTTTTTCCAAATGAAATAGTCATTCATTCATAAATACTAATGAAAAACTTGTAATTGCATATTCAGCTACACAGGATTAGAACAATTTCTTGTCTCCTGACAGGTTGTGGTTAAATACATTTGACTTGTGGGCAAAAGATTTCCTCTGAGAATGCTAGAACTTTTTTCAGTTTCACATCTCCCTGTTCTGAAATCAGTGCCATGTTTTCGTGGGCAAATAGAACATGAATTATTAGCAAAACTTAATGATCTATCACACATAACTAGCCTGTAAGGAGATTAGATGCAATGACCAGACATATATGTCACTTTTGCCTGCTCTGAGTATATTAGTTCCAGCGTGTTTATTTTCAAACAGAACAATATATCATCAGCAGTAAAACATGAATAAATAGAAGCAATAGTGACATCAATGATCTTTTTCAACTCTACTGAATGATCAATAAAGAAAAAGGCAGTGTCAGCTATGAAATATTACTTTTCCTTAGATTCTTCAGTTAGGGAAAAATCAAATCTGCTTCATCATTTCTCTGGCTTTTTCATTTGAATATAAACCATTGGTAAGATTTATAAGAAGTGACATTGAGTAATGCTGAATTACAATGAAATTCCTATAAAACTGTGTGTTACTTCTAAATGAATAGTATAAGAATAGATTAGTGATTAATGATGTTTCAGTAAGTAACCAAACAATAATGATGTTTGGCTATTTATTATAAATTATTGCTTTTGAAACAAATGCAGATAACATATGAGAAGGGTAGTTCTTTTTGTCTCCTCACCTATATTTATGACAACTTAGATATTCATGACTAACCAGTAATTAAAAAGAAAAAAAAAACAACAACATTTACATAGCCAAAATATATCAAAAGAAAAGTGAATTAAAGCTTTTCCTAAAAAAGAAAAAAATAGGCTATTGTTTGAAGTATAAATCTGACCTTGTATGAAAGCTCTGAGCTATGCATCTCTGTATGCCATTTTGAAAATAAAAAGCTACCAAAATGTTTTCACATTTTAAGTTTGAATGTAAGGGATAAAATGTTGAAATAATAATAGCAATTGCAGCCATTTTTGAGTGAATAAAAAGTCTGCATGCAAGCTAAGGTTGAAAGGAAACTAGAGATAAATATTATTTTTATTTTGACTACTAGTCTTTCATCACAAATACGGTGTGAGTTGTTGCTATTGATACTTAATATTCAGGTTTTTATTTTGAAAATAAAAGACAGAAATCAGTTTAAATATTGAAGTACGCTATGTATTTTAGATAACATATACTTTATTTAAAAAAAAGTAGACTCTGGTGATATATTGGATTGCTTCCAGCCTATAATGTCCAGTGTCAGTGGCTCAACAGCAGTTGGTCCTCTTGATGTCGCTACATATTTATTAATTCTGTTTCACTGTTAGAAAGAATCGGCATTTATATGGTAAAGAACGTGGCATAGTTCAGAACTACCACACTTCCAGGGAAGAGAAAAAATTACTGGAGCTGTCACTGACCTAACAGAAACTTAATTTGTGAGACAGGAGGCCCAATGGGCTCAACCAGTTAGTTGATTTTTAATGGCCAAACTTCTTAAATTACAGAGTTCTTTTATACAGGGAAACGATGAATGACTGGGTCCAAACTTTAGTGCCACAAATGTGTTGAATTCTGCTTTTTTCTTTCTCCTCTCCCACCCAAGTAAACTTTATTTGATTTTACTTGAAATATCAGATAGATTTAAGGTTAAAAACATCAAGCAAACTAAACAACACTCCTCCCCACCCAGAAAAAAATTCCTGAAGTGGGATTTCCCAGACTTCATAAAGTTGTATGCTGATGTGTGTTGATAAAGGTCTTTCCATGTTAATTTATACAGTCTTCATTACACCCAGGCTTATCCTTCATGCTCCTACTTTGAAAGCATGTCCTGCAATACACAAAATGCTGGCTTAAAATGTCAGAAAAATCAAATGCAGGTTACATTCCTGTTCTTGTACATCTGGTGGCCTTGCTTTTTTAATAAACAACCAGTTTGCTTTGTTACAAGCGTAGCTGCCATTAACTGCTGAATCCTTTCTGGCAACTCTGAACACAAATAAACGAGGAAACAATAAGAAATAAGAGAAGAGTATCAATTGGTGAGTCATATCCATACAGCGCCACATGTGCAGAAGTGACTAGTTTTCTGTTATTTAAAATAGTATCTGCTCAACAATTAGACATAATTGACCTTTCGTTTCATTGGAAATGAAATAGCTTCTAGGTAGAATCCAAATGCTATGGAAAGTACAGTAGAATATGTTGCTCCTTGAAACTTTTGAAGACACTTTAATTTTTAATCATTGATATCTTCAGTATTCCCCTCCAAAAACATTATTCCTCATATACAGTACAACAAAGAACTGTGTGTGCCCATGGCCTCGGCTTGACAAAGTGCATTGAGAAAGCTAGCTTCCTGGGCAGAAAAGCACATCAATAACACAGCGGGAAGTGGCACCAACAGAAGGTAAACACGGGTCAGTCAGGGAAAGCTTAGTAGGTGGTGGGGCACAGATCTTCAAATACAATAAAGGGAATGACATCAGAGAGATTCATCTTTCTCTTTGCTTGAATTCTCAGTTATTAACCAAGGCATAACATCACACAGGAACAACAAAGGGGTAGAATCAGCCAGTTTTCAGCTGCCTCACAGATGGCACCTAAATGGCAATTTCAGTGTTGCTGAGAGAATGACTGTGCCAATTGTATTATATGAACCATTCAGCTTAGAAAAAAATGTGATGTATAAATGTTCTGGTTAAGTAAATATTATTCAGACATGTAAGCCACTAGGCTTACCCAGTTCTCTGTCATTATTTATTAGGTATATGTGAACAGTACATAAGAATTTCAAAATCTGGAGCATAATTTTTCTGTCAAGGTCTGGCAAAAAATAATAATAAAAAAAAATAGCTGCTCCATGTATGTGGCTGGTTATATTTTACGGTTGAGCAGGAAAACATTTGCTTTTTATTTTAGCTAGGTATAGCAAGAGATGAGTCTTCATTATGAAACAGACTTTTATTTTTCCATGCCTTTTAAAAGGTTAATACAGGAATTATTAGGAAGTCAGGAGGAATTTCAGTGCTACCTACACTGGACAGGATGAGGCATTTTATAAGTTATGTATAATGACTGGAAAATGTTTGTGTATATGGAGCTGTATAGACTATGTACTTTATGTACCTTTCTTTCTTGATTATGATTTGTATCCTCTCTCTTACAATTCTGCACTCCTAATTGTAAAAGTTAGTTAGTTACCGCATATTGTTGGAAGAGTCATTGTACTTCGAGAAACTAAAGCTGGTGATGGATCACTCACTTCCCTTACTGGAGAATTTTTCAGTTAAGACATTTACAAGTTCAATATTATGTGATTAGTTCTCCCATCGTTAAAAAATAAAATAATTTTTGGAAAAAAAAATTTTAGGAGATTATTTCATAATATGGATAATTTTTCTTAGGGGAAAATACTTTAGAGATCCCACCCTGTAAATCTACATGTCTGTACTTTGAAACCTTAGCAAATAACTGCAATGAGAAATGAGGCAAAGTGTGAACATTGGGAAAAAGTGATAGCTTTTGTAAAAATTATAAATAATAAATATGGGCGGTAGCGAAATTATTGATACAGGTTAAACTTCAATTCTGATATCATTAGATGATTGCTTTGCCCCACCCTTGCTCTATCCTAACTTGATCCAGGATGAGGAATTTTGTGGCATATGGATTGAGTGGTCACTGTAAAGCTAGGCCTCAGTGGACCTGGGCACGGACTTTCTCTGTTTGGTTCAAAATTATAGCTGTGGAAGAGGTTTCTTCCAGATGCCCTTTTTGGTGGGTGTATTTCCATGCCTTTAAACCCAAGCGGTTATGCTTTGATTCATTAAGTTAATGTTTTCACTTTACCTGTTGATTTAAGATTAACCTCAAGGAATGGAATGAAAATGGTAACAAAAATTACTTTTTTATCATATTTTACAAAAGGATGTAAAGTTCATCTCAGATTTTTCTATAAAATTCAACTAATGAGGGAAAATCAATAAATCTTAGAGCCTTTTTATTTGAAAACAGAAATATCTTTAGAAATATTGTAGCTCCTACTTATTTAAAGGAACTAATGTCTAGATTGCATTTCCACAAACAGAAATACTGTACAAGAATTATCATCAATATGATGCATCTGAACTGTAATTAAATAGTAATGCTAGACAGGTGCCAAGCTATGCCATTTACTCTGCTGATCCATACAAAAATGTGTCTGTGTTACTTATGCTTCACCTTCTCTTCTAAACCCATCTACTTCATCCATCCATTGCTTCTCATCAATAACTATGCCTGTAAGTTATGTAGGACTGACACTTTTTATAAGAAGTTTGAAAGGTGCTTATTATAATCACTGGAAAATGCTCCATGCACTCTAATCCTTGAATAAGAGTTCTAGGTACTACTTCGATATAAGTAATAAGTCATAATACAGTACAATATTAGACCAAGTTTGTGCAACTTTGCTATATAAAAATGCATGTTAATATTTGTATGATCTTGGTATAAAAAAACAAATGCACATATTTGTTATAATTTTTTTCTACTGATGACAGATTTAAAAACACATCAACAAAAACATTGATATGAAGTCATCTTCATTGGATCTTGTTGCTGATCAACATGAGCAGAGGGATTACTGCTTAGTATGGTACCCTAGACAGTCCGCAGTCCTCCCCTCTCCTGTACCTTCTGGCTCCAGATATGGCAACAGGGAAGCAGAAGAGTAGAAGTGGCACAGAAGCAGAAGCCAGAAGGTCACTACTGATGGGGGGAGATGACACTGACAGGTGTGTCAAGCAGCCAAAAAAACCACCAGTTTTCAGCTGCAGAAAAATTAGATGATATTCCCCTAGCAGCTGCACTGACACCTCTGCTTTACTCACTCTACTGAGAGAGCCAGAGCTGCTGCAATATGAGTGCAGGGGGAGAAGTGACAGGGGACAGAAGGGTGAGATGCTCCCCACCCCTGAGTTTGATTCTGGTTCCTCCCTCTTAGGAAGGGCTTAGGCTCATTGCCTATTCACCCACCCATCCTTATGCTATTGAACACAAAACTGAACTGAACATCTCATAAATTGTGTTAATACTCAGTGGGCACATCAACACGTGCAATTAATGCAACTGGATATGAATATACTCTGGCTCAATTTGAGCTGGAGTAAACTAATCCTGACATCACTGTCCATGGGCTACTGGTGCCTCCTGGCTCTGGGGGGCACCAGTGGCCAATTGTCAACGGGGGGGGAGGGTGTCTGATCACCGGCCCTGGAAGCACACCGGCAGAAAACCAGAAGTGCCACCGACGCGTCTTGTGG
>NW_005841907.1:1071902-1079956 GCF_000455745.1 Alligator sinensis
AAGGGGGGCGCGCACAGGGCTCCCGGTGCCCCACCCACACATCTCCTATGTCACTATCTACATGTACGTTTAAGTACAGTAATTTACTGTGCTGCTGGATACCACTTTTATCTGACAGGAATATCCAGCAGTGCAGTAAATTAATCTACTGTGCCCTATTTGCCACACACATGTAAACAGTGACACTTTACTGTACAGCAAATTAGTTTGCTGTGCAGTACAGCATCTCATGTAGATGTGCCCAGTACTATCTATTTATCCATTTCCAGTGCTCTCATTACTGATAATTCAGATAATCATAAAATCATAGAGAAGTAGGCCTGGAAGTGACCTTGATAAGTCATTCCCCCTGCAGTCCAGTGGTGCTGCCAAGTTTCTAGAACTGTGGGGAGCCCTACAGTACAGATGACATGACTCCACAGGCCAGATCTGGCACCCCTGATCTAGTCAAACCCTTTCTCTGAGACAGGATCATTCCTAACTGAGCCATCCTATACAAATCTATTATCTAATGTCTTCAAAAAATTACACAGTCAACCTCAACGCAATATAAGACATAACACCCTAGCCTGCCAAAGGTAAAGCAGGAGGACCACAGCAGCCAATGTCCTGCTGCTGCAAAGGTTGTTAATATACACTCAAAGATTTCAATAAGAGGGCCATGACCACTGCTTCAGAGGAAGACAAATACCCCCACAGTCCATACCAATCTAACCATAGGGTAAAATTTCTTTCTGACCCCAAATATGATTGATCCTGAGGATAGGGGCAAGGCTTTCTAGCCATAAGTCTGTGGGTCCCAACAGGAGCATTGGTACATCCCAGCCAAAATAACCATCCCCAGCTGTTCTAACAGCGACGATGTTTTTCCTGATATTCACCCTGAAACCTATTTTGCTGCAGAATCTCACTCAGATTCTAATGTTACTGAAACATAGGGATAGGGTGTCTTTACATGTTCTTTGGGGTAGGGTGGGGGCACTTTAATTAGAGTGGCTCTAATTAATGTGCCCAGAGCGTCTCATGTATTCAGTCTTCTGCACTTCAAAATGGTGAGGGGACATATTAAATAAAGCTTGTTTAATGAGTTTTAGTTAAAGCCCCCCCCCCTCCTCCCCCCCAATTTTGAAGCATGGTGATGTTGAATACTCATGATGCCGAGGCTTCTAGAGCCTGCGAAGTATCATATTTCAGCAGATTGGATTAATTGAGTTAGCACACACCAGAGCAGGTGTCAGGCATGTGTGTAGGTGCCCATAGATTTTAACTTCTCCATTTTTAGTGACATCATCCTTTCTTCCTTAGATTATGCTAGAAAAAACAACATACTGTCTAACAAATTATCTTCAAAAGATGTTTGATTTTATAGTTATGGCTTTGATTTTTATAGGCTTAAGTATAATCATCATTTTGTATTTGATACTTGTTCACAATTTGGCCTTTCTTGAGACCAACCCGAACTAGAGACAAATCTAAATTAATAAAAAGGTGGCTCTGAACAGTTTTAAAATATATATATACAGGTTAGATTTTTTACCAACAGAACTCACTTGGTAGTCTTTAAAGTCAGCCTCTATCTCCCTTTCCTAGTTATTCCTGTTAAAGTTGTTTCATTTTATATACATAACAAAATTTTCATTGGTCTAGAGAGAGACTGGCTTGGTTACCCCCTGGTTATGGCTGAGCAATACTGACAGATTGTTCCTTACACATTCAGTAGGTTTTACTATAGGCACAGTCCACTAGAAAAGTGTACTCCTGCAACAGTGGAAATGTTGTACTCCTGTAAGGGTGGGAAAAATATCTCTGTTTTGGCAACTCAGAATGATGCTGACCCTGTAGAAAACATAATGCCAAAAATCTTAAGACTTAAAAATTTAAGACTGACATTTAAATGTTTTAGAATAGCCTTGATGGTATTCAGCACACCATCTTGTTTCAGTATTGCCATGCTAGTTCAGTTACATTCAGTTTTCAAAATTCCTAACCCTGTATCCTGGGTGGTAGTTAAATAACTTGGCAAGCTCTAGGATATCAGTGGCTTAGGGAAGAGGAGTACCTAAAAGGGGGTATTAACCTTACTCTGGTGAAGGAAATACCATCAAAATGTTATGGAGCTGAAGTCCACTCTGTAATAAGGTAGACTGTCTTTAACCCTGCTGACAGCCAGTCTAGGAATAGAGTCCTAATGAATAGACAAATGGATTAAATGAATAGACACGGGGAACCAGCTTGGCTACAGGAGCAAGGGGAATCTAGATATGGAGATATATATATATATAGTTTCATAGTTTCATAGTTTCAGGGTCGGAAGGGACCTAATAGATCTTCTAGCCCGCCCCCCCGCCAGGGCGGGAGAACAACCCAAAAAACACAAACAAAACCACTCACCCTAAAAACAAAAACGGGACTCAAATGAGTCCAGCCAGGTAAGTATCCAGCCTCTTCTTAAAGATCCCCAGGGTAGGGGCCAGCACCACCTCCCTTGGAAGTTGGTTCCAGCTCCTAGCCGCCCTAACTGTGAAGTAGTTTTTTCGGATGTCCAATCTGTACCTCCTCTCCATCAACTTGTGCCCATTATTCCTTGTTATGCCAGCAGGGGCTAGGGGAAACAGCGTCTCCCCCAAACCCTTCTGGTTCCCCCTAGTGAGTTTATAGACGGTCACCAGGTCCCCCCTCAGCCTTCTCTTGTGGAGGCTGAATAGGTTCAAGTCCCGCAGTCTCTCACTGTAGGGTCTGCCCTGTTGTCCCCGGATCATGCGGGTGGCCCTCCTCTGGACCCTCTCCATGTTGTCCACATCCCTCCTGAAATGGGGCGCACAGAACTGGACACAATACTCCAGCTGCGGCCTGACCAGCGTCGCATAGAGGGGGAGGATCACCTCCCTGGCTCTACTCGAGATGCACCTGTGGATGCACGACAAGGTCCGGTTAGCCCTGCCAACCATGACCTCGCATTGTCGGCCCATGTTCATCTTGGAGTCAATAATGACACCAAGATCCCTTTCCGCCTCCGTGCTCTCAAGTAGGGAGCTCCCCATCGTATAAGTGTGCTGCTGGTTCCTACTACCCAAGTGCAGCACCCTGCACTTGTCCGTATTGAAACGCATCCTGTTCCTGTCTGCCCACCCCTGTAACCTATCCAGATCCTTCTGCAATCTCTCTCTCCCTGCTAGCGTGCTCACCTCCCCCCAAATTTTGGTGTCATCAGCGAATTTAAACAGGTTGCTCTCCACCCCAACATCAAGATCGCTGATGAAGAAATTGAACAGCGCAGGCCCCAGGACCGAGCCCTGGGGGACTCCACTACCCACCTCCCCCCAAGTCGAGTATGATCCATCCACCACCACCCTCTGAGTGCGACCCTTCAGCCAATCTGCAATCCATCTGACCGTGTAGGCATCTATGCCACAGTCGCCTAGTTTATTAATTAGGATGGGGTGAGAGACGGTGTCAAAGGCCTTGCTGAAGTCCAGAAAGACTACATCCACCGCGACACCTGCATCCATGGCCTTTGTGACCTGATCATAAAAGGCAATCAGGTTGGTCTGACATGATCTCCCCCTAATAAATCCATGCTGATTGCCCCTGAGCATCATCTCGGATGCCGGCCCATCACAAATGTGCTCCTTGATGATCTTCTCAAAGAGCTTCCCCAGGATTGAGGTAAGACTGACGGGCCTATAATTGCCCGGGTCCTCCCTTTTCCCTTTTTTGAAGATGGGGACCACATTAGCTACCTTCCAATCGTCTGGCACCTGGCCCAAGCACCACGATCGCTCGTAGAGCCGTGCCAGGGGCCCTGCAATAACCCCAGCCAGCTCCCTCAGCACCCTGGGGTGGAGAGCATCCGGACCCGCTGACTTGAACGCGTCCAGCCCCTCCAGAAGCTCTCTAACCCGGTCCTCCCCAACCTGAGGTCTGAAGGCGATCCCCTCGCGTCCGGCTTCTATCACAGCAGGGAAGTCCCGGTCCCTGCACAAGAAAACGGAGGTGAAGAATTGGTTAAAGAGGTCCGCTTTATCCTCTGACGCAACCACCAGATTGCCCCGCATATCCTGCAGGGGCCCCACATTACCCGGCGCCTTCTTCATCCTCCCAATATATTTGAAAAAGGACTTTTTGTTATCCTTAATCCTGGACGCTAATCCGAGCTCTATCTCCGCCTTGGCCTTCCTAACAGCCCGCCTGCAGGCCCGAGCAGAGGAGGTATACTCCTCTTTGGAGATTACACCCCCCTTCCACCGGGCGTACGCCACCCTTTTGGCAAGCAGGCATTCCCGGACACCCTTGGTGTCCGGGAAAAATTAACCATATAGCAGTGGTTAATTTTAATCATGGAAAAAATGTGGGTTTGGGGTTACTTTTTTTAGTCTGAAAATTGGGGATTTTTTTAAACAGAGAAAACCAGGATCTCTGATTATCAGTAAGCTTCCAAATTTGAGAACTTATATCTCTTGGGGGACTTAAGTGTCAGAATGGTCCTGACAGTGAATTCTGCTCAGTTTCCCTGGGCTCACCTAGCACAGGAAGTATGAATGATAATGGACAAAGGCTGTCTACTAAGTTCTGCTCTGAACTGAAAATCCATATTGGCAAAGCATCAGGTTCCATAAGCATGCTGAGAAGATGTGTGGAGCAACAGCAAACTAACTAGTAAGATCAAGGTCAAATAATATCATGCTTGGATCATCAACACACAAGCAGCAAATCCTGGACTACATATTCAAGAAAAGCACCTCAACAGCTTTCACTTATGTTGCTGTAGCAGGCTTGGGTGTCCAACCCCAGAATTGGATGTCCCCTAGTAGTCAGCTTGTTTGCTGTTCTCTCCACTGTTCCTCACCTCTTGTCATTTACCTGCCAGGCCTTTGATGAATTAAGCCAAATGATTGGGAGAATTGAAGCTCTTGGAAACAGTCTATTAAGCATGGAATGACAGCTATCAAAGAAAGAAGAGCCCAACACATGCAGAAGAGAGCAGAAACCTCAGGAAGAATACCACACCACATTCAGGACTGTTGATTATGAATACACCATGTAGTAAGTGAAGAAGGAATTGTCACTCAAGAGATGGGCTCTGTAGCCATATTTTCAGTTGTTTAATAAGCAGATACCTCACCTGGCACATATTTATTGCCTTGCAAAACAGAGAGATGCCTTAGATACCTCAGCTACCTCAATTAATCCTTATGGTGACCTCAGAATTCCAATTAAAGCAATCCATTGCTTGGCCACTCTTCCTTCAGAAGTCACCCCCAACCTCAAGAGAAAAAAAATGCTCTACACTCTTGATGTCTCCAAAAGCTTTCTCTATTATCTCAACAGGACTAAGCCTTTCAGTATCTCTCCATGTTTCTTTGTGGTCATCTCCTGAATATTAACAGTCTAAGCTACCTCATCACAGAGAATCTCTAAATGGAGCATACAGTACGTTTCCACCTGTTTTCAGTTGACTAATGGCTCTTCCTCTAAATATAAAGGTACATACTGTAAGCTATACTAGAGCACTGGTTAGTACAAGCACTGATTAGAACAAAAACTTTGCTAAGACACTGACCAATATAGACCTCCCTAGAGCAATGACTGATATATAAACTGCTGACACAAGGCTGGTACAAGATAAAACAAAAATGATACAGGATGGACAGTACTGCCAAGAAGGGGAGCCAGGTGCATTAAGTGCAGGAGAGTGAGATACTTGTGTGACAAAGAAATAACAGGGATGCATGTATCAGATACATGACACGTACAGGGTAGTCCCAGATACCAAAGCAGTGTAATATGCAATTTATTTTAGTCAACATATTTGTGTTTAGTAATGTGGGTTGATCTGTATAAAATAGGAGCTGAGAGCTTGGAACTTTGTACTGATGCATGGAGGATGTAGTTTGTTCTAATACTTTATCGCAGGCAATGGGAAGGAGAAAACCATGTCTTGCAGTCTTCACCACTGAAGAAGCTTGCAGTCTTTCTTTGTGTATGCTGTCATCTTTATACACTGAGTGAACACCAACCAAGCACAGATATGAGACACAACAGATGCCACCTTAGTATAGACAGCATTTTGTGTGTGATTCAGAAACATGTTGATCTCTCAAATTTTCAAGGTAGCTATATAGAGCAACTCAGTATCTTAAATATTATGCATTTGACACGGCTGCCAGATAAGAAGAACAGTTCTTCACTCAGTGTTTGGCTAATGTGATCAAAATTCAGCACACCCACTTTTTGCAGAAGTTGCTGCTTGACAGTCAGTAGAATCTAGGATGATGCAAATGAGGAAGAATAAAAACAACGAGTTACCCAATAATGTAGGCCTTAGAGATATTATAGCTTGTATGGTCTGTCTTCCAGTTCTGCTTTAGGAATCCTTAGGGCTTTGAGAAAATTTAAAAAGAATCATGTCTAATTCTATCCGTTGTGACCTCATATGGGAGCATGAGGAGGCATAGGGAGAATATGCATCCCTGGAAGTATGAATCATGAAAAATTAACTCACCTCATGGGGAACATGAACACCTATTGTGGGATCCATACTAACTACTATGTGTTAAAGGCCCATGATTTTTATAAGGTCAGAGACTTCTATTTTCACCAAATGGAAACTTCATGAACTGTCCGTGAGAAGCAATTTGCTGGATATTGCAGAACAGTCATACCATGAACAGATTCCAGTCTGTCTGAGTTCCAGTTAATCGCTTTACCCATTGGGCCACTTTTCCCCACAAACTGAGTATCAGTACGTTTTACAGCTTGGTGAGGGTGTTGAGCCCCAGCTCAAGTCTGGGATCGTGCCCGGTATGCAAAAGCCAATAAAGATACCAGGGGTGAAAGTATAAAGTTTTATTGCTAGCAATACAAGGTGCAAGCGGAATAATTTCACGGAACAAGCACACAGATTTTTAATTCTAAGCATCTTTTATACAGGAGTATTGGACCTTCATAAGCATTCTTGTTTGCTAATTGGTTATAAGGGAGTGACGCAAGGAATTCTTTACTGAGCATGTCCCTATACCTGTGTTTTAGCTATGTATCTCATTTCCATACATGTATGTTTCATTAGCATACTTTCTCCCCACCCAGGGGTGTGATTCTCAATATTCAAATCAGCTCTTTGCCCTAGTCCTCTGATTCTGCTTTTGTTTTCAAGCCTCCTTTATCTAAGACTGTCTCCTCCTTATCATTGCAGATGGGCATTAGTTACATAACAGAGACTTTTGCTTGGGCTATGTGTAGTGGTTTCTAGGTCAAACCTGACAGCCTGAAAAATAAAGAAGTGAAAACAGCCATGGGAAGGATGTTTAAAAAAATAAATAAATAAAGGTCCCAACTGATATAAAAAACACAACTGTAAATAGTAAAGTTCAGTATTTTTAATTGAAAATATACACTATTGAAAATAAAAAAGTATGGGAAACAGCCTGGATGATACTAGAACACAAACACCAAGGACATTTATTCTCATAATATCCTGGTTTCTATCTCCCACTGAATGTAGAAAACATTGCATGTGGAGAACCAACACAAGTGTTTTAGCTAGCCTAAAACATTGTGCATATCAAGTCAAGGTATGTCAATTAAGCTTGGCTTTATCTTGAATTTTATCCTATTTTGATGGCAATTTGATTAATAATTATTTTAATATACATTATTACACCAAGCAAAAATACTAGCAAAACTGGCTGACTATAGTCCCATAATATGTTTATCCAGTGGTTAATTAATAAGCTGGTCTTCCTTGAAGGGGACTCAGAAATGTAGGGGATGCAATTCTCTTGGTTTAAAACTGATTATAATCACATTATTCCTGAACTCCTTGATCAACTATATTGAATATCCTATCATGCTGGGAATTTTTTTTTTTTTTTAAATAAAGTAAATGACAGTGTACCCGCCTCCGCTCTACCAGGTGTTCACACGCCGCCTTTGCCCGAGCCCTGGGCTTCGTGAGCCCTGACTCTGGAAAGGTACCCCGGAGGTTACCCTGGCTGGTATCAGGGGAGGCCCTGAATTCGCCTGCCATGACTTTGATGATATCTTCAGGGGGGGGG
>NW_005841907.1:1081168-1126220 GCF_000455745.1 Alligator sinensis
AAATGATATTCATCACTCTTAGGCTTCTTCACAGGCAAGATGGGTGTGTTAAAAGCTGATGTGCATTCACGGAGAAGGCCATACTCCAGGAACTGTTCAACTAACAGCTTCACTCCTTTCCTGGCTTCCATCCGCATTGGATATTGTTTCACACATGGAGGCTGGGCCCCTGGCAAAAGTTGAATCTTTACAGGGTCAGCATTTTAGCCTTTCCGGGTCGATGACCTGCCCATACCCATGGAACAACAGCATCGAGCAGGGTTTGAGGGATATCCGGTGTACTTTCCTCTCGGAGAAGGCCGAGAAGGCAAGCCTGCAAATGCCACCCCTTTTCAGAAGGCACTGTTAAAAACATTTGCCCATCCTGGAACGACAACGTAGCATGCAATTTACAGAGGAGGTCTCTTCCTAAAAGGGGAACAGGGCAGTCTGGCATGTACAAAAATTGATGGGTGACTTCAGTCTGCCCAAGATTACAGGTCATTGGCTGTAAAAAAGGGTCGTGTTACTGCCTTCCCTGTAATCCCTACCACCGGCGCAGCCTTTTTACTTAAAGGTTTCAGTTTTTGAGTTAAGACAGAATGGGCAGCACCTGTATCAACGAGAAAATTTACCAATTCATCTTTGTCCCCTAGTTGCATTTTAACCAGAGGCTCATCAGGGGACACTGGGATCTGGGTTATCTTTCCCTCCCGGGCCTCCGGTGTCCTTCAATCTGAATCCCTTCCAAAAGCAAACAGTCCACTGCTCTCCTCTTTTTTCTTTTCACCTTCCCCAACTTTCTGACGGGGGCATTCCCGCCTCCAATGTCCTTTTTGTTTGCAATAGGCACACTGATCTTTCTCTAATGGATCCCGTCTCTGAGGCTGTCTCCAGGATCCCTCATTTCTAGGTTTTCCCGTGATTGCAGCTGCCAGTAGGGCTGCCTGCATTTTTATCTTTCTCTCCTCTTTTTTTGTCCTGTTGCTTTTCCTGAACACTTTCTCGGTTAGTAAATACTTGGTAAGCAATATCTACTAGTTGGGAAATAGGCATACCTGTTGCTCCGTCTGTCTTCTGCAATTTCTTTCTAATGTCCGGTGCACTCTGACCTATAAAAATCATATTTACCATGCGAGCGTTTGATGTATCCTCCGGGTTCTCACGAGTGTATTGTCTGAAAGTAGTGTAAATTCTTTCCAAGAAAGCACTCGGGGTCTCATTTGTCTCCTGTCGGACCTCATACACCTTACTGAGATTCTGGGGTTTTTTCACAGCATCTCTCAATCCTTGGAGGATATATTCTCGATAGGCACGGATAGAGGTCATATCTTGGTCTGGTTTCCAATCTGGCTCCTGGGTGGGGACATGATTGTCCCTATTTCCTTGCAAGTTCCCTGCAGTAATCTCCTTTTCCACGTACTCACGGGCTTTGCCTTCTACCATTCTCCTCTCCTCTGATGTCAGCAGGATATCTAAAAGAGACTGAACATCTGCCCAGGTTGGGTTATGGGTTTTGAAAATCATTTTAAACAGGTTATGTACCTTTTCAGTACCTTCTCTCAAGCTGGGGGTATTGTTCCGCCAATTATACAAATCTGATGTAGTGAAGGAATGTGCACAAAGGTTCGACGGTAGGTTGGCTCCCCATCATCTTCTAGAGGCCCAGGTACCACTTGTTCTCTTAGGGGAAATACCCCATTTTCCTTCCCACGGCCAGGATCAGATTCCCTGTGATGTTTTCCCTTAACCCCGGAGTCTGCTCTTAACTGTACTCTCCACCCACCTCCCGGGGTTATATCAGGAGAAGTCGGGATATCTGGAGATTGCCAAGGACCGGACTGCCAGGGTTGGTGCTGTTCCAGATTCCTAGGTCGGGGAGTATTTTCAGTCTCCGCCTCGGGGGGGAAGAAGCAGGAAGAGCAGATGCCAGCAAGGAATCAGATGTATCAGGAGGAGGAGGAGGAAGAGGAAGAGAATACGGTAAAGGCAGCAGAGGGGGAAGAGCCTCCGGCTCCGGACAGTCCAGGACAGGATTTATTAGCTACCAAAGTCATCTCACAGACCCCAACTCCCTCCCCCAGTCCACATTCCTCCAAAACCTTTCTATTTCTACAAAGAGACATAAACGCTTGCGCATACATCAATTCCTCCCATTTACCATTCTGCCGGCAGAACAAAATCAATTGTAAGATGGTATTATAATTAATACTTCCCTCCGGAGGCCAATGTTCTTGATCATCTAGCTGATAGCGTGGCCACGCAGTTTCACAGAAGAATTTAGCTTTCTTCCTAGTCATAGGATCTCCACCAAACTCTGCCCAATGTCCCAATGCACAAGAGAGGGGGGTACATTTCCTAACCTTACTGTTAATAGTACCCATCTCAGGGCTGCCTTCCCGGTCCTGACCGTCCGACTTACCTGGGATCCAGGGATCTGTTCTTAGTCCTCGTCCTCACAGGGGAAAAATCACTGGTCTTGGACTCGGGCCAGACAGAATACTTACAGAGATAATCCCAGGCAGGCGTGCTGACGGTAGGCCTTATGCCCTTTCTACCCTCTCACCCAGGTGCCTGTTACTGGTACTTTCACTCTATAGCTTTGCACCGTTAGGTTACTGCCGCCTCAGCAATCCAGCTCCCCCTGAAACAAAAGTCTCACTGGGAAAAGAGATCCCGGGGCGCGCCTGACATTTGATAAGGAGGAGCTGTGTCTGGTCGTCAGCTAGTCCGGGCAAAGTTATCTAAGGCAGTCCCATCTGGGTCGCCAAAAACTGTTGAGCCCCAGCTCAAGTCTGGGATCGTGCCCGGTATGCAAAAGCCAATAAAGATACCAGGGGTGAAAGTATAAAGTTTTATTGCTAGCAATACAAGGTGCAAGCGGAATAATTTCACGGAACAAGCACACAGATTTTTAATTCTAAGCATCTTTTATACAGGAGTATTGGACCTTCATAAGCATTCTTGTTTGCTAATTGGTTATAAGGGAGTGACGCAAGGAGTTCTTTACTGAGCATGTCTCTATACCTGTGTTTTAGCTATGTATCTCATTTCCATACGTGTATGTTTCATTAGCATACTTTCTCCCCACCCAGGGGTGTGATTCTCAATATTCAAATCAGCTCTTTGTCCTAGTCCTCTGATTCTGCTTTTGTTTTCAAGCCTCCTTTATCTAAGACTGTCTCCTCCTTATCATTGCAGATGGGCATTAGTTACATAACAGAGACTTTTGCTTGGGCTTTGTGTAGTGGTTTCTAGGTCAAACCTGACAAGGGGAAGAATGCCGTCAGTTCTTTGTAGTTCATCACAGAGATCACGGTATTACCTTACACTTTTAATAAGAATGAGGTTTAATCTCAGTATTCATAGGATTCATATTGGATGTTCTGATCATTTCATGACATCACCTATGACAGTAGCTTTTCTTTTTAAAATAAATTTAAAACCCCCAAAACACTCTTCAGTAAAGTTCACATTCGATGAATAGCAGAAATGTTGCAAGTATAGAGAGGTGTGCTCCCCAGGAGTCATTGTAACTCTGGACAGAAAATCAGTATGGCTCTAGTATTTGGCTGTAAACATTTAGGGCTACTATAACCAGGGATCTTGGTTTTCTCTATTTTAAAAAAAAATCCCCAATTTTGGTTTAAAAAGTAACCCTTAATCCACATTTTTCTATCATTAAAATGAAACATTACTATATCTATCTATCTATCTATCTATCTATTAGAAAGATGGATCCTATACTATATATATTAGTGGTTTTTCATATAAATCATGGGAAAATGTGGATTTGGGGTTACCTTTTTTAACTGAAAATCGGGGATTTTTTTAAATCAGAGAAAACGGGGATCCCTGATTATAACTTTTAGAGTTCCAGAAGCATTACTTCCCTTGTTATAGATCTTTGATATTCCCAAGGATTATATTGTGTTTCAGTTTTCAAAATGCTGATTTGGTAACACTAAAATTTGTCTGGAATTGCCTCCTTTTTAAGGTGATAGTTTTGGAACTGAGACAAAATTTCCATGTGGTAGATCACAGGATAATATTGGGGAGAGGAATACACCCCCATAGGTAGATAGCTTTTCACAAATATGTAAAATATTAATGTATCTCTCCCCACAAGACTTTACCACAGGTGCCTTTTCTGTAAAAGAATATATACTTCCTAATTAAAGCCATACCATTTTCTTGTGTCCTCTATAAAATTATGCTTGTTACTCTTGGCATTTGTATTCTTAAAGAAAATATGCTACTCTGAAATACTGGAGAGTAGTTAGTGGTTCTGGAATAAGTAAAACATCAAGGGAACTTTCAGCTTTAATATATATTGACACCTCATGACATTTTAGTCAGTACTGCTTATTCAAGGGAGGTAAGGAGGTTTTGAAAGACTATTTAACAAAAATCAGTCTGGCCCTGGATTTATAAACACAGTACATTATATCTGTCTGATGGAAAGATAGAAATAATACCCCATTCCCCATCAAAGCTGTTCAAAGAAACAGAAAGGGAACAATTTTGTCTGGGCATGATCAGTTTAAATTTGACAAATTCGCAGAGCTCATCAATTTACAAAGTGACACTGACAAAAAACAGAGCTCCCCCCCCCCCCCATTCTGTTTTTAGATTCTTTAACATACTGTACCTCTTCCCTTTAGTCATCTACACTATAAAACATTGTATTTGGCAATGTTTTCAAAGGGAAGGATTAAACAATTTGAGGTCAGAAGCACCCCTCTGCTTTAAACCTTTTACTTCTATAAAGTACTGTGAGTTTCAGTACTGACACGCTTGGAGACCCCTGTAGATGTGACTCAATTATTTTATTCTTTATTAAATGAACATAGACTCTGAGCTGACTGGGCAGACATCTATTGTAGCATCAGTTTGGATTCTTTTCCATATTTGTAATTGTTCAGAGGAAGCAAACGCGTATTTGTCAGGATCTGAAAGCTTGAATAAATAACTAAAGTTGGATCTGTCTTCTCTTATAAGGGTTAAAATAGTTGAACATGTCAGCTTTAGAGACTTTATACCTTTACTCCTGCACTTCAGTCAGTTAAACAATCTGGAGATGATATGGCTTGCAGCTGGAGGAAGAATTAGGTTTAACAAACACTTTACTAGGTATTGCATTACTTCTTTAACTCAAAAAGCCATCATTAGAAGAGACATTTTAAAAATGAATAATAACATACACTATTTTGTGATTTTTTTCCCTTGTTTTGCATGGAAAAGCAGATGAGGCTTTTAAGTTTCCTTTAATTTTTATGTAGAATATATTATTAGATAAGCCATTACTACTCTCACTATAGAAACATGAAAAAAAGCCATCTTCTGAAAACACAGGAATGGAGCTCAGGCAAAAATCTGATATCAGATAATGTCAGACCCCCATGTACAATAAAATCTTTGAATTGTGCAAACACTGCTTATTAGGCACTACAGATAAAACATAATTAATTAACAGTGCAGATTGTTCTATGAGATGAGCTACCATTTTTATATTTGATGAGTCTTTTTCCAGCAGGTATCCTGGTAATAAGTATTTCCAAAGTGTTTTTTCTGTTTTTTAATAGACAGGACTGTAAGAAGCTAAGTGCTTTACAGAGCTGATAGGATGTCAGTATTCTCTAACTTTAAGGCAGTGATCCAAGAGATAGCAACTGTCCTGTGGTTATACATTTGTTTGTAGAATTGCTTTCCCAACACTGAATTGATTCTAGACTGCTGAATAAACAAGATCACGTCTTTGTATAGTCACCTTCATGAAAAATAGCTGAAGCATTTTAAAGGGGAAAAAAAAGAAAAACAACTCTCTGAATCCTCATCTTCTAGCACCTCCATTAGTTCTCCATTAATTTAAACCCATATTTCATAATTGGCCCATTTATATTTATAGGTTGAAATTTTTGAAGGTGACTTGTGGGAAGGCTAGTGGGAAGAGCTAAGTTAATTGCGTGCATGTGCGCATGCGCACGCGTGTGTTTGTGTGTTGGCGGGGGGGGTGGGGGAGGAGGTATCAGATCGTTCAAATTCTCTGAAATGCCTGGGACCAGGACAAAATTCTTGGCTACCTCAGCCAGTGGGTAGTAATGCCAGGAAGATGTTATTATGTATATTAGTAATATGCACAAGTGGTAGCTTTCAAAGATTTGTTTTGTTTCCTTTTGCTTTTCAGCTGAGAAATAGGCAGCCAATATTTAAAGCACTCAGTGCTTTTCAATCCATTCATTTCTGGGTGTTCAGTCTGACACGTTAAGCACACTCTTTGAAGACTCTGAGTGCTGGCAGCTTCCATTAAAGAGTTTGCAATGGTATTGTGTGCCAAATACAACAGGTGGAGAGAACGAGCAAATGGGGAGAGGGAAGAACAGTGAAACAATTATGACTGGAGTAATTAGCACCCAAGTAAGCCCACAACTTGTGGCCTATACTGGGTACAATTCTAGGCCTCCAACTATTTAATCAAGGAAATGTAAACACATGGGCAATGAGCAAGGGTGGTCATGGTATTGCCATAGCTGTAGGGTAATCCAGCAGCATGTTTACTAATTTATTAAATGAGTGTTGCTACAGTAGATTGTGATGGAGTAAATAATCCCACTGGCTGTGCTTTGCATTTCAAATGATTTTCTAATGCTACACTTAACAGTATCAAGTAGAGCATGTTATGCTTTTAGATTATGTTGATTTGGAAGCATTTAATTTCAAATCCCTCAAAATGACACAGGTGCAAGGCCACAGCAATCAATGTTGCTGTTGCCTTCTATTTGTGTAGGTGGATTTCTTTCCATTTCATTTGCTTAACAGTTTGGTTCTGTGCCTTTAGGTTTAAATAATTTTTATGCTAGCTTTGACACTTACCAAGATGTTCTTTCCCTCAAATCTATTTTAAGACATAGCTGAAAAGATTGGGTCGAATTTATCCCTGAGGTATCTTCATTAATTTCAGGGGAGATAAATCACAAGTGAATTTGTCTAATTACATTTTGTTTAACATCAGTGGCTGAAAGTATAGCAAACTGAAATATTTCCATTCCCAAGTGGCTTAGCTCCACAGAGCCTTGCAGAATGGTATGTAATAGCTTATAGAAATAATAAAATAAAGTCTTCAAAAGAATAAAAATGTATTTTTACTTTTTAAAGTCCAATTCAATCATTCTTATACATATTAAGTGATATCATACCCTTTCCCTAGTTTCAGGGAAACCAGTGAATTCATTTGATAGCAAGGGCCTTATTCTTACTTATACAGGGTACACCTACATATGCAATTAATTCAAAGCGATAAACTCCACAAAAGTATGAGCCGGTGTAAACTACTCCTGGGTATAACATCTACCCATGTGCTCAGGATAGCAGCAATCTGAGCTGGGGCAAAGCTGCTTACATCAGGGATGGAGGTATGGGGGGAGGGGGTGGGGGAGAGTCAGCCCTGGGCTCCGGGTGGTGGTGTCAAATAGTGAGGGGTCTGGCTGGGGCATGAGGTTGCTGAAAGTGTGGAGCCATATGGCTAGGCAGCAGCAGGAGTCTGGCCCCGTGCTGGCTGGGCTGACCAGGCACAATTTACGTCAGTGTCTACACATGTTTAATCAAAATTAGTTACCCTGCTGTAAGATTGTGTTGTTCCTGACAGTACCATCTTATGGCAGCATTAATGCTAAGGCCTAATAGCATCACACGTGTAGACAGTAATGCTTTACTCTGCGCCTAATTAGTCTACCCCACAGTTAAGTGCATATATAGATACAGCCTCAGAAACTAGTTTGATACTCCTTTAGCAGTTTAAATCAGGATCAGGCCCTAACTTTCTACTCAGCAGGAGAAAGAGCAGAGGATTCTGTCCTGTAATATCTCCCTCAAACATTCATTAAGCTATACCCATAGGAGCTCCAGCCATATTAAATTAGAAGAAAATGATCTTTTCCAGACTGAAGTTAGAGTATGTATAAAACGAGCTTCAGGCTGCTTAGATGAAGCTGGAAACAAGATAAGTGGAAGATTTAAAATTGCATGGGCTCCGTCCTTACTCATAAAACAACCATTGATTTCTGTGGGAATTTTCAATGAGTGTTAACTACTGTGTTTCACCACATGTAATTAAGACTGAAAGGCCTTTTGGTTATGTGATTCATTTCAGAGGTACTCTTTTTTCAGAATATGTAGCTCCAGGATTTACTTGTATTTTGTACACTTCTCCCTTACCCTTCAGTTTTTTGCCTTTGTATACTATAAGAGCCCTTTGGGACAAGGATCATATTTTAGCTTTTGTGCTTGTACAGAGTCTAGCAATCTTTAACTTCTATTTTGTCATATTGAATGAAATAGTTTGAATGTTTGTAAAGATTGCCCATTAGCCAGTTTCAGGAAGAAGATAGGATCTATCTCCTTATCTAGCTCATTGTTTTGGAGCTACGTGTGAAATGTCCTGACTTCACTTAAAGTCTTAATTTAAATTGTATCTTT
Source organism: Alligator sinensis (assembly GCF_000455745.1). Lineage (NCBI taxonomy): Eukaryota > Metazoa > Chordata > Crocodylia > Alligatoridae > Alligator > Alligator sinensis. Next base: position 1,089,623 of record NW_005841907.1, read on the forward strand.
AGAAGTTTTTTACAAAGAAAGTAAATATCCTAAATTCTGAGACATCAAAGCCTAAGGCCTTTTAACCAAATTGCTAAGAAAAGAGTATTTACAGTGATATGGAAGTTTCCCCAAGAATAATTTAAAATGCTCAACAAAGGTAATTTCTGTTGAGTAAGATCAGAGCCCAAATTTGGGAGGTATGATAAATTGAGTAGGAGGAGCCCAATGACGGCAGCTCACTCAATAAAAACCTGTAACTTACTGTCCCAATTTGGAGGTGACTTCACTTGCAGAACAACGAAGGAAGAATCGCAAGTATAAGGTCGGATTAGATTGATCACCTAATCCAGCCTCTCCGTGAACACAAATCTCTTAGTTCACGCTGAAGCCGCGGAGCACCCGAAAGGGACTGAAGGAAGGGGACGTAGTCCTATCACTGCTGAGCCCAGCTCATTGAATCGTATTGCTGAGGCCAGCCCATTGAACCGTACTACTGAGGCCAACCCATTAAATTGTACTACTGAGGAATGAAACCATATTTTGGTATTTGGCTTCTCGGAATACTAGGATTGTAAGTATATTATGAAAAATAACAGTATTGATTCAAATTTAACTTTTAGTTGTAATTGTAGTTGTTTTTGTAACACTAATTCTTATAGCATTGTTTGGGAAGGAAGTGCATTCGGAGCATTGTTTCTGATATATGTAATTATTGTGTTTTTAATGTTTGTGGTGTTTCTTAAAGCTAAGCAGTGTTATATACGTAGCAAAGAGTTTTAAAATAAAATTGTGTTGTATAAATTAAGTGTGTAATCATTGTGAAATCATGCAATCAGCTAACTACTCCCCCAGCCAGTGCATCAAAACGAATCAGTAAATTGTGTGGGATTTTCTCTATTCCATAACCCACTAGAGACATATTTCAATAAGTAAAAGATTTCAGAACTAGAAATCTGGAGGTATCCCCTAAACTTGGAACTGAGTCACATGGGTGAGTTAATGTAAGGAAGTGTGCACTATGAATTTTTTAAACCATATTATTTTGTGGGATAGTTTTATGTGATTTTTTAATACAATAGTGAACTTCAGGATATGGTTGTCAATCTAGCATGTTCAATGAGCATCATACTCCAACTTCAGCTTTGTTAATAAGGACCTTGATGCTATGTTTTTACTATTTCCACTGTATTAGCAGTTGTAGCCCCAGGTTTTTATTTTCATTTCTGGTAGTAATTCATCATGACATGCAACATATATCTATAGGCTGTGCCCCATGATATTTGGTTTATTAATGCTATGAGTGGGTGTGGCTACACGAGAAGCTACATCGTCGTAGCAACATGGATTAGCTTGTTGCTATGGCAACATAGCATTGACAGGCACAAACCATCGTGTTGATGCTACATTACTGTAGTGATGAGCTACCTCATTATAGCGCATTGCTATGGTGACGTAGCTGTTAAAAATAACCATGTGAGTAACCTGGGAGAGCACAGCAATGACTGTTACTGCACCATCATATACTACTCCCTAAAGCAAGTATTAAATGATGGTGCAGTAATAACTGTTCTGTGGGGGGGGCACATGTAGGTGCGCCCAGTATGAATATCTAAAGGATTGTTAAATTTTGTGTCTAATAAATGCCTTGAAAGCTATGCCATTGTGAATACCCACACACTTAGAATTTTCATGGCAGTTCTTTTTTTTCTATTTCTTTTTCTAGTACAGAATTTTGATAGACTTATATCAAGAGTTTATATCACAGCTATTTATTTGGTTTTCTCTGAATAATTGCTCCTTGTTTGAAAAGGATTCCTAACTGATGTTACAAGAGATGTCTAGTTTAAACTCTCAATCTGTTCACACAAAGTGCTGCATATGTAATAGAGAAATTAAAATGGCAGAACCTCTGTTTCAGTGAATTAATTAGTTCATGTTTGCACAGAGCTTAGTAAATGCAAAACTCTGTATGAATGGTAATGGGTACTGCTATTATTAGCCTCCAAACATCTAAGTATTAAGATCCTAATAATAATAATAATTCTTATGTGCTAGATTGTGACTTGGACTACATGCTTCTGCAGTGGAATAGGAGGATGAACTAAATGCCCTTTCTTCATTCTGTTGGTTGCTACTTAGACTTTAAATCAAGGTGTGCTAAAGTAAGAGGTTATTCATCATTCATTTATCCTTTAACAGGAGCAGGTGAGCATGAAGAGGTATGTAATCATAAGAGTTTTGTGTCCATTATCCATCACTTGCTGGTTAGTATAAGAGAGCCGGGGTTGATAGGCTGAGTAACTCACTACTGGTACACACCAGCAGTAAATTCCTATCCCATATCCTGGGGGCAATAAGGAAACAGAAAAAGACTTTGGTGATGTGTCCTTGAATCATCGTCGGCGGTGGCAGTCCCTTGAAGTCAAGGATGATGTCCATTAGGCTTGATGGGTCCTCAGGTGACTGAGGAGCCTAATTCTGGATGCACACATTCTTTGGGAATGGGGGCATGTTGTTGCTCAGGGAAGTGGGATTCACAGCCCTGTGTTGGTCTCCTTCTCCTTCTTCCACCACCATTCCACCTCTGTATCAAATCACCAGGCCTTGAAGTGGTGCGTGCTTTGGTGGACCAGGTGGCATCACGCCGAATGGTGAGCAGGTTACTCCTACCAGCCATTGGTGTTGATGCCTCTGTGCTTCAGGGTGACCTTGAGCTTCTCTTCATACCATTTCCTTTGGCTGCCCTTTGAGAATTGACCAACAGAGAGCTTGGAGAAGTGAATCTGGCAAGGGAGGTGGTTCTTGGACATCTGGACACAGTGTCCCATCTATTGGAGTTGATTTCTCAAGAGCAAAGCTTTGATGCTGGTGGACACAGCTTCATGGAGGATGCTCGCACTGGTCCAGTGGTCCTCTCATTTTATCCCCAGGATTTGACACAAGCACTGCTGGTGAAAGCTCTCAAGGGTCTTAATGTGGCATCAGTTGGTGGTCCAGGCTTCAGTAGAGGAGGGTGTTCAGCACAACAGCCTTATAAACCAGGACCTTCGTTGACTTCCAAAGATCTCTATTTTCAAAGACATGTTGTCACAGCTTGAAGAAGGTGGCACTAATACAGTTGACCCAGTGCTAGACTTTTTCATTGATGGTAGCCCATTGAGAGAGGTGGCTGCTGAGATACAGAAAGTGCTCCATGTACTCCAGAGCCTCCTTATCTATGTAGATAGTGCAGGGATGTTCAGCTGGCCTGGGGAGGGTTGGTGGAGAACCTTCATCTTGGCAACATTCTAGGACAGGCCAAGTTTCTTATATGAAGCATTGAAGAGATCTAGGGTTGCTTGCACATCCTCTGCAGAGTGAGCCATCACACAGCAATCATCCACAAACTGAAGGTTGTCTATGTCCCTGGTGGTGAGTTTCAGTTTTTCCTGGAAGTGCACAAAATTAAAAAGCTTGCCGTCCAGTTGATACTGGATACCAATGCTGGGTGGTAGATCATCTCGGATGTGGTGGATGATGATGATCAGGTAGATGGTGAATAGGGTGGGGGGGATCATGCAACCTTGTTTGCCCCCAGTTTGGATGCAGAAGGCATTGGTTTCAGATCTTCCACTCAGGACAGTGACAGTCATATCATCATGCAGGAGTCTCAGCATGGTGACAAACTTCAGTGAGCAGGCAAGGTGTTGGAGGATGGTCCACAGAGCTTCACGATTTAAAGAATCGAACGCCTTGGTCAGGTCAATGAAGGCGACGAACAGTTCTTGATTTTGCTCCTGGCATTTTTCTTGGATCTTCCCGGCAACAAAACCCATGCCTGCAGTGCCTCGGGATGGTCAGGAGCTGCACTCAGTTTCTGGAAGGATTTCCTCAGCGTTGGGATGAAGGTGGTTCAGGAGAATGTGGGCCAGGATCTTATCCACAATGGATGGGAGGGAAATCCCCCTGTAGTTCCCACAATAAGATTTGTCCCCCTTCTTGTAGATGGTCATGATGATCACATTCGTGAGATCCCTGGGGATGTCCTCTTTGTCCCAAAGGTAGAGGATAAGCTGGCGGAGTTGTGATGTGAGCCAGAAGCCACCAGCATGGTAGACCTCTGCGGGTATACCATCTGGCCCTTAGGCTTTGTTGGTTTTCATCTGTTGGATGGCTCACTTCATCTCTCCAATGGTTGGTGGATCACCAAGGGAATCCACCACAGGGTGTTGTGGGATGGCTTGGAGGGTCTCCTCTGATAAGTTGGACTCCTGGTTAAGGAAGAGTTTGAAATGCGCCTTCCAATGCAGACAGATGGCATCCTTGAGAAACTGGGAGCTGTCCTGTGATCAGAGGGGTTTTTGTCCAATGGAGCGGGGTCTGTACGTTGTCTTGGTAGCATGGAAGAAGTTATACTTCTTCCATGCCACATGCCACAGTGCTATGTTGGCTAGCACTATGGAAGAAAGAGACTTGGGGGTCATCATTGACCACAAGATGAACATGAGCCTGCAATGCGATGCGGCGGCTAGTAAAGCGACCAAAATGCTGGCTTGCATCCATAGATGCTTCTCAAGCAAATCCCGGGATGTCATTCTCCCCCTGTACTCGGCCTTAGTGAGGCCGCAGCTGGAGTACTGTGTCCAGTTTTGGGCTCCACAATTCAAAAAGGATGTGGAGAAGCTTGAGAGAGTCCAGAGAAGAGCCACGCACATGATCAGAGGTCAGGGAAGCAGACCCTACGATGACAGGCTGAGAGCCCTGGGGCTCTTTAGCCTGAAAAAGCGCAGGCTCAGGGGTGATCTGATGGCCACCTACAAGTTTATCAGGGGTGACCACCAGCATCTGGGGGAACGTTTGTTCACCAGAGCGCCCCAAGGGATGACGAGGTCGAATGGTCACAAACTACTTCAAGATCGTTTCAGGCTGGACATAAGGAAGAACTTCTTTACTGTCCGAGCCCCCAAGGTCTGGAACAGCCTGCCACCGGAGGTGGTTCAAGTGCCTTCATTGAACACCTTCAAGATGAAACTGGATGCTTATCTTGCTGGGATCCTATGACCCCAGCTGACTTCCTGCCCTTTGGGCGGGGGGCTGGACTCGATGATCTTCCGAGGTCCCTTCCAGCCCTGATGTCTATGAAATCTATGAAAATACATGTTATGCTGGTCGGCATAGCCCTGAATCACAAGTGCCTTCTCCACCTACCAGTTGTTCTTCATGTCACGGATGCATCATGTCACAGTTGCTTCCAGTTTGCCATTTAGGCACACTGGGAGCAACTCAAGTCTGTTGTCCAAGACGCCTGTGCCCAAACTATTGGGTTTGCATTGTGATGGAACCAGGACTGGTTTGACACAAACGATGCTCAGATTCACAATCTCCTTGAGTGGAAGCATGTTGCCTTCATTGCCTGGCAAAGCCATCCAGAAACTTAACAAAAGATGGCAGTGTATCACCAGCTGAAGGCTGAGGTCCAGCTACATATCTTTGAATCATAGCACCCAGAATACCAGCATCATTAACTTATCACAAGAACCCCTATAGCACTCTGAAATATCTGTACTCTCCAAAGGCCTAAGCTTCTGCCCAAATTAAAAATTGAACACAGAGAACTAATCATCCACTTCATCCTCATCCGTGACAACTTCAACAGTTGACACTTCTTTCAAATTGTGGGCACAGCTGTAGGTACAAAAATGGCCCCTCAGCATTCCAGCATCTTCATAAGCCACCTGAAGGAAGAATTTCTAGAAACTCATCATCAAACCTGCACTTTACCTTCATTACATAGATGATATATTTATCATTTGGACTGAAACCTGGAATCACTTACTGATGTCACCATAGGTTTAAGAACAATCACCCTCAATCAAACTTTCTTTGAAATTCTCCTACACATACACTTCCTGGATAGCACAGTCCAAGATGACAAACCACTATATACAAAAACCCATAGACTTTCATACTCATGTCCACAAGACCAGCAATCACCCCAAGCACATCAAAAATCTGTAATCTACAGTCAGTCAGGCCTTCAGATACCATAGTATCTGCTCTGAGGAGAACATGCATTCTGCCCACTTGACCAGTCTAAAATCTTCCTATATACACCAAGGACACTAAAGAAGAGAAATAGACCACATTTTTGGAAGAGACACTGAAATATTCCACAGTTTAACTGCTACAAAACAAAAAGAAATAATCTTGTGACTTTTGTAACCAATTAGAAGAATCAACAAGCAAAAGCAGCTATACTCAATAAAGATCAGACCTTGACAAAAATATTTGCAGCACCTCATTCCTAGATTTCAAACAACCACCTATCCTTGCCCAACTCCTCATCAGAAGCAAACTGTCAACAGCTTACCAGACATCAATTTTAGCTTTATCCTAAAAATAGATGCTTAATCTGCCAACACATCTCCACTGATACTACAATCAACACCCCCAACAATGAACCCATTAGAATCCCTGGATCCTTACCCATGCCTTTCCCAAAGTGTAATATATCTGATCCAATGCCCCTTTGTGTTGGTGAAACTAAATAGCATCTGCAACTGTGCACCAGAATAAATTCTCACAGAAAAAAAAAATATAAACGACAGAGACACACATATGTCAATAGGAGCACATTTTTCACAGAGCAGTCACTCCCTCTCTAATTTCACTATGCTTGTGCTCAAGGAAATCAACCAAATGGTGAGCTTGGAAATACAAATTCACAGTGAATGGACACTAGGAACCAAGGACTAAATATCAATATTGATTTTATGACACATAGTCTACTGATTCCTAAAATTTTTCCAACCCACATTTCCTACAGATGATAATGGCCCTCTTCCCCCAGTTATCAAACATCTTTTTATTTACTAATTTCTTGTCTGCTATCCCTGGGAATTTTTTCCCTCCTTCTCCAATTTCACACCTCTACCCACTTTTGTCAAAAATCACTGTGCTTGCTTTCCTCCTCACACCTGAAAAAGAATGTCTTGCTTTCAAAATCTTGCTCTAACTTTATCCCAACTATTTGGTAAATCCAATAAAAGATATCACCCTCAGAAATCTCTGCCTCTCACATAATTCCTGGACCATCACAACTACAATACCACTCTAACAATATCATAATCTTTTATATGAGGGTTTTTTTTTAATACAGTAAGATATTAAGGACTTCATTTTGTTTTGACACTTTGCTCTTGGGTTCTAGCTTTTAGTAAAATCTTGCTACAAATGCTTTTTTTCTTTAATGACATATTTTTATGTACATGCTCACTTGAACTGAGAAGAATATGATTCCTCTGTGCTCACCAAAGAAAAAAACCCTCAAAAAGCACACAAGTGATTTGTGAGACGTGTTTTTTAAAAAAAATCCTATTTAGGAGTTTAAGCTCCTTTATATTTATAAACTTAGCTACCTCTATCACTTTTGAAAATGGTATTTAGATTCTTTTGAAAACTTTAACCGAATGTCTACTTTCAATGAGGAATATTCTGCACTGGTCTGGACCTGTAGGGGGCAAACCAGGAAAGCCAAGGCTGTGACTGAATGCCAACTGGTTACACGTATCAAGGACAATAAAAAGTCCTATTTTAGATATGTGGGAAGCCAGAAGAAAAAGAAGGGTAACACCGGATGCATGCTAAACCATATGGGCTAACTGACAACCAACACCTAGGAAAAAGCCAACCTGCTTAAGTGGTATTTTGCACTGGTTTTTCATCAGCCCCAGGGGACAGCCCTGCTCAATATGGTATGGGATGGCCAAGGTGAGGGAGAATTGTTACCCTTCATCAATGTTGACCATGTGAAGGAACACCTTAAGAGGCTGGACACCTTCAAGTCATCTGGCTCAGACAGCTTACACCCTAGGGTACTTAAGGAGCTGGCAAGCATTATAGCTCAGCCACTGGCACAGATCTTTGAGAACTCATGGAGCTCAGGCAAAGTTTCTGAAGGCTGGAAGAAGGCCAATGTGGTGCCTATCTTCAAGAAAGGGAGGAAAGTAGATGCGGGTAACTACAGGCCCATCAGCCTGACCTCTATTCTGGGGAAGATCTTGGAAGAAATTATCAAAGAGACCATTCTTGACAAACTGGCTGAAGGCAACATTCTGAGGGATAGCCAGCATGGGTTTGTTGTGGGTAGGTTTTGACTGACCAATCTCATTTCCTTCTACGGCCAGATGACATATCACCTGGACAAGGGAGAAGAGATTGACATCATCATATATCTTGATTTTAAAGAAGCTTTTGATCTGGTCATAGCAAAAACTGGCCAACTGCGGCCTCGGCTACATCACAGTCCACTGGCTGGGGAATTGGCTCTGAGGTCGAACCCAGAAAGTGGTAGTTGATTGAAGTCAATCATCATGGTGCGCTATGACCTTGAGAGGTCCCCCAAGGTTCCGTCCTTGGGTGTATACTTTTCAACATCTTCATTAATGATGTGGTCAACATGGCACTCAGTGTCTGGTGATGTCCCCCAAAGCTCCATTCTCAGATCTGTACTCTTTAATGTCTTTATCAATGATCTGGACACTGGTGTCAGAAGTGGACTGGCCAAGTTTGCTGGTGACGCCAAACTTTGGTGTAAAGCGGCCACACCTGAGGACAGGATGGTGATCCAGGCTGACCTTGACAGATTCAGAAAATGGGCAGATGAAAACCTGATGACGTTCAACACTGAAAAATGCAAGGTACTCCAACTTGGGAAGAAAAACCCGCAGCCTGCTTATAGGCTTGGCAGTGCTACACTTGCTAGCACCATGGCCGAAAGGGACTTGGGGGTCACAAGATGAATATGAGCCAGCAATGTGATGTTGCAGCCAGCAAAGCAAGGAAAACTCTGGCCTGCATCCATAGATGCTTCTCTAGCAAATCCCAGGATGTCATCCTCCCACTGTACTGAGCCTTGGTGAGGCTGCAGCTGGAGTACTGCATCCAGTTCTGGGCTCCACAATTTAAAAAAGATGTGGAGAAACTTGAGAGAATCCAGAGAAGAGGCACGTGCATGATCAGAGGGCAGGAAAACAGGTCTTACGATGAGAGGCTGAAAGCTATGGGACTCTTCAGCCTGGAAAAGTGCAGGCTCGGGGGGGGGGGGGGGGTGGGGGCCGTGCCAGAGGGGGGGGGGGGGGGGACCTGGTCACTGCCTATAAGTATATAAGAGGTGTGCATCAGAATCTGGGGGAACATCTCTTCACCAGAGCACCCCAAGGGATGACAAGGTCAAACAGTCACAAACTCCTCCAAAACTGCTTCAGGCTGGCCATAAGGAAGAACTTCTTTACTGTTTGAGCCCCCAAGGCCTGGAACAGACTACTGCCAAAGGTGGTACAAGCACCTACTCTGGACTCCTTTAAGAGACATTTGGACGTTTATCTTGCTGGGATCCTTTGACCCCAGCTGACTTCCTGCCCCAGGAGCAGGGGGTTGGACTCAGTGATCTTCCAAGGTCCCGTCCAGCCCTAATGTCTATGAATCTATGAATCTACAGTGATCAATATAAAAATAATCCAGGGTCAAAACATGGAGGGATGTCTTAAATGTGAACTGAATTAAGAATCTAGGGGAGAAGGCATATAGCATATGTTTTGAGTTTTACAAATATTTTGTTATGTGCCAATCACTGCCAATTTTCAGATGTTTTTTCACATTTATGTCTACAGATCTTTGAAAAATATATGAGGTACAAGCCCATCCATGGGTGGATCCAGAGTGGCATGTGGCAGTGGCATGGAGGCACCCCTTTTTGGATCACACTGTGGGAGCAACAGTTAGGAGTTTTTTTTAGGTCTCCAAGGCAGTAAGAATCTTGTTTCCCCATTTCTCCTGCTCACAATAGTCCTACCTTTATCTCCATCCTTAATAGTATGCCCCTTCCTCACCCATTCATTCTGCAGTGCCTAGAGGGGAAAGGAGATGGGGCAGAGAGTGGGGGAATGGGGTTTTTGGGGTCTTATAAGAAGTTCTGGGGTCTTAGAAAAAGCTCTCATGTCCCGGTCTGCTCATCCTGGTTGGAGGTGGGGGGAGCTGGGAGCAGGGGTGCAGCCCCTGCAGCACCAGTCACTGCTCCTGCATTCCCCTTCACAAAATGTTGGATCAGACCCCTTAGCTGTGAACAGTACTACCCTCCAAAGGTATCTATCAGGATTGCCTCCTCTATTGTGGGGGACAGGAAGTCTGAAGAGATTGGCTATCATACTGATGGCTTTTTATTGGAAAGGAGGAAAGGCGTTTGCCCATCAAGACAAAGAGTTGCTTTCTGGTGACTTGAGTTTCACTGGGGGAAGCAGCTGCCACTCCATATGCAAGATAAATTATCTGGGAGTTGTGTTGGTTTCAGTGAAGTAAGTAGGAGTCACAGTTGTTATTATGGCCCCACCATTGCACAAAAATTAGGATTTCAAGAAGAGACCTGGATCTGCTTGGTTCTATGGTAACAACTGCTTTTAAAAAACATTTTTGTCCTCTATGAAAGATTTAGAGAAAAAGAAGGAAAAGCAATGAGTGGTTGAAATGTGAAGTATTAGTGTAAACTTTCGCTTTAAAAATGCTCCCTATATCTCTTACCTTTTCTGCAGACAGTTTTATAAGGAAAACTACTTGTGCAACAATAATTTAGATGGTATTGAAAATGATGATAGCACTCATTTTCAGGAAAAGGAAAAAAAAAGGGGAGGTGAAATAGGCCAGAGCTAAAATTGTTTTTAAACAGTTTTGGTTGTTAAAGTCCAAAAGTGCTTTATCCTTGAAGATATAACAAGACAAACACACACAAAGGGGGCATAGAAGAGCAGAAAGAAAGAAAATACAGCTCTATCTCTAGTGATGACTCAAACTTGCATGTTCACTTGTAGATAAATAGGGCACAACAAACAGTCATATAAGCCCTTCCAAGATCTGCCGAACTTGTACTGAAACTTGGGTTGCTTATACATTTCTTTTAGCTATTTCACTGTTCTTAGGTATATGACAGTATTACAAAAGGCTGGATAAGCTACCTTAGTAAACAGAAGGCAGAGAGAGAAAGAGAGAGAGAGGAGAGAGAGGCGATACAGTGGAGGAAAATGTGATAGAAAACAGAAAGCGAAGGAGGAATGCACATCTCATATCAGGGGTGGTATTCAAAATCATTTGTCAGAAATGATAGAAGTGGTAAAGTAATTTGGTCCCCTCTCTCTGACAAGAGAATAGGAGAGAATCACACAGGATAAGGACAATGAACTACCAGAAGTGTCACAGTGGTGCATCTACATGAGACACTAAGTCACGGCAGCAATGAGCTACATTGATGTAGTTTGTCGCTATGGCAACATAGTGTTGATGGGCACGAACTGTGATGCCACTATTCCTGTGCAGTAGCAATGAGCTACTGCTACTCATTGCTACTGTGCAGTAGGGTCAAAAATAGCCCATGTGCTGCTAGGGCTGCCCAGTACCGGCAGTTATTTAATGACTGCACAGTAACAACTGCAGAGTCAGGCGCATGTGTAGATGCACCCAGTGTCTACTTAGAGCTCAGGAAATAGTCATTGGCCAGAAGGCAGGCCAGGATGGTACCTTTCATTTGGTCAGATGCTAGTCCCTTCATAGGACCTGACAAAGCTGGCTGTTGCCTATGAAAGCTTATGCAGTTCTGAATAACTTAGTTTCTAAGATGCCACCATACCCTCTTTTGCCAGACTTCAGCCTAAAATGAATAACTACATCTCTCATTCATTTAGTTGACTCATTTTCATGTCTTATGCAAAAACTGAATAGAAGAGCTATCACTGTATTTTGTTCACCACTTATAGATTCAAAGATTCATAGATTCATAGATGTTAGGGTCGGAAGGGACCTCAATAGATCATCAAGTCTGACCCCCTGCATAGGCAGGAAAGCATGCTGGGTTTAGATGACCCCAGCTAGATGTCTATCTAACCTCCACTTGAAGACCCCCAGGGTAGGGGAGAGCACCACCTCCCTTGGGAGCCCGTTCCAGACCTTGGCCACTCTAACTGCGAAGAAGTTCTTCCTAATGTCTAGTCTAAATCTGCTCTCTGCTAGCTTGTGGCCATTATTTCTTGTAACCCCCGGGGGCGCCTTGGTGAATAAAACCTCACCAATTCCCTTCTGTGCCCCCGTGATGAACTTATAGGCAGCTACAAGGTCGCCTCTCAACCTTCTCTTGCGGAGGCTGAAGAGGTCCAGGTTCTCTAGTCTCTCCTCGTAGGGCTTGGTCTGCAAGCCCTTAACCATACGAGTGGCCCTTCTCTGGACCCTCTCCAGGTTATCCACATCTCTCTTGAAGTGTGGTGCCCAGAACTGCACGCAGTACTCCAACTGCGGTCTGACCAGCGCCCGATAGAGGGGAAGTATCACCTCCTTGGATCTATTCATCATGCATCTGCTGATGCACGATAAAGTGCCATTAGCTTTTCTGATGGCTTCGTCACACTGCTGACTCATGTTCATCTTGGAGTCCACTAGGACTCCAAGATCCCTTTCTGCTTCCATGCCACCAAGCAGGTCATTTCCTAGGCAGTAGGTATGCTGGACACTTTTCCTCCCTAGGTGCAGCACTTTGCATTTCTCCTTGTTGAATTGCATTCTGTTGTTTTCTGCCCATTTGTCCAACCTGTCCAGGTCTGCTTGTAGTTGTTCCCTGCCCTCCAGCGTGTCCACTTCTTCCCACAGTTTTGTGTCATCTGCAAACTTGGACAGAGTACACTTTACTCCCTCGTCCAAGTCGCTGATGAAGACATTGAAGAGTATCGGTCCAAGGACCGAGCCCTGCGGGACCCCACTGCCCACACCCTTCCAGGTCAATAGTGACCCATCCACTATGACTCTCTGGGTGCGACCCTCTACCCACTGGCCTGTGTAGTCGTCCAAGCCACACACTTAGCTTCAGCTTCTACACACACGTTTGATTTATTGATCCCAGCTTTACAGTCTTCTTATTTTCCAGACAGGGTCTTAATACACTTCTTGAGTGTTATAAGTAGACTATTTTTTGTTGGACTTTTCTCTCTTTGTACTCCTTCTTTCTTTTAGGCCCCCTCTACATTTTGCAGCTATCACACAATTAACTGGTTAATTGTGCAATTACCTTGAGAACACATGGAAAGTAACTATCAAGTCATAAAAAGCTCCAAACAGCAATAAAGCTGGACCTTGAAAATGTGTATTAACTTTACAGCTGGTTGCTGTAGAGCTTTAATTTGCACATGTAGCAGGGTCTACCCACCAGCTGACCAGGCTCCCAGCCACAGAGGTGCACTGTGCCCAGCCAGGACCTGGAGTCTTGCAACTGAGGGGACTCTCAGCCCCAGCCACTGCTGACTCTGGGTCCAAGCATCACCCTGCAGCTGCCAGGACCCAGAGTCCCACAACTGTGGATGCTGGGTTCCTGCAATGTGCCAGGACCCGCTTGGGTCATAGCAGCCGCAGGGCGCAGCTGCAATTTCCCAGCCCAAGGTGGTATATGGAGTCCCCAGGGCTGGGAGACACACTTCTACAATTTCCCAGCACCTGGTGGGGGTCATCAGGGTCCCCTTTCACCAGCAATAAGGCATGATGTGATCTAATGCACAATCCCACAATTGCACCTCCTGCCCTGCATGTGAGACATAGCAGGAAGTGATATTGTAAGGATTGTGCATTATATCCCATTGTGCCTTTACCTGAATGTGTAGAGGGGGCATAACTTATAGAAAATATTTTATCCAATATGTTGAGCTAGACTTTTAGATGCCTAGAATTGGATAGTTTAGAATTTAGACCCCTGCACAACTTGTCATCTAGCTGATACTAGCTCAATCAGAGGGGCCCATGGGAAATAGCTGAAGAAGGCACTCATTTAAGTTTGGTTTGTGTGCTGAGAAAAAGAATGCAAGTGAGACGTACAATTGGACACATTCAGAAGGTCCTGACAATCATCAGAGGTGAGGACTAATAGCCCCAAAAGAAGGAATCTATCAAGGATGTTTGAGGAATAGCAAATCCTTCATCTCTGTAGGGGGTTCTACCAGATGACTATTAAAGTCATTTTCAAAACTTAGTAAAGGGTATGCTGAGCTTAGCACCACAGTGCATTAGCAGAGTGATGGCATGCCAGTTTCTGCGTCTAACATTATATTCAGCCTGGGAAAATGTTTAAATTGTATAGATACAAAAAATCATGTCTTACAAATATTATACAGAAAGAACTGACAAGATTTAGTTATAACCTGGATGTGAAAGTTTAAAGGGAGTGTCGATCTAAATATAATGACCAGCTTTATTTCCCTGAGAGGTAAATTTTGGCTGCTTAAACATAAATCAGGAAGCTTACTATATAACTTGATAGGTCTTTTTCCAGGTTCCCATTTTCTTTTAGTTTTACTTGACTTTGTCCATATTAAGCCACTGTTGCATAATTTCATGTCTTATTACTCCTTAATTAGTACTCCTAAAATGTGAAATATACGTCACTGAGGCAATAAACTCTCTTTTTCCCTAATGTGAAAAAAATAAGAAAGGAGTTATTTTTTGACAGAATGCTGGTGCTACTGACACATACTCAACTATTCTGGGAAATAGCAAAATTGTATTTTTTTTTAAATACTCTATAAAATAACTTTAATTAACGAAGCAATCAAAAAAAACTTTAGACATGTCTTAACTCATAAAGATATTTTACTTTACTCTATGCCAGCCTAGGCTGAAAAAGCAAACAAACTAATAACAGCACTGAAAGGATAGAACTACACTATGTGCAGCTCCTGCTTGAAAAATTAGGTGCAGAATCCTGTTTCATCCAGTAGATGGCCAAAGTGTAATTTGTGACTAATTCAAAATGATCTGACCAGTGTCTAGGGGAGACTATTTTCCCCATTGGATGCATAAATAACTCTATTGTAGAAATAGAGAGATGCTAGGGCATATCCAGGTGGCAATCTTATTTCTTCCCAATCCTTCCACAGAAGTAATGGGAGACTTACATATTCCAGTCACATAGTTCAGAGGATAGTTGTCTGATAGTTTGGTAGTCTGGTAGCCAGCACAGAGCCCAGAGGCATTTTCAGTAGCTGCAAAGATGCTTCCCTGAGAAAGAAATGTTCCCACAGGATCCCCACATACCACTGGACAAGCCCTTCATTTCCACTGCTGCTGAAAGCAGCCAGGAATTCTTCCAGGTAAGAGAAGAGGACATCTGCTGGATGTGCAGTTGATTTACCCTGCAGTGCAAAAGTGGCACTGATATGACTAGTGTTGCAGCTTATTCTAATTCATTTTGCTGATGCTGCTCTTCGCCAGGTAGATTGTGCCTTCTCCAATCTTGTTAGTTATATAATGCCTGGGTATATAGGAATTTAACTTTCCTGTTGCTCTGGGTTTGGTTGCTTTTCCCTCCCTCCCCTAGCATGTTGCTTGACTTTTCATCCCAGGTGCAGCAGAACATGAAAAATATTATATCCCAGTACTTGAAGGAGTTTACAGAGGATGGAGGGTGTAGGATGACCAGCAGTGTGGGAGGAGAAGGAGAGAGCTGTACCAGAAGTTCATTGCGTTGAGGACCAAAGATAGACTAGATGGCCCTATGTTCTGCCCACAGTGCCCAGGACTTGCAGGATATTAGCTATTTATATAAACTCCCATATAGTTTGTTTCCAAGTGCCAGTATCTACAGGAAAGGTGATGTAGTCTGGGGTGTGACGGATGGTGGTATCCATGAACTGGCCCAGGATACTAGAACCGACTGATTGACTGAGGCCCATGATTTGGGCAGTGACTGTCAAGAATGAACATTAGGCCAATATAGCTAGGGCAGTGCTGACTTGTTGAGCACTGAGAGAAGGTAATAGTTGGGGTAGGGCCCCTCCTGACTGCCCTATAGCAGAGGTGGTACATAGTGTTCACTCTGAGGAGATAGTGTTGAATGCACATCTTTTCACTTAAGGGTGCCTATAAATGTGTGGGAACACTGCTCTGATGCACTACAATTACAGTGCATTGGAGCAGACTCGATTAATGAAGTCTGCTGGAGCATGTTAATTAGCATGCTCCAGCAGACTCCGCATCTCATGTATTCATCATCCCTGTGCTCCAAAATGAAAGTTAAAGCTCCTGCCACCATTTTGAAGTGTGGGATGCTGAATAAACAAGATGCTGCAGGCACTTTAATTAGAGTGTCTCTTGGAGCCACTATACTTAAAGCATGCCCCCCATCTGGCCCCGGAGCATGTGTAAAAACACCCTTGATCCCTCAAAGGTCTCTCACAGGCTTGTCTAAATGGCTACTGCTGTGGACCAGCCTAGCTGTATGGATTTATCATGATCCATATCATGGGTGGTGTTCATCATGGTCCATATCATGTCTTCAAGCTTTGTCCCACCCTGCTCCTTACCCTGCTGCCTGATCACCTATTGCTACCTTAGGAGTTTCCTCATGATGCATAGTTTAGCTATGTCCTATTCACCAGTGCTGGTTATCTCAAGACTTTCCCTGTAAATCCTCCTATGACACCCTCAAGTCTGTTCCCTTACCCTACAGCTATCCTGCCTGCTCTATACCTATTTCTTTGCTTTTTCTTGGGTTCTCCTCAGTTGTCTTTCTCACAGTATCTTGCTCACACTCACTTTGCCTGGTATGTTCTTGATGTTGATGTATGTTAAGTTCAGCATACAACGATCTTATGTGATTCAGGTTTGAATTGGCTACAAAGCAGTAAAGCAGCACTTTCTGTGAACAGTTAGGTCCTGCTAGTCATGCTTTTTGCATGACTGTATTTTACATCTATCTGGGCCCATAGCTGCCACTAGACACTCAGAGGAGTAGATCAGAATTACTCTAGGGTGTAAATGGCCATTGCAAGACTCCAGTATATCTACAGTCCCTATGGAGCATGCTCAATGGTCTAAGATTCAAATTACCTGGCTGAGATGTAGCTGGATAATACATTTAGCCATGTAAGTGTGATTCATTTCTGAAAAAGTGAAAGAGAATTGAACTTAAGCAGATTATTGGTAGAGGCATATAAACCCCTATTCATTTATTTGGCAAAATGGGATTTTGTCCTTGGTGTCAATGCAAGCAATGCAATGGTGTCATTAGCACATATCATTTTAAATTTTTAAGCTGGAAACATCTTAGATACGGGCCCTAAACCTGCATAACATACAGTACCTAAAAAAAATGTCTCTGCTTCTATTCTACTGGAATTATGCAGTACATACACTGTTCCTTGTCCAGAATACAATTCTTCATTTTACTATTTAAATTCAGTACTCCATTTTAACAGCTACGTTGAATAATACAAATGCCCCTTACTAATTTCTCAGACTTTTCCTTTGTTGTTTTATGGTGAAAATGAATATACAGAATGGTATGAAAGATAGTGAACCAAAAACAGAGAAAGCACAAACAAACAAAAGATAATTAAAAATATATCTCCAGAAAATATTAAGAACAGCATACTGTGGTTTGAATTGTCTATTCACCACTAACTTAGTACATTCTTGCAACACCAGTTCTACTTACAAAAATAATGAACTGTTACATGCATTTTACAAGTTGGTCCTCCCTTGAGTGCTTTTTAGCAAGCTATACCTTTTGAGCAGCCAATGTAGCTTTAATGGAGATTGAGGTGGAGTAGAGAAAAAACCGAGGGAAAAAGGTTATGAAGGGAAAAAAGGACAGCAGTTAACTAGTTTGACATTTCTCTTTGCCATCATTTTGCTGTAAGATGTGGGGAAAATGCTTTCTGAAATCACAAAAATATTTAGGACAGTTTGAATGCATTACAAAATACAAATATTTATTTATTTCCCCACTCAGCTTTGAATTTCCTTTTGCTAAAGTTTGCTTAAGTCAAAAAGTCTGTATAATTCTAGTGTAAGTATTCATTATTTGAACAGGGCAACTCATTTTGTTCTAGACTTTCATAAATTGAGGCTTTTTTTTTTTCTTTAAACCCTACTGTGCTTAATCTTAAACCCAGGGGCTAGATTTAAGCAATGCTGAGTTTAACATCCAGGTTCCCTATGCAATGCATGAGGAAAGTTAGGTACTTAAGAATGGATTTCAACACAAGCAGTCCTTAGATTATGAGACATTAACTAAGCTGTAGAAAATATTAGGAAGAGAGGAAAGAAAATATTAGGAAGGGAGGATCTATGACTTAAGCTCTTGTCCTCAAAGAAACTTAACTCCAGCATGGATAGAAGTTTCTATTTTTACTTTACATTTACACCTGGAAACACTGTCTTTTATATAACATTTATGGTTAGGTTGCTGGCAGTGGAAACAGTATTTTTATTGCCAACAAACCAGTGGTTACTATGGGGAAATTACTGTACAGACTTTTCAGTACCCTGATCTAATTAGGGTTAAATCTATGTAGTGCTGAACTGTACATGAATTTGGGAGGTTAGAGAGGGCAAAACATGACCACCCAATCTAATTTAGTTCACCCACCAACTAAGTGTGGGTCTTACACTTAGATAGACATAAGTACGTTTTATGGTCAATCTAAATGTTAATCTATAGAGGCATTCAGGAATGTTAGGTTGGGCAAAAAATGGTCAACTTGATCTCACTTTAGTTTATCTAAAAGGTGCACTATGTAGATAGGGATAATCCCTGCCCAATCTAACCTGAATGTGCATACAAGAACAATCACAGACAGACAATTGTACCCCTTTGTGGACCTACCAACCCTCTCTTCATGGACCCACTAACTTCCCTTGTGGACTCATAAGCCCACTGGACCTGCTAATCCCCCTGTGGACCAACTCACCCCCAACTCAACTTATTTAGACTGGGCTGTCAGGAACAGCAAACATCTGTACAGCTGGCACAGTTATGCCACTTAAAGTAAGTTGTGACTGTAGATTGGATCCTGGGAACATCAGTGTGTGGACTGATTTAAATTTCCTCTTTACTTGATTCAGAACAGGGACATGAACTAACGTCTCCCATCTCTCAGGTGAATATTAGGACTGTGCAAAATGGCACCGTTCCATTTCGACCCGCATTTTGGCAGAACAGCATTCCGTTTCAAATTTTGGTTTGATTCAAAACTGCTGTTCCATTCCATTCCATCGAAACAAGGTCGAAACAGGGAAACGGTTTTGACATTTCGCCCATAGGATATAAAAAGAAAGGTCAAAACAGCCATAACGTTGTCATTTCTGGTCTGATTTGGATGAATGGTAGCCCCTTTTGAGGGCATGAAGCCTGCCAAGTTTCAAGGAGATCCCCCGCACTGGGATTCTAGACAGACCCAGGGGAGACATAGCCAGGCCCAGGGCCAGTGAGGACCTAGTCAGGGAACTTCTGGAGGGACTAGATGTGTTCAAATCAGCACCCCAGAGTGCTTAGGGAATTGGCAGATGTCATTGCAGGACCCCTGGCACAGCTTTATGAGCACTCATGGTGCTCTGGTGAGGTGCCTGATGACTGGAAAAGGGCCAATGTGGTCCCCATTTTCAAAAAAGGGAGGAAAGAGGACACAGGAAACTATAGGTCTGTTAGTCTTGCTTCGGTCCTGGGTAAGCTCTTTGAGAAAATTATCCAGGAGCACATCTGCGAGGGGCCAGTAGGGGAGTTTATGCTTAGGGGCAATCAACTTGGGTTCATTAGAGGTAGGTCCTGTCAGACCAACCTGGTGGCCTTCTATGACCAGGTCACAAAAGTCTTGGACGCAGGTGTCGTGGTGGACGTAATCTTCCTGGACTTCAGGAAGTCCTTCAACACTGTCTCTCACCCCATTCTCATTAAAAAAATAGGTGTCTGTGGCTTCTATGACTACACAGTCAGATGGGTCACAAATTGGCTGGAGGGCTGCACCCAGAGAGTGGTGGTAGACAGGTCATTTTTGACCTGGAGAGATGTGGGCAGTGGGGTTCCCCAGGACTCAGTCCTCAGGCCCACACTGTTCAATATCTTCATCAGCAATTTGGATGAGGGGGTGAAAAGCACCTTGTTCAAGTTCACAGATGACACTAAGATGTGGGGAGAAGTGAGCACGCTAGAAGAGAGGGACAGGCTACAATTAGATCAGAACAGGTAACAGAGGTGGGCAGATGAGAATAGGATGTATTTCAATATGGAGAAGTGCAAGGTGTTGCACCTGGGGAGGAAGAACCAGCAGCATGCTTACAGGCTGGTAAACTTCCTTCTCATCAGCATAGAGGCAAAGAAGGATCTTGGAATCACTGTTGATTCCAAGATGAACAATGACCGTCAATTTGGGGATGCGGTCAGGAAGGCTAACCACACTTTGTCATGCACCTGTAGATGCATCACAAGCAGGCCCAAGGAGGTGATCCTCCCACTCCATGCTACACTGCAGTTAGAGTACTGCATCCAGTTCTGGGCACCGCAGTTCAGGAGGGATGTGGACAGCACAGAGAGGGTCCAGAGGAGGGCCACTCAGATGATCAGGGGCAGCAGGGCAGGTCCTATGAGGAGAGGCTGAGGGACCTGAACCTGTTCAGCCTCCACAAAAGAAGGCTGAGGGGGGATCTGGTGGCCACCTATAAATTTGCTAAGGGGGACCAGCAGGCACTAGGAGAGTCCCTGTTCCCATGAGCACTACCAAGGGTAACAAGGAATACGGCCATAAGTTGACTGAGAGTAGATTCAGGCTAGACATCAGGAGGCATGACTTCACTGTCAGGGCGGCTAGGAGCTGGAACCAACTTCCAAGGGAAGTGGTGCTCACCCCTACCCTGGGGGTCTTCAAAAGGAAGCTAGACAGTCACCTAGCTAGGGTCATTTGACCACAGCATCCTTTCCTGCCCATGGCAGGGGGTCAGACTAGATGATCTGCTTAGGTTTCTTCCGACCCTACTAACTATGAAACTATGAAACTATGTGAAATCCAACTGAACAAAGATCTACCAAATATTGTAGCATTTCTAACATCTTGAGATTTAAGCTAGATCAGGAAAAAACTGAAGCATATACTGCAGTTTTATAATGAAGGACTTTCCCTAATAGGTCTAGAAGATGCTTAATTACATTGCTGAATTATGTCCTTTTTAAGGGCATGCAAGATAATTATATCATGTGAAAGTCTTTCAATGATTATTTTGGCTAGGTACAGATGTTGCACTTATCATGTATTAAGCATGCAGGAAGTGTTCCTCAGTCATAACCAAAAAGACATTCACAGCATGTGGAACACTTTAAAAATGGCAGATCCCACTCTAAGTTAACCCTGGATGGATGTGGCATCAGACTAAAGCACTTCAGGTTAGAGCACTTTATTGAACATCTATACCACAAGTCAAGGTAGGTCACATCCTGCTGGCATCCCAGGATCCCCTTACAGCTCAGCATACTAGCCTTGGCTGGCCTTCATGGCTCCAGGCAAGTACCACAAGCCCAGCCCTACCACTGGGCTCTCACAAATAAGAGACAGAAAAGGCTCTGTTTCCTCCCTGTGCATCCAGGTGAGGGTAGGGGAATGGAGGCCCCTGCCAAGTGGGTTCCCCCACCTTGCTGGCTTGGGTCTTGAGGGTGGGCAGACCAGGTCCACATGCCCAGCTATAGCCAGTTTGTGGCTGTACTGCTTTTTGCCATGCTAGGAACTGGGGTTTGGGGGGTGGAAACAGAGCCTTGGGTGACTGGGTGGGAGTGGGGTGGAAACACAACTCCTGCCTGCAGCTGTCAGGAGACTGGGGAGGGCTGAATGAGGAGAGGTGCTGCTCTGGCAGTCTCCGGGGAGGCATGCTGCAGCACCCGCATCTACCTGGCCTTTGCCAGTGCAGGCTGCTTCTGTGTCCCCTACAAGGGCAAACATCAGTTTTGTTTTCTTCCACACTAATCTAGGGTGCTTTGAGTAAAGTGCAATATTTAGAGCACTGCTGCCTTAGGCTTCTTGAATGCCTGTATTTAGCTTTCATGAGTGGAAAGAGTAAAAATCAGCTCAGTATGTGAACAGCTTTGAAGTTCTTTGGAATAGTAGTGTTGAGCTCTTTTCAAAAGGAGTGCTTTTAAAAATCTTTCATTGGTACTGAGATGTAAATGAAATGTGTTTAACATGGCAAGATGCATTTTAATGTGTCTTGAATAAGAGATTATTTTTCCAGGGAGACACTATAGAAATACATATTTCTGGCTGGTAGTAATACACACAATGGGCAAAATGTTACTTTTACTCATGCATCCACCACTGCAGCTCCATTGCTTTTAGGGTAGCTAGCCAGTTGAGAGATACTAGACTACTGGCTGGTACAGCAGTTGCATGTGTAGTGGGAGCGCTTATTTTTCTCAGTACTCTATGTCTCTTTTGGAAGATAATAGGTGGCAAGCACTGGGAATATGGGTCATAACAGAATATTAGCATCTCTACTGTCTATCCATCAGATCAAGGGAAACCCTCTGCATCACAAAATAATTATGGAGACACTATCCTAAATAACTACATTTCAATGCTGAATGATATTTTTTCTAATATAATTTCACCTATCATTACTATTCAAGTGAAAGCATCTCCTGTAGTACAACCAACTGTGATGCTGATGAACACTGACATTTGGTAACAGTGTTAAGTAGTAAAACAAAAGGCCTGAGAGCTAATGGACCCTACGGGAGAGCACCCACAGTTTTAGAAAGAAAGAATACCAACAGCTCTTAATTGTGAATTCAGTCACTAATCCTGGATAAAAATGCACAAATCAGTTTTAGTATGGTTTTCCTTTGAAGCCAGCAGCTCAAGTCAAAACAGAAGGAAGAAGAGAAGGGCAGAAATGGCCTGGGAATCATAAGACAAAGAGCTAAATAAAAAAATTAAAAAGGGAGGGTGGGTATGTAGGGGGGAGCTGACGGCTAGAACAGAAGTTCAGTTTTAATAAGGCCTACTTAAATTGCTTTATATGTAAACATTGCAACATGTTGTTGCAAAATATAATTAAAAACAAATTCAGCTAAGGAACTTTTAGCTAGGTAAAAATAAATCAGATCCAAACTTATTTGAAGAGTAGTTGTTTCTTTATAATTACTTTTGAGTCAGATTATCATAGGAGTTTCCCCTGGTGCAAGCTGAATTCTTCTTTTTTATATGCTGTTAACAAAGGGTGATTAAAGAAGCTACTGAATGAATATGGAATCAGCTATGCATGTAAATAATATTGTTTTATTCTTATTCCTAGCTTTTTCTCCACTTGGTCCTTTGCCTCCAGTTTAACACATTATCTAGAAGACTCAATAAAAGCCAAATTTTCAAAGCATGACCTCTATTATACACTTCCAATTTTATGCACACAGTTTTGAATGTCAATATACTGTAATAGTCTGTGTGCACAAGTTTGTGTGCGTGTGTGTTTGTGTACATATAAGTGTATTGGTAACTAAGCACAAATGGAGTGGAATGGATGTTTCACTTAAAGCATCTATCATTTTCAAGTACACATTTGTATACATGGTAAAACTTATACATGTAAATAATTTTAATGCAAAATGATAAAGACACACAGAAAGGCTCAGTTGAGGTCTATGGAAAATTCAGCCCTGTAGGTGCAGGTACCTTTTGTAAAGAGATAAGAGGAGAAATTTGTTAGTGTTTCCTGTGAATCTCCACTTTAACTTGTTTGGTTTTCTTTTTTCATTTAAACTTTCTGAATTTCTTATTTTACAATGCTTATTCGAGGGGCAATTTCAAGTTTGTTTTACTATCTGGTACCTAAATTACAATATCTTGTAATACAATGTACCTTTAACATCACTTAAACATAGTTATAATGCAAAATCCTGTTATTTTGTAAGTTTTCCATTACTATAATTTGAAGAACTAGTGACAAAAAAAGAGCAAAATAATTCCAAGCAGAATTGATGCTTCATCTTTCAGGAAGGGCATAATAGAAGTCAAAGTAAATGCGTAATAGAAATTTAGGGATAATTTTGGGAATAAGAAGCATCTTAGAAAGAAGGAGGTAAGATGAAAATGAGAAAAGGACACACAGGAGAGCTTGAGTAGAGGAAGCACGTGTAGTGATATAAAGAATTATAAAGGTGAAGACCAGAAGTGTGAACAAAACATGAAAACCACAATGAAGTCAGTGAAAAGACTAAAGATCACATTGGGCACATCCACACATGCAGGCACGTGTGCTTGCAGCAGCTCAAATAGGAGCGGCACAAATTTGAGCCTGTCCTGTTTTTTGCCTTTGTTGTCCCAAGAATTTAGTTGTGTCATTCAGCCATTGGCCCTATACAGTAGGAGGTACTAGTTAGCAGGTGGGCCTTACGGTCCATGGTAAACTGGGTGATTCAAATAGACAGGAGCTTCGGGGGCCCGGCCAATTGGTATCTGGGGACATTAGTAACAGACTCCAAGGAATGAGCCTCTTGTGCCAGCTGGACTGCTGAAGCAGCCCTAACCAAGAGTTCCCTGCACCCTCTACCCACTGCAGCAGTCTGGCAGTGGGGTCTGCTGCCTGGCTATGACCTGTATGACCTGCAACAGGTTGTGGCCACAATGCTGCACACCTGCCAGACTTGGATGGGGACTTCACAGCCACAGCAGAGGCACCTGCACCTCTGGGCCAGCTGGCAGTGGGCTGTGGTTGCACAGCTGGCCTTTGTTCTGGCACTCCTGCAATGTGTGCTGCCTCCCTGCCATCTGGGCAGCTATTGCCCAAAAGATGTTCTTAGTGTGGTGACCTGCTTTGAACTGTCAAAGCATGTCCTCCTGGATGCAAGTGGCTAGGAGGTCAGCCACCTCCAGCTAGGTCCTAATTGCCAGCCCTGAACAGGCCCCTCTACCTGCATCCTGCAACTTGCCTTACTAGCAGGAATCCTGGTTTTCCAAATTTAAGAACTGCAAAAACTCTTATTAAAAAATCCCAAATTAACTCTTTAAAATACCCCCAAATCCATGTTCTTCCACAAGTAAAGCAAAAGACCACTATATATATATTCAGAGAGAGAGAGAGCTCAGCCGGCCAAGGTTTTATTGATATATTTGCCATGTTAAAGCAATCTGGAAGCCTATCAAAGTCTCTGTTGTCATAATACAACAGAGACTAATTCTAAATATCTATATGTTTTGATGTTTGCTTTCAGTTTTCTTATCATAGAAGAGTCCCCCTGAATCTTTCACTAACTAGGATGTCAGGACAGCTGCCCCTGCAGCCACAGCTCCTGCCAGCAGGTCTCGTCCTGTCTGACAGCTGAGCATGCTGGGTGTGTGATGCGGGGATGTGGGGTTTACAGGAAGGGGATTGGGAAGGTGTGTGGGATATGGGTGGGTATGGAGGGTTGTGGGGAACATGGGGTGTGTGGGTAGGTGTGAGGGGATTATGGGGGGACTGTGGATGTGGGGGGACACTGTGGGTAGGGCTGCTCAGAAGGGATGGGTCCTCTGCCTCCCCAGAGGGCACAGGCCCCCAACACAGCCAGCGCTGGGTGCTTGGTGGCCAGGGCTAAGCCAGGCTCCTGCACTGCCGCGGGACCTGTTGGGGGGGCTGTGCCAGGAGGCCCCAAGCACCCTGATGGACACTGCTTCTGTAGGTGAGCTGTGGACCATGGGGGGGGGGGCGGTGGGGCCGGGGGGGGGGGGGGGGGCTGGTGCCATGCGGGAGGGCATGTGGGCCCTCCATGGTCCCCCACACCCTCATAGCCCTGCCCCCTCCAGCCCCCTCCTACTTACCTGGAATAGAGGCCAGGTCCAGATCACTGTATCTGGCATTGCTGTTTGCCCTACATGGGAAAGCAGCGTGCTGCAGCATCAGGGCAAGGGTCAGACTTAGAGATGCTCTGGCTGGCTACCAGAGCATCTATTTGGAGGACCCAAACCTCTGACTGCCTTAGGGCATGGTCCCGGACTGTACCCTGCCCTGCTTTTTTTCTTTGGTGGGGGCGGGGGTTGATACCTAAATATCCAGGTATCAAATTTTGATCCTGTGTTGCAAATATGCAGCCCAGGGAATGGTTTTTTGTTTCCAGCATGCCTCTTGCTGCATCTCAAAATCTTTTGAGATGCGGCAAGATGCATGTGCGGGCTCATCTGGATGCGCCCATTCTGTGCAAAAGTAGAGGAAGGTGAGTTTAGTAGTATCTTATTCCAGAACCAGTCCTGGAAGAAGCCAGAAGCATCTTTCATCTTACCTCTTCAGCCTCTGGTGAAATAAACATTTAGCTTCCAAGCAAAAGCTGGACACATTGCTTCACTGAACCCCCTCCTTTTTATAACATTTTGGCTGAGTTTGCAGAATCCATAAAAGCAGAGCCTGTGACTTTTAATTTGCTTCCTTCCTGAATAAAATGTAATCCACCACATGTGACTCTTTTGCAGATTTATAGAGCTTATGCATTCACCTCAGTGTTGTCTTGAATGTAAACCTGGGACATAGATGTTAAGAGCTAATGATTTAATTAAGAGCACCACTGATCTTTCACAGTAAAAGATAAAAGACTTCTTTACAGTGTTAGTCTGTGGCTTGTTATATTAAATATTTCGGGAGGTTTGTTACTCTGACTGCTGTCTGGTTCTGATCAATTCAGCTTAACAGTTAATTATATTTAATGGGAGGAAACTGGTACAGTACATGCATTAGCCACACTTATTTTTGGTGAGGCTTAAAAAAGGCACAACATTTAAAGGATACTTTCTTTGGATCAGCTCAGGATCACATTGCTCCTCCCTCTCCCCCCAACAAATTTAAGATTTAGGCCTTTAGAATTTAATGCATTAAATATGAAAGAATAACAGGTTATATAAATAATATGTATGCACATACACTAATGCATTCTAATTTATTCGCCAAAATGGAGAGACCTCTAGAAACAGAGTACAATTCTCTTTTGCTACAATATTTTACTGCATCACCTTCACCTCATGCCCTGGTCATTTTTTATTGCAAACAAAAAACAGTGCTCCATGGATGACAAGCATTTCTGTGTAATTAGTGGTGCTCACCACTTCACTGTACCATATAATTTGCAATGCTGGCTAAAATGTGTGCTTACATAAGCAATGCCCACATATAATTATGAGAGAGATTTACACTCACAGGTCTTTCAGATGTAGCAGAGCATAATGCACATAAATAAATGCAGTACAAATTAGTGTACCATGACAATTTTATCAAAGATGATTCTATCTTTATTGTGCTATATTTATGTGCGTTAGTACAGAGCAGTTGCAATGGCAGAGACAGGGTAACTTCTTAACTTGCACATCACTCATAACCTACAGCCTCAGGATTTCTTTGATTTTTATTTTTAATTTGACCATTAAGGTGCTTCTTAATTTAGAATGCCATGTATGACAAATAATGGCTAAACTTTGTATTGTTTTTTTACCTAAGATACTGTGGAACATAGATTCAGTATCAAATTTACCCCTATTAAATACTGTGTTCATTTTGGGGAAGGAGATGGAGTCAATTGGGTTAAATCAGCTGCCACTTTCATTGTTGTATTTTTTTTTTATGCTTCTATAGTGAAGGAGCTGTAGTGCACATGTCATAATGGCACAGGAAGAACTTGAAGAGCCATGCCATTAAGCAGTGCATTAAGCAAAGCCTCTTCAGCCAGTTCATTCTGTGTAGAGGCCTGTTCCTTTCAAACAAAGCTCCTGAGATGCACTTTGTTGTGTTCTTGCCATTCAGAAAGGGACAATTATATTGTGCCTGTGCTTCTATGTGCAATATTTCAATTGGTTTCATTTGGTTGGATTTATAGAGAATACTCAGTGGAAGAGGGCCTTTTGTTCATAGATAGCCAGAATATGAGTGGACCATGATGAAATTCTACCCTTTACCATTAAAGAGCCCCACAACATATTTACACTCTCATACCTTTTAAAGTAAACAGATGAACAAACAAAATCATCTGATTTTTAATTATAATAATTTTATAAATCTGCTATGAAACCATAAATAAACACATTAGTAATGGCTGTCAAGCATTTAGAAAAGGCTACTAAAAGTTTTTAGCAATGGGTTTGGGAGCCCTGACTGCTGTTAAATTAAAGTAGGAGTCAATATCCAAAAGTCCATATGTTAGTCTCATTGAACACATCACGCAAGCTTCAGCAGTATCTCTCTGAAAAATCAGAAGAGAAGAAAATGTGCAAATAAATAAATGCGTATATAAAGCCAGACTCTTGCCATGTAGGAGGAAACAATTCAGACATTATGGAAAAGGCTTTCTGAGGCAAACTTAATACTCCTGCAGTTTATCAGCCTTAATTGGAAATGCACTGAACATGCAACAAAACCAGACATCTCCAGGCCTTTTATCATGAAGCCATTATCCATCTATGTTGATCTGTATTTAGCTTTGGCATAGCAAGTCTGGGTAGGAGGGGGATACTCTGTTATTTTTATGAGCTTTTATCTTTTTTATGCCCAAAAGAATCAGGTGTATTATTTGTTAAAGAAAAGAAACATGCACAAGGCCTTTTTTTTCCTTTGACTGTTCTATCACTTAATGGTTACACTGTGTTAAAACTGGTTTCTATGGATGAGCAGGTTTAAGTTGTACAGTTATTAGTGCTATTTTCAATACTTTAACTTCCAGGGCATAAATATCAAATAGACTTGCTACTTCCATGTAGTTACATAGTAACTATTACACTGTAGTGCATACATAATGATTTTTGGCTTCTAAACCAGAATGCAGGATATGCTACTAAAAGATAAAATATTTCCCTGAATATGTCACAATTACCAAGTTGAGAAGTATTCTTCAGATATATCTATGTATTTATTAGTAACAGGTACAACTCAGGGAAAAAATGGTGATTGAGAGGTTAAGATTAAAATTCAAAATGCCAAAATATTGAGCTGAATTGTAAACAGCCTAGGAGCTCTTGGTTTTTAGCTTCAATTTCTTTTTCCATTGGCCCACTCAGGGGCTGATCCAGGGGGGCAGGGGTATAGTGGTGCACTTGTACAATCCCATCCCTCCCTCCCCCAGCCTTTGATTCCTGATCTACCCAGAGTTTAAAACAACAGCAGCATTTTTATTCAGGTAGCAGTGAAGGAGCCAAATTGACTTCTAGGCTCATTGTAGTCTACCTGATTCCTCCTAAATTTTACACTCCACAGCTGTTATTGACCCTGTCCTTTATGATGGTCTTCCATAGTTCCACTATTCAAGCTAGATTTTATTCTGCAATTCTGTAGATTGTTAGCTGCTCCTGGCAATGTAGCTCCTATTTCACAGCCCTGCAGATTGTTTATAACTCTAGCTAGAAAAATTAACTCAGGTATGGAAATATTAACTCAGGTGAATGAGCCTTAGCTGACCTTTCCCTTGGTGTGGAGACAGTGGGGCATGGAGAAGGTATTTATCAGACTCTTGCTGCAGCTACACCAGGAGCACACTTAGTAGAGTGAGGGGTCCAGAAGCATCTTAAGAGGGAGATATTGAAATTGGAGAGATGCTTGGCTACAGAGCCAGACAGCTTGTCCCTCTGTAGCAGGTATTTGAAGAAGTGGGAAGATCTCTGGACTCTGGGCAACTGCTATGACTGTGACATGTTCATCTGATCATGGATCCAGCTTCTGCTTTCTACACTGTGGAAAGGGTGAGGGGAGGGGAGGCGGATGCCAAGAAGTACACTGCCTGCCTCTTGGAGGAGGACAGAATCTCTCACACATCCTAGTGAGCTATGATCAAAGGTGAGGGCCTTCTGAAAAGGGCTCTTCTTGCTGTATCTGACTGATGCCTATCAGATTCTATGGGATGGACTGCCAAAATCTGGAACTAACTTCCCAGGGAAGTGGTCCTCATCCCTACCTTGGGCAAATTCAAGAGGAGGTTGGATGATCACCTGTCTGGGGTCTTATGAACCCAGCATTCATTCCTGCCTGTGGCAGGGGGTAAGGCTAGATGATCTGTTCAGGTCCCTCCTGACCCTAGCTACTATGAAACTATGAAACATGGGTGACCAGAAGCAGCTGGAGGGTCTTTTCATCCTGGCTGTGTTCTCAGAAACCCTTCCCCTGATGCCCACCAACAAGGCTCCAGGCATCTGAGTTCTGCTGTGTCTTCTGGAACATCCTCAGCCCAAACCTTGCTGCAATCTAAAACAATTCTGAAGGGGGCAGTGAGCTCCCCGCATCATATAGGAGGGTTGTGTTGACCCTGTTGTCCAAAAGAGGGAACCCCCCACAACCTGAGAAACTTGCATGTGTGCATGGATTACAGGGTCTTAGCAAAAGCCATGTCCCTGGCTGGTGGAAGTGATCCATCCTGACCAGATGTACATGGTACTGGGGAACAATGTCTCCACCAACGTATACCTGGTCTGGGACCTCCTTGAGTTCACTTGAAGGGACAGCCTGTTATTTGCTCTTCTGTCTCTCAATGGGAGAAAATGTTTGACAGGGAGGATCATAGGTCCCTCAGAGGCATACTGAGGGTGTTTGGCTTCATTCCATACTCATGTAGTTTTTCCAGAGTACATGGTCAAACTCAACTAAAAAAATGACAGAGCCCATCCCCTTTTTTGTGGAGAGTATATCAAAGCTGTCTGCTGTTAGGATAGCTCTATGCCATCTCCCTCAAGCCCTTCCTCTGGCTTCTTCACAAGTGGATGATGGGGTTGCTGCTCATGGAACCAACTGAGAGAGTAGTCATCTTTGTTCATAGAAGACATGCTCCTTGCTATCCAGGACCTGGGTGGGTTGGCACAGGTGGAGGCTTGCTAATACATCAACTCAGAAGCCTTCTTTGTCCTCTGTCTGTGTTGACTGGTTCAAGTACTCTAGTCTGATGGTGGGTGATGGATGGCAAGTGGGCAATGGGTGGCAGGTGAGTTCACTCCCTTCTATGCTCCAGTGGCATGCAGTGGAGTGCATCTCACTGCCTTATTTGGGTCTCACTGCTCTATCTGTCCACCAGCTACTGCTCCCTACTGAAGAGCTGGGAAAAATTCAAAGTCAGGGTGTATTTGAGAAGCTGCCGGTATTGATGAGGATTCTCCAGTGCCTCTTCCTTCAAGGGAGTGCACTAATCATTAAGTAGTTCATCCTATCTGTGATCTGGCATGTCTTTAACATTCTGCCCATGCGTCTGAACCTCCTGGCCAGTCTCCAGAGGATGTCACTGTGGTACTTCTGACCACTACAACCCTGGGTTTCTGCAGGAGTCTAGTGCCTCATTGTGTGAGAGGGGACAAGTCTTGATCTTCATTCATCACCAGGTGCACACCTTCTAAACCCCACAGGAGCTACATTACAGTGCCATTATCCAGGCAGCATGGCACCCAATCAGGCATCCCTTCCACCACTGCCTCCAATTTAACCAGCAGCTCTTCTACCAGAGAGGTCTCCCCACACAAGGCCTCAGTGAGTTGCTAGAATTCTAATAACACTTCCTCAGGGCCTGAAGGATTGTGTCTTTCTCTAAGTCCCGAGATACAGTCACCCAGGGTACAGACCTTCTAGTTGGGTCCATGCTAAAAAAACCCTGCAGTTGGTGGTGCTGGTGATGGAGATGCCCTGGGATGCTGGAAGATGAACCTGGCCAACATCATTCATATTGGGGAACATCAGGAGTTTTGGCAAGGGTGAAGAAATCCATCTATGGTGGCCTGGCTCATGGAGTGGCCCATGTGTACTTCCCATTACTTCCAGAGATCAAAGCTGCCTTGTCATCCAGTTCACTCCTCTATATCTAAGAGGTCCTGCATGAGGGCAGCTTTATTGTGCTAACAAGGAAAAACAAGGAAGATAGTCTCTCTTGGTATGGCAACTGAGTGATGGCTAGAAAATTATATTTAGAGTTTTGCATTTGGAAATTGCCTTGTAGGTAAAATAGATATTTCATTGGAATAATGGTCCAGGGGAATGGCAAGGTTTAATTGGTTTCTAAAAGCCTGTTTGTGACAAAGTCTTCTTCAAGACCCACTGTGTCTGAAGCCAGACGACACACAGACTGGAAAATTGAAGACATGTACTACATTGTTCCATAACATGAGATAAGGGACTCTGCCATATTGCCTAGGTCACAGTGCACAGCTGCAGAGCCCTTGGAATTTCTGGTTTTGGTGAACAGACCAAATTAGGCATCCCAGTAAATGAGCAAATTAAGATGTGTTCATGTGATAAGTTTGTTGAAACAAAGGGATATACTGACAACAGAATGTGGACAGTATGATGACCACAGGGAAACCAATCAATGATACGCGGGAATGAACAGTCATCAAAGGGGAGGAAGAATACAAAAGAAGGGATTTCAGAGTAGCAAAAGGTCCCCAAGACAGGCTGCTAACATCTGACATTCAAGAAAGAACCATAGGGTGAAGCTCAAGTACTGGCCAGATGTACCTTCCTTCTGTGACAGCCCTGGGGCTGGTAGATAGGATTGTGTGAAACAGCACCATTCTGTTTTAACTTGTGTTTTGACACTTTGATGGAACAGCATTTCATTTTGAATTTCATTTTGATTTGAAACCGCTGTTCTGTTTTGTTTCGTCAAAACAGTTTTGCTGTTTCAACATTTCGCCCATAGGCTATAATGGGGAAGCCCAAAACAGCCTATAACTTTGTAATTGCTGACCTGATTTAGATGAAACTTGTAGGAATGGTAGCTCCTTCTGAGGGCATGAAGCCCACCAAGTTTCAGGGAGATAGGTACAGGGGCTTGGGGGAAACTGCAGGCCTGTTAGGCCCTGCTGCGACCAAGAAGCCTGCCAGCTATCAAGGAGATAGGTGCAGGGAGAGTCTGGGGCCTGGGGCCCTGCACCTCTAGCTGTTGACAGGCAAAACTCATGACATGGTGGGTGACACTGTGTGTGTGTTAAGGTGTACCCTCACTCAACTGATACCAAGGCAGAAAGCAGGGCAGTTCAAACAATGCTGCCTTTTCTGCAGTTTTCCTATCCCTCCCCCAGAGCACTGGGATTGGCCAGCTACACAGTCAATAATGAGAGCAGTTCTTCCTCCCACCTTCCACCCTCTTCTCCCTCCCTCTCCTTACTTTAGTTTCTGTTTCTCTGCAGGCAAGCCCAGCTTGAGCTTCAAAACTTGAAATGTTTCAAAAATGTCAAAAGATTTTGACTTGCCTCTTTTTGTTTCGAGGCTGTTTCAAAAGTCTCTGTTTTGTTTCAATTTTGAAATGAGTTGAAACAGCGTTGAAATGAAACTGCCAGCAAAATTTCACACAGCCTTACTGGTAGATATAGAATCGGGGTGGATTACTTTGTTTGCCTTGCCTACACTATTTTTATCTGCTATCACAGTGCATCAAGAAAAGGTGCCTATTATTGAATGGAGAAGTCATGGCTGGTCTGAGGGTTTGGGTCTGCCCATAACAGTGAACACTGATCATTTTGATTGTCATTCTCTGTATCATTTCTAATTTTACTACATCCTCATCCTTTTTTGAGATTTGGAGACCAGAGCTGCACACAATACTCAAGATGTAGACACATCCAGTATACCCACATTGTATAATGGTGTGATGATGATCTGTTTTGTTTTCAATTTTCTTCTTAATGATGCCCAACATTTTACTGGCTTTTTGGTTGCCTCTGCACATTGAGCTGATGATTTCAGTGACCTGTCTACTATGACTTCACTGTCTCTTTCCTGACTCATAACAGCTAGTTCAGAACCCAACACTGAGTACATATAATTGAGGGTTTTTTCCCCCCACATGCATTACTTTTTACTTGTTGACCCTGAAATTCACCTGTAACTTTTTTGGCCCACTCACTCAATTTGGTGACATCTTTCTGCAGCTCTTCTCTTTCAGTTTGGGATTGGACTATCTGGAATAAATTAGTATCATCAGCAAACCCGGAGATTTCACTGTGTACTTCCTGGTCATGTATGCAAATATTGAACAAAACCAGGAACAGCACAGATTCCTGTGGAACCCCATGTTTGACCTACCTGAATCCTGAAAAGTGACCATTTAACCCTTTGCTTCCTATCTTTTAACCAGTTCTAAGTCCACTAAAGAATCTTCCCTCCAATCCTGCCCTCATGCAGCTGCCCTGTGGCAATTCAGTTTTGTAAAAGTCTTTGGTGAGGGACTTTTGGAAGCTTTTTGAAAGTTCAGATATACTAATTAAATGGTACAGCAGAATGGTGAGGTAGGATTTCCCTTTACAAAAACCATGAACACTCTTTTCCAGCAGATCATATTTGTCCATATGATTGCTGATTGTATTCCTTGTTATAGATTCTACACAGTTTTAAAGGGATGGAAGTGAGAATCATCTCTGCAGCCCATTTTGAAGACCATTCTTAATGATAGTTTACATATTATTGCTAACAGTTCTGCTATTTAACTTCTGAGTTCCTTTAGAACTCTCTGGTGAATGCATCCAGACCAGGTGACTTATTAGTATTTAATTTTATTGATTTATTCTATAGCTTTTTCTGTTGTCACTTCAATTTGTTCCAACTTGTCAGACCTTTCTACTAGGAAAGATTGATCTGATGTGGAAATTCCCCCAGTATCTTCTGCAATTAAAAAAAAAAAATGATGCAAGAAATCCATTCTTTGCTATGGGTCTATAACCCCCAAGTGTACTTGAGATTTCATGGACTGACAAAAAAGCTAAGGTATAAGAAACATTTTGCCCATTCTTCATAGGTAGCTTAAACAAAGCTCTCAGAATAACACAAACATCTTCATTTACAGTCAAATCAAGAATGCCTGCTTAAAAACAGGTAAAAGTCAGGGCAGAGTAGCATTTTAGGCTGCTTATAGATGTGCTCACTGTTTTCTAAACCATGTTAACTGACTTGTATCACACAATTCGAATCACATTTCAATTTAAATTAAAGGGTAACAGACAATCAAGATGGTTTGTCCCCTTCTTCACAGAGGCAGGGCTCCAGGATTAGTCAGTATACTGATATTTAGTCCCTGTGGGGTGTTGTTGGCACATTTGACTTTGTAAAGGTGTTACTTTGTGCCTGATAGCCTCTGTTGTTTTGCAAAAACCGAACTGAGTTTCCCTTGAGAGGACTGATATTTGCAATGCTCCATTGCAATCTCCATTCTTTATCTCCATTCTTAAAGAATGCTTATCTGAGTTCTTAAGGACTGTTTTCCTGAAAAGTAATGACATATACATGCTAATTAATACAGTTTGAATTGCCTAATTTGGACTGCCTTAGTCTTCATTAACTTCAATCCTCATTCAATTAGGATTAGTTCATTTTTACTGGAGCCAATTTTAATTCAGACTACCTCTATACAGTGACAGCTGTAATCTGAATTAAACCTAGAAACACATACCATCTATAAACAGCTTTAGAGACTGAGTTGTTCAGAGAAGCATAAGCTTTTTTAGACAACAGCCTACTTGCCAGATGCAGAGGGCAGGGGTACTAAATAGAAATGATAAAACAAAGTAAATTAAATCCAAAGTATAGGGAAAGGGGTAGGAAATAATAGAGGGAAAGGAAACGGCAAAATGGGTTGAGAAACAAAAATGGGTTGAAGAGATTTAAAGGAATCAAAAACAGTTCTTTATTCCTTTCTATCTAGTACCCTACTCTCTGCAAGTCCATTCATAGTGTCTGGTGAAGTTGGCTGCCGTATTTGAAGGTTTATTTCTATCCTGCCCTGCCCTCTGACTAGCTTCGGATTAATATGTCTAACTACCTCACCTACGAACAGAATTTGACATGCTATAAATAATAATATTATTACAATTCTTGATATGTATCCTGGGTTTTAAAAAGTTATTTGCTATATTTTGTGGAATCCATTTTTGTAGTAAAGAGAAAGACTCTATAGACTTAAAAGCTAAAGCCCAAATTCCCTGCTGGTATAAACAAACATAAATCCATTAACTTAATATTTATGATCAGCTGATCCCATGCTCACAAAAGAAGTAAGTAGTAACTATTGTTCTGCTATATAAGATTATGGCCAAATACAGTGGTTAAAAATTCCAATGACTTGTATATTTTTCATAACAACGGTAGTAGTACAGGCATCTGCCTGTCCTGGGAGACAATAGAATTGTACTAGTGAGGTTTCAGTGCTAGTGAGGCTGAATATCTGTGAGTGAGGTTTTAGAACCAAATTTGTGAGTGACAGTCCCTTCTGCACTTATCAATGTGAAGCTTGTATCAAACAATCTTGAATATGGCGTGGGGTTCTGACATTTCTTCTTTCCTCTTCATGTTGGGCTCTTCTTTCCTTTTCTTTCTATGGTTTCATTCCATGCTTAATAAACTGGTTCCAAGTGCTTCAATCCTCAACAATCTTCTCCGAGTCATTTGGCTCATTGTTCATTACCTTCAAATCTCTCCTGCAAGCATCTTTGAACCTGGAGATAAGGATGCCCTCATAGGGTGCATCCAGACAAGCCTGCACATGCCTCTTGCAGTGTCTCAAACCCTTTTGAGATGCTGCAAGAGACACATGTAGGAACAGGAAAAGGTTACCTGCACTGCAAGTTTGCAGTGTGGTGGCAAAACTAGACCCAGGGGTCTAAAAAAAATGGAATTTAAAAAAGTGGGGCAGGGAACGGTCCCTGACTGTGCCCTGAGGCAACCAGAGGCTGGGTCCTCCACAGAGATGCTCTGGCTGCCAGAGCATCTCTGTGGTTGGTCCTCACCCTGGTGAGGAAGCATGCTGCCTGCCCATGCAGGGCAGGCAGCGTGCCAGCTGCAGAGCTTCAGTCCCTGTAAGTAAGGGGTTGGGGGGGCTGGAGGATGCAGGATGGGG
>NW_005841907.1:1126264-1126574 GCF_000455745.1 Alligator sinensis
CATTTACAGGCAGCCCAGCTGCCATTTGTGTCACTGGGGCCCTGCCCACATAGCATGGGGCCAGGGGACAGCCCCAGCCACCCCAGCCTGGGCCCTGCTTCCCCCCCACTGCACTGTGCTGCCTGGGGGAAGGGGCTCTGCCAGGAGGCCCCAGAGCCCTCAGAGCCCCTGCTTTTAGGGTGAGTAGAGGCTTCTTTCTTTCTTTCTTTCAAGATAGCCGCCAACAGGTGAAGCCCTTCTGAGCTCCTGCAGCTCAGGTGCTTTCAGCTCGTTGCCCCGCACTCCCCTCCCCCCTCTTTCTGTCTCCCCA
>NW_005841907.1:1133280-1133656 GCF_000455745.1 Alligator sinensis
GGGGGTGTGTGTGTGTGTGTGTTGTTTTGTTAGTTTAGAGTGTACGGGCAGGCCTTGCAGGCCATGAGCCCAGGCCTTGTCCATGAGGCCCAGATATCCGGGCGTACCTGTACATGCTCTTTACTAGCTCCGAGTGATCACCCACCCGGGAATAAATGTCTCTTAAAAGTCAAAGTCTTTCTTTCTTTCTTTCTTTCTTTCAAGATAGCCGCCAACAGGTGAAGCCCTTCTGAGCTCCTGCAGCTTGGGAGCCTTTTGCACATTCCCCGCACTCCGTGCCCCACTGTTCCTCTCCCCATCCAACCAAAAACCTTGCCTCTACCCACCCTGTCCTTGGGACCCCCTCCCCGCCGCCCCCCCCCCCTTCCTGAGCGTT
>NW_005841907.1:1133805-1136520 GCF_000455745.1 Alligator sinensis
CAGGGTTTCTCTGCCCCCGCTCAGGCTGATTTTGGGGCATTTTCAGCCCCCTCCCAGTCCCAGTCCCCCAGTCTCAGCCTGAGGCTTTTTTTTTCCCCCCCTGTCCCTCCCGGGGGAGAGTTAACCCTCTCCCGCCGGGATGCCTGCCAGCAGCCAAGGCACTTGGCATGGGGATGTCTCTGCAGACCTTCCCCTCAGCCATGGCATGCGGGTGCACGCCCCTCTCCATGTCAGGGTGGAGGACTGCGCCGGAGCTCTGGTGGGCCTGCTGGGACGCCGGAGCGTCCGGTATGCCTCCCGGGTCAATTCAGTGCCCATTACCTATTTGAGCTCTCCCAACCTGGTGAGGGAGGTGTGTGTGGCGGGGCTGGAAGTCTTGGGGGTCCACCACTTGGTCACGCCCCTGGAGATGCTGGCAGTGCGGGTGGTGGCCTCCAACGTGCCCCCGCACCTGTCAGACTGGGGCATCACCAACGTGATCGAGCACTACGGTGTCCTCACCAGCCCCTGATGCAGGCTGACCATAGGGAGTAGGGAACCCAACCTGAGACAGATCTGTCCTTCTGAAGGCAGGTGTTCATGCTCCTCAAGGGTGACACTCAGAAACTGCATCCCTCCTTGACCTTTGTCTTGCAAGGGAGGTCCTACATAGTGTATTTCTCCCTGGGTGGGAATTCCTGCCGCCGCTGAGGTGGCAGCTCCCACCTAGCTGCCTAGTGCACATTAGGGCAGTCAGCTGGGGCACCGGCTGCTGCACCCGCCCAGGAGGATGGTGCATCCACCTCTGGTGCGGGACCCTCATCAAAGGGTGGGGTTGGGAGATCTGACAACCCCCCCTCCGCCCCTGCTCCATCTGAGGGGCTTGACCCCTCTGGCAGTGGCATGACAGCCAGGGGGGGCCTGGGACATCCTCCCAGGTTTCTCCTGCCCCTGTCGTGGCTGATGCCCCACCTGGTGGAGGGGCTGGGGAGCCCTCCCAGTCCCTTTCTATCTCAGTTCCACCTGGGGTGGCTAACGTCTCAAGTGCTGGGGCCCCGTCAGGTGGAGCACCCGAGACCCCCCCTCCATCTCCCTCCACCCCTGCCCCAACCGAGGTGGTGGACCCGGAGGTGGTGAAACCCAAGCAGCCTGGCCCGCCTCCTATGGGGGAGGTGCCAGTTACTCCCAAAAAGAAGCAAAAAGGAGCATCTAAAGGAGCTCCTGCCCCTCTGGGCCTGTCTCGGACAGCATCGGAGAAAAGGCAGCCAAGGAACCTGAGCCCGCTCTGCCTGCCCCCCGGAAAC
Organism: Alligator sinensis; assembly: GCF_000455745.1. Classification (NCBI taxonomy): domain Eukaryota; kingdom Metazoa; phylum Chordata; order Crocodylia; family Alligatoridae; genus Alligator; species Alligator sinensis. The sequence continues at coordinate 1,135,089 of NW_005841907.1, forward strand.
CCTGCCACCTCCGGCCATGACTGAGGGTGTCCCAGAGACATCTGGCAACCCCTCGCCCCAATCCCAGCCATTGGGGCTTTTGAGCGGCAAGGCAAGGGGAGAGTGCCTGCCTCCCGAGCAGCAGCAGGCACGGGAGATGGCAGAGAGTCTTGCCATCCCATCGCCCGCTCCCCTGCCTGCCGAGGCCAATGAGGAGGAGGAGATAGAGTGCCTGCCCTCTGAGCACCGCAAGAGGCCCCAGGAGTGGGATGACATCTGCCCCCCAAAGTGGATGGGGATCGATCTCCCAGAGACGGTCCTCGACCCAGATAGAGAGGGGGGCCTGCTAGGGAGCCTGGCCATTGAGGGCACTTTCAGCGGCCTCACCGGGAAGTCCCCTCCCAGAGTACAGCCCCGCCGGTTTTCGGTCGGCAGTATCCAACTCCTTCTGGAGAAACCCCCCTGGGTGACCCCCAGCTATGGAGGTCTCCTCAACCTCTTGGACTAGACCAAAGGCCAGAAGAACGTGGCTGAGAGTATCCGGCAATGGTGCCCAGACCCTGCGCAGTTTGTCCGCACCGCTAGTGATGCGGCGAGGCTCATGCGCCAGGACCCGGGCACGCGTCAACATGCCTTCCTGCTCGAGAAGCTGGTGACCTGGGTGAGGGAGGTGTGGAGCCAAGGTGGGCCCGTGGAATAGGGTAGGGCAACGCTAAGCCTTTCCCCTGTCTCCGCGGTTTTTGCCCAGTATCTGTCACCTTCTCTAACACCGGTACCCTGCCTACCCTTCCTCTCTCTTCTCCTGTTCATGGCGGGTTTCCCATAATCGCCTCGCTCAACACCAATGGCTGCAGAGACCCGGTGAAGCAGACGGCCGTCCTGGACGGCTTGCAGCAGAAGCGCCTGGCGATCGTCTTCCTCCAGGAGACGCACAGAGACGTGTACGTTCAAGCCGACTGGCATGCCACCTGGAGAGGCCACTTGTTCCTGAGCCACAACACCAACCTCAGCGCAGGAGTGGCGACCCTCCTCTTGCCGCAGCTGCAGTACGACTCGGCGGTGGCACGAGTGGTCGTCCCCGACTGGCTGCTGACCGTCCACGTCACCCTGGCACACCAGAGCCTGCTCCTCGTCAACATCTATGCGCCCACCGATGGGAGAGAGAGGGTCGCCTTCCTAGAGACCCTGGGCGACCTCCTGCGTGACGCCAGCGAGAAGGATGACCTGCTCCTCATGGGCGGGGACTTCAACTGTACCATCGATGTGCTGCTAGACCGTACGGGGCTGGAACCGCACCTGACTTTGGCCCGCAAGCTGCGGACCGTGCTGGAGGCGGCGGATCTCGTCAACGCCTGGCGGGTCCTCCACGCTGACGTGCGACAGTACACCTGGGCAAAGATGAGTGCCAGCGGGCTCACCATGGCCTGCCTCGACCACCTCTACATTGGCCCGC
>NW_005841907.1:1137703-1142740 GCF_000455745.1 Alligator sinensis
CCCCGGCCGCACCCAGGAGCTGGAGGAGGATGTGGCGGAGCTTGAGGCAGCCCTTCTCCGTGCGGGCAACAACATGGCACTCCTCGAGAGCCTCCGCTCCTGCAAGAAATGCCTGCGAAGGCTGGCGAAGGGCACAGCCCGCGGTGCGCGAGTCCATGCCCACTGCCAGGAGTGGGCAGAGGCTGACACCCCGACCGGCTTCTTCTTTGGCCTGGAGAGGCACCGGGCCACGGCAAAGATGCTGGACCACCTCAAGACCCTGGAGGGCCGGCTGCTCACAGACCCGGGCGAAGTGCGGGAGCGTGCCGTCGCCTTCTATCGGGACTTGTTTGCGGCTGAGCCCGTCTGTCCTCGGGGCCCCCAGCAGCTGCATCGGGACCTGCCGTGCAGGTCGAGGCCCTGGAGCTCAAATTCTCCCTGGCAGAGCTAGAGGCCACAGTGGGGGGGCTCGCCTCGGGCAGGGCCCCTCGGGGCCCCCAGCAGCTGCATCGGGACCTGCCGTGCAGGTCGAGGCCCTGGAGCTCAAATTCTCCCTGGCAGAGCTAGAGGCCACAGTGGGGGGGCTCGCCTCGGGCAGGGCCCCGGGCCTTGACGGCCTGCCCGTGGAATTTTACAGAGCCTTCTGGTCCCTCCTCGGGCCCAGCCTCCTCCGCATCTTCCATGAGAGCCTCGTTGACGGGACCCTGCCAACCAGCTGCTGCCGGGCAGTGCTCACCCTGCTGCCCAAGAAGGAGGACCTTGGCTCCCTGAAGAACTGGCGGCCCGTTTCCCTCCTGTGCACTGACTACAAGATCCTGGTCAAGGCGCTGGCGAACTGTCTCCGCACCGTCATGACTTCCATCATCGGGCCCAAGCAGAGCTACTGTGTGCTGCGTAGGACCATCCAGGACAACTTGTTTCTGCTGCATGACCTGCTCACAGCTGCGGAGCTTTTTGACCTGGAAGTGGGCGTGGTCTCCCTGGACCAGGAGAAGGCCTTCGACCGCATCTACCACCGGTACCTGCTCAGCACCCTCGAGGCCTTTGGCTTCGGGCCGCTCTTCACCGCAGCGTTCCAGATCCTGTACCACGATGCCTCCAGCCTGCTCAAGGTAAACGGCGTGCTGTGCTCCCCGTTCCCTGTGTGTCATGGCATATGCCAGGGCTGCCCCCTGTCAGGCACGCTGTATGCCGTGGCCGTCGAACCGCTGCTGCACGCTCTCTGACGTGCGCCGCGCCGCCTTAGCCCTTCCACTGGCACTGGGCCCCACCACCAGCCCCCCGATCCGGCTGACGGCATATGCGGATGACGTGACCGTCTTCCTGGCCAGCCAGGAGGATGTGTGGGCCCTGGTGGATTGCCACCGCACCTACGAGCTCGCCGCATCGGCCCGCATCAAGTGGGGCAAGAGCGACACCTTCCTGCTCGGAACATGGGCTGGCATGCCATCTCCGGACATGCCGGGAGGCCTTGCCTGGCACCGGGAAGGCCTCAAAGCCTGGGAGTGTTCCTGGGGTTGCTAGCCTTTGCAGCCCGCAACTGGGAGGACCTGGCAGAGGGAGTCCGCACCTACGAGCTCGCCGCATCGGCCCGCATCAAGTGGGGCAAGAGCGACACCTTCCTGCTCGGAACATGGGCTGGCATGCCATCTCCGGACATGCCGGGAGGCCTTGCCTGGCACCGGGAAGGCCTCAAAGCCTGGGAGTGTTCCTGGGGTTGCTAGCCTTTGCAGCCCGCAACTGGGAGGACCTGGCAGAGGGAGTGGAGGCCCGCCTGCAGCGCTGGCGCTGGCACCTGCCTGCCCTCTCTTACCGTGGCCGGGTTCTCGTCACCAACAACCTGGCTGCGGCGACCCTGTGGCACTGCTACGCGGTGCTGGACCCTCCGCTGGAGCTCCTGGAGAGACTGCAGCAGCTCCTGGTGGACTTCCTGTGGGACGGACACCACTGGCTCCCACGAGCTGCACTCTACCTGCCCACTGGTGAGGGGGGCCAAGGTCTGATCGACCTGGCCAGCAGGGTGACTGCTTACCAGCTGCAGGCCCTCCAGCGGCTCCTGTACGTCAAAAGCCACCTCCCGTGATGGCAGCTGGCGTGCCGATTCCTACGGCGAGTGGGGGGCCTCGGCTTTGACCGGGAGCTGTTTCTGCTGGACCTCCCCTTCCTGAACGGGGCGGTCCTTCCCCCGTTCTACCACAGCATGGTGCGGGCCTGGTGGGCAGCCTTCCATCTCTGCCCCGAGGCCAGGCACCTGTGGTTCCCTCACCTGCTTCAGGAGCCCCTGGTCTACAACTGGGTCCTGCAGCATGTTGCTCTGAGCCTGGCCTCCGCCAGCCTCGTGGAAGGTCTCATCGAGGTGCGCACCACCTGCCTGGAGCACCTCCTGAACCCTGCTCAGTCAGACTGGCTGTCACCCTAAGCCCTGGCTGCCCGGCTGGCACTGCGCTCCGTCCGCACCACAGACCGGCTTCTGCGGACCGTTAGGGGTGCCCTCCCGAGGGAAGCAGAAACCACCCTGGAAGTCTATCTCCAGGCTCAATGGACCCTCCCCGCCGCGGACGCCGCACACAACGCCTTCCCACTGCTACCCGTCATCCCAGCAGTACCCGGCGAGGTGGCCGAGCGGCCCAACACACTACTCAGGCTCCCGGTGCCCCCCAGCAGCAATATGGGCCACCCTTTTGGCACCCTGCCCTGCAAGGGCCTCTACACCTGGGTGGTGTGCACCAGGCATGCCCAGGCGCTGGCTGGCTGCCTTGACACCGTGTGGCAGCAGCGCCTAGCACGGCCCGGGACCCCAGCGTGGCGCACGCTGTATAAGGCGCCCATTGCCAAGAAGACCGGCGACCTGCAGTGGCGACCCGTGCACGGCATCCTGGCCACCGGCAACTTTGTTTGCCACCTGGACCTTGCAGCCTCGGCAGCCTGCCCCTTCTGCCCGGGGGTGCTGGATGAGGACATTTTCCACGCGTTCCTGGACTGACCCGGCTGCAGCCGCTCTTTGCCACCCTGGGCGCGCTGCTTTGGGTTCTGGACCGAGACTTCTCGGAGGACGTTTACATCCACTCCTTCCCCTACCGGGCAGCTGAGCAGGCCACAGTCAGCCTGGCCAACTTCCTGCTGGGCCAGGCCAAGATGGCCAACGTGAAGAACCGGCGAAACCGGCTCACCGGGACTGGGATGGTCAATGCCCTGCAGCTCTTCCGCCTGCTTGTGCGGGCCCGCCTCTCGCTTGAGTTTGAGCATGCGGTCCTGCGGTGGACGTTGCCCACCTTCGAGGAATGCTGGGCCCTCGAGGGGGCGCTGTGCCAAATTGAGGTGGGACGCCTGCTCCTCGCCCTGTAACACCACCGGCTGCTCAAGCTGCGGAGACGCGTCCAGCGTGCCAAGGTCTTGGACTTTGTTTCATGCGGTTCGACCCCTGAGGCCTCCATGGGTGTCCCCGCTGGCAGAACTGTAAATAAGTAAATAGTCCTTTTGTTCATTGTGGTTTTTAATCTAGAGTGTACGGGCAGGCCTTGCAGGCCATGAGCCCTGGCCATGTCCTTGAGGCCCAGGTGTTCGGGCCAACCTGTACATCATCTCTACTGGCCCCGATTTGTCACCCTCCCTGGAATAAATGCCTCTTAAATGTCAAAGTCTTTCAAGGTGGCCGCCAACAGGTGAAGCCCTTCTGAGCTCCTGCAGCTCGGGTGCCTTTTGTGCGTTCCCTGCACCCCGTGTCCTCCTGTTCCTCTCCCTCCCCCCGCCAAACCTTGCCTCTCCCCAGCCTGTGCTTGAGGACCCCCTCCCTGCCCCTTTCCCCTTTTTCTGAGAGTTTTTCCCCTGGGTTCTGGCAGCCTCGTTTGCCTCTGCCCCTCCCCCACCCCTGCCTGAGTTCTCTCTGCGCTTCCTCCCTCCCTTGGGGCTTGCCCTCAGCCCCTGCAGGGTTGCTCTGCCCCCCCTCAGGCTGATTTTGGGGCATTTTCAGCCCCCTCCCAGTCCCAGTCCCCGGCGTCAGCCTGAGGTTTTTTTTGTTTTTTGTTTTTTTTCCCCTCTCCCTCCTGTGGGAGAGTTAACCCTCTCCTGCCCGGGATGCCTGCCAGCAACCAAGGCACTTGGCATGGGGATGTCTCTGCAGCCCTTCCCCTCAGCCATAGCCTGCGGGTGCACGCCCCTCTCCACGTCAGGGTGGAGGACTGAGCCGGAGCTCTGGCGGACCTGCTGGGATGATGGATCGTCCGGTACACCTCCCGGGTAAAATCAGTGCCCATCGTATATTTGAGTTCTCCCAAACTGGTGAGGGAGGTGTGTGCGGCGGGGCTGGACATCGCGGGGGTCCACCACTTGGTTACTCCCCTGGAGACCCTGGCAGTGCGGGTGGTGGCCTCCAACGTGCCCCCGCACCTGCCAGACTGGGACTTCACCAACGCGCTCGAGCGCTACCGACCAGCCCCTGGCGCAGGCTGACCATGGGGAGTAGGGACCCCAAGCTGAGACACGTCCTGTCCTTTCGGAGGCTGGCGTTCATGCTCCTCAAGGGTGACACCCAGGAGGATGGTGCATCCACCTCTGGGGTGAGACCGTCATCAAAGGGTGGGGCTGGGGGATCTGCCAACCCCCCCTCCGCCCCTGCTCCATCCGAGGGGCTTGCCCCCTCTGGCAGTGGCAAGCCACCCGGGGTGGGGGGGGGCCTGGGATATCCTCCCAGGTTTCTCCCACCCCTGTTGTGGCTGGTGCCCCCCCCCGTGGGAAGGGGGGGGGGGCCAGTCCCTTCCGGTCCCAATGCCACCCGGGGTGACTAGTACCTCAGGCGCTGGGGCCCCATCAGGTGGAGCACCCGAGACGTCCCTTCCACCTCCCTCCACCCCTGCCTCAGCCAAGGTGGTAGCTCCAGAGGTGGCGAAGCCCAAGCAGCCTGGCCTGCCCCCTAGGGGGGAGGTGCCGGCTACCCCCAACAAAGCCAAGAGCAAGAAGCAAAAAGGAGCATCTAAAGGAGCTCCTCGCCCTTTGGGGCCTGCCTCAGACAGCACCGGGGAAAAGGTAGCCAGGGAACCTGAGCCCAACCTGCCTGCGCCC
>NW_005841907.1:1143060-1153435 GCF_000455745.1 Alligator sinensis
GGGCCTGCTAGGGAGCCTGGCCATTGAGGGCACTTTCAGCGGCCTCACCGGGAAGTCCCCTCCCAGAGTACAGCCCCGCCGGTTTTCGGTCGGCAATATCCAACTCCTTCTGGAGAAACCCCCCTGGGTGGCCCCCAGGTATGGAGGTCTCCTCAACCTCTTCGACCAGACCAAGGGCCAGAGGAATGTAGTAGAGAGTATCCAGCAATGGTGCCCGGACCCCGCGCCGTTTGTCTGTGCCGCTAGCGACACGGCGAGGCTCTTGCGCTGGGACCCGGGCACACGTCAACATGCCTTCTGGCTCGAGAAGCTGGTGACCCGGGTGAGGGAGGTGTGGTGCCGAGGCGGGCCCGTGGAATAGGGTAGGGCAACACTAGGTCTCCCCCTGTCTCCGTGGTTTTTGCCCGGTATCTATCACCTTCTCTCCCACTGGTACCCTGCCTACCCTTCTTCCCTCTTCTCCTGTTCATGGCGGTTACCACAAGTGCCTTGCTCAACACCAAGACCCAGTGAAGCAGACGGAGGTCCTGGACGGCTTGCAGCAGAAGCACCTGGCGATCGCCTTCCTCCAGGAAACGCACAGCGACGTCTATGTTCAAGTTGACTGGCACGCCGCCTGGAGAGGGCGCTTGTTCCTGAGCCATGGCACCAACCTCAGCGCAGGAGTGGTGACCCTCCTTTCGCCGCAGCTGCGGTACGACTCAGCGGTGGCACTAGAGGTCGTCCCCGGCCGGCTGCTGACCGTCCACATCACACAGGCACACCAGAGCCTGCTCCTCGTCAATGGCTACGTGCCCACCGACGGGAGAGAGACCTTCCTAGAGACACTGGGCGACCTCCTGCGTGACGCCAGCCAGACGGATGACCTGCTCCTCGTGGGCAGGGACTTCAATTGCACTGCCGATGCCCTGCTAGACCGTACGGGGCCAGAGCCGCACCTGCCTTTGGCCCACAAGCTGTGGACCGTGTTGGAGGTGGCGGACCTCGTCGACACATGGCGGGTCCTCCACGCTGACGCGCGACAATACACCTGGGCAAAGATGAGTGCCAACGGGCTCGCCATGGCCCACCTTGACCACTTCTGCATTGGCCATACCACCTGCCGTTACTGCGCAGCAGCCGCATCGTTCCATCGGGCCTCTCGGACCACGCCCTGGTCTGCTGCGAGCTGAGCCTGCCCGGCAGAACACACACGTGGGCCCCTTACTGGTGCCTCAACTTCAGCCTGCTGCAAGACACTCATTTCAGGGACTGCTTCGCCCACCCCTGGAAGAGCTGGGAGGCAGTGCGAGCAGGCTACCCCTCCTGGCTCCTGTGGTGGGACGTGGGGAAAGTCCAGATCCGGGCTTTCTGCCAGCAGTATTGCCGGCTGGCGGCGAGTGAGCTCCGCCGCCACACCCAGGAGCTGGAGGAGGACCTGGCAGAGCTCGAGGCAGCCCTGCTTCGAGCGGGCAGCGGCGCGGCACTCCTTGAGAGCCTCGGGTCCCGCAAGAAGTGCCTGCGAGAGCTGGCGGAGGGCGCGGCCCGCTGCGCACAGTTCTGTGACCGCTGCCAGGAATTTGCAGAGGCCAACGCCCTGATCGGCTTCTTCTTCTGCCTGGAGAGGCACCGGGTTGCGGCGAAGACGCTGGACCACCTCAAGACCCCGGAGGGATGGCTGCTCACAGACCCAGGCAAAGTGTGGGGGCATGCCGTCGCCTTCTATCAGGACTTTTTTGCGGCGGAGCCCGTTTGTCCACAGGCCACCCAGCAGCTGCATCAGGACCTACCGCGCCTGGGCACTTCGCAGGTCGAGGCCCTGGAGCGGAAACTCTCCCTGGCGCAGCTCGAGACTGCTCTGGGGGGCCTTGGTGTGGGAAGGGCCCAGGGCCTTGACGGCCACCCCGTTGAATTTTACAGAGCCTTCTGGCCCCTCCTCGGGCCCAGCCTACTCTGCGTCTTCCTCGAGAGCCTTGCAGACGGGACCCTGCCGACCAGCTGCCGCCGGGCCATGATCACCTTGCTGCCCAAGAAGGGGGACCTCGGTTGCCTGAAGAACTAGCAGCCCATCTCCCTCCTGTGTGCGACTACAAGATCCTGGCCAAGGCACAGGCAAACTGTCTGCGCACCGTCATGGCCTCTGTCATCGGGCCCGAGCAGAGCCATTGTGTGCCTGGCAGGACCATCCAAGACAACCTTTTTCTGCTGTGCAACCTGCTCATGGCTGCGGAGTTTTTGGTCTAGATGTGGGCATGGTCTCCCTGGACCAGGAGAAGGCCTTTGATCGCGTCGACCACCGGTACCTGCTCGGCACCTTTGAGGCCTTTGGCTGCGCGCCGCTGTTCACCGCGGTGCTCTGGGTCCTGTAACACGACGCCTCCGGGCTGCTCAAGGTGAACGGAGTGCTGTGCTCCCCATTCTCTGTGCATCACGGCATATGCCAGGGCTGCCCCCTGTCGGGCATGCTGTATGCCCTGGCCATTGAACCGCTGCTGCACGCTCTGCGTCGTCGCCTGACCGGCCTAGCCCTGCCACCGGCACCGGGACCCACCACCGGTCACCACATCCGGCTGACGGCGGACATCTTCCTGGGCAGCCAGGATGATGTGCGGGCCCTGGTGGACTGCCAACGCACCTACGAGCTCGCCGCATCAGCCCAAATCAACTGAGGAAAGAGCGACAACTTCCTGCTCGGGACGTGGGCCGGCACACCACCTCCAAACCTGACGAGAGGCCTCGCCTGGCATTGAGAAGGTCTCAAAGCCCTGGGAGTGTTCCTGGGGCCACCGGCATTTGCAGCCCGCAACTGGGAGGACCTGATGGAGGGAGTGGAGACACGTTTTCAGTGCTGGCTCTGGCGCCTGCCCGCCCTCCCTTACCGCGGCAGGGTCCTCGTCATCAACAACCTGGCGGCGGCGACCCTGTGGCACCGCTGCATGGTACTGGACCCTCCGCCGGAGCTGCTGGAGAGACTGCAGGGACTCCTGGTGGATTTCCCGGGGGCCGGGCGCCACTTTACAGAGCCTTCTGGCCCCTCCTCGGGCCCAGCCTACTCTGCGTCTTCCTCGAGAGCCTTGCAGACGGGACCCTGCCGACCAGCTGCCGCCGGGCCGTGATCACCTTGCTGCCCAAGAAGGGGGACCTCGGTTGCCTGAAGAACTGGCGGCCCGTCTCCCTCCTGTGCACGACTACAAGATCCTGGCCAAGGCACTGGCAAACCGTCTCCGCACTGTAATGGCCTCCGTCATCGGGCCCGAGCAGGGCTACTGTGTGCCGGGTAGGACCATCCAAGACAACCTTTTTCTGCTGCGCGACCTACTCACGGCCGCGGAGCTTTTTGGCCTAGTCGTGGGTGTGGTCTCCCTGGACCAGAAGAAGGCCCTTGATCGCGTCGACCACCGGTACCTGCTCGGCACCCTCGAGGCCTTTGGCTTCCGGCCGCGCTTCACTGTGGGGGGGTCCTGTACCACAACGCCTCCGGCCTGCTCAAGGTGAACGGCATGCTGTGCTCCCCGTTCCCTTTGCGTCGCAGCATACACCTGGGCTGCCCCCTGTCGGGCATGCTGTACGCCCTGGCCATCGAACCACTGCTGCACGCTCTGCGACGTTGCCTGACCGGCCTAGCCCTACCACCGGCACCAGGCCCCACCACCAGCCCCCCCATCCAGCTGACGGCGTACACGGACGACGTGACCGTCTTCCTGGGTGGCCAGGACAATGTGCGGGCCCTGGTGGACTGCCAACGCGCCTATGACCTCACCACGTCGGCCCGAATCAACTGGGGAAAGAGCGACAACTTCCTGCTCGGGAGGTGGGCCGGCACACCACCTCCGAACCTACCGGGAGTCCTCGCCAGGCGCCGGGAAGGTCTCAAAGCCCTGGGAGTGTTCCTGGGGCCACCAGAATTTGTGGCCCGCAACTGGGAGGACCTGGCGGAGGGAGTGGAGGCCCGCCTGCAGCCCTGGTGCCTGCCCGCCCTCTCTTACCATGGCCAGATCCTCGTCATCAACAACCTGGCGGCGGTGACCCTGTGGCACCGCTGCGCGGTGCAGGACCCTCCACCGGAGCTACTGGAGAGACTGCAGTGACTCCTGGTGGATTTCTGTGGGACGGACGCCACTGGCTCCCACGAGCTGCCCTCTACCTGCCCACCGGTGAGGGGGGCCAGGGCCTGATCAACCTGGCCAGCAGGGTGGCTGCCTATCGGCTGCAGGCCCTCCAGCGGCTCCTGTACACCGAACGCCACCTCCCGTGGCAACAGCTTGTGTGCCGATTCCTGCGGCGAGTGGATGATTTCGGCTTTGACCGGGAGCTGTTTCAACTGGACCTCGCCTTCCTGAAGGGGGCGGTCCTTCCCCCGTTCTACCGCAACATGGTGCAGGCCTGGCAGGGGGCCTTCCATCTCTGTCCCCAGGCCAGGCACCTGCGGTTCCCGCAACTGCTTCGAGAGCCCCTGGTCTACAACCCGGCCCTGTAACGTGTCATGTTGAGCCTGGCCTCCGCCAGCCTCATGGCATCTCTCATCGAGGCGCACACCACCAGCCTGGAGCACCTCCTGGACCCTGCTCGGTCGGACTGGCTGTCACCCGAGGCCCTGGCTGCCCGGCTGGTGATGTGCTCCATTCTCACCATGGGGCAGCTTCTGTGGGCCGTTCAGGCTGCCCTCCTGACGGAAGCAGTGACCGTCCTGGAAGTCCATCGCCAGACTCGCCGGTCCCTCCCCACCGCTGACACCGGGCAAGATGCCTTCCCACCGCTACCCGTCATCCCAGAGGTACCCAGCGAGCTGGCTGAGCGGCCCAACATGCTGCTTAGGCTCCCAGTGCCCCCAGCAGCAATACGGGCTGCCCTTTTGCCACCCTGCCTCACAATGGCCTGTACATGTGGGTGGTGCACACCCGGCACGCCTAGGTGCTCGCCGGCCGCCCTGACACCGTGTGGCGGCGTCACCTGGCATGGCCCGGGACCCCAGTATGGCGCACGCTGTATATGTCGCCCACCACCAAGAAGACCGGCGACCTGCAGTGGCGACTCGTGCACGGCATCCTGGGCCACCAGCACCTTTGTGCGTCACCTGGACCCAGCGGCCTCAGTGGCCTGCCCCTTCTGCCCGGGGGTGCTGGACGAGGACATTTTCCACGCTTTCCTCAACTGCCCCTGGCTGCAGCCTCTCTTTGCCGCCCTGGGCGCACTGCTTCGGGCGTTGGGCCGAGACTTCTCCAAGGACGTCTACATCTACTCCTTCCCATACCGGGCTGCCGAGCAGGCCACGGTCAGCCTGGCCAACTTCCTGCTGGGCCAGGCCAAGATGGCCACTCTGAAGAGCCGGTGAAACTGGCTGACCGGCACCGGGATGGTCAACGCCCTTCAGCTCTTCTGCCTGCTGGTGCGGGCCCGCCTCTCGCTCGAGTTAGAGCACGCTGTCCTCCGGTGGACGGTGCCCACCATTTAGGAATGCTGGGCCCTTGAGGGGGCGCTGTGCCGAGTCGAGGCGGGATGCCTGATCCTCGTACTGTGATACCACCGGCTGCTCAAGCTGCAGAGACGCGTCCAGCGGGCTGAGGCAAGCGGGTTGACCCGTGAGGCCTCCATGGGTGTCCCCGCTGGCAGAACTGTAACTATGTAAATAGTCCTAATGTTCGTTGTGGTTTTTTTGTGTGTTGTTTTTGTTTAGTCTAGAGTGTACGGGCAGGCCTTGCAGGCCATGAGCTCAGGCCTTGTCCATGAGGCCCAGACCTTCGGGCCAACCTGTACATGCTCTTTACTAGCCCCGATTTGTCACCCTCCCTGGAATAAATGCCTCTTAAAAGTCAAAGTCTTTCTTTCTTTTTCTTTCTTTCTTGACGGGGGGTGCTTGCCTTTGGGGCACTCTGGGTCCTTGAGGGAGCACTGTGCCATGTGAAGGACGGCTGTCTCAAATACGCGCTCTGACATCTTGACCTGTCTGGGCGACCAGGCAGGTGCGGTGGTGGACTGTGGCTTCTGGCTTGTGCCGTGCCCTGGGCCCTCACCAGGCTGCTTTTGTTTTTTCTCAGGATGAGATGCTGAAGGTTTTTTCATGTGTACTATGGGACAGGGAAGGGTGGAACTGTTCATTTCTAGAGGGGTATATGGCACGTTAGGCATGACGTGTGCTACTGCAAAGGTGTTTGTCATGGTGTGATGTTCTGAATGTACTGGAATGGTTTCTCTTTGGTGTGGTTTGATGGTTTTCTTTTGCTTTCTGTACCTGACCTTCCCTGAAATAAAGTAGTTAACAAGTCAAAGTCTTTCTTTCTTTCTTTCAAGATGGCCTCTGACAGGTGAAGCCCTTCTGAGCTCCTCCAGCTCAGGTGCCTTCTGTGCATTCCCCAAAACGAAGGAGTTTTCAGATTTTTCCCTAAAGATCAACCAGGACATGTGATGATGGTGCCCTCTCACACACACTTTTTCCTTCTCCCCTCTTAACATCTCACTGGTGAGAGCACTTACCTAAGACGAGTTAAACTTAAAATCAGTTTTCTCCCTTGAGATATTTGAATGTATACCCCACATCTCCCTAGAAAATATCCTAACAATCAAACCTTATCAGATGGGGAGACATATTTTCAGTCCTTCCTGTTGAAGCTATTCTACTTTCCATTTCAATAAAATATTCTAAAGGCACAGACTGTATATATATATATATATATATAGAAAAAAAGAAATTGCCAAACTGATTGCTGTCTCACTCTCTCTCTTTATAGTGGGTTTTTTTTGTTGTTGTTTTAATTGTGGAGGAACATGGGTTTTGGGGTATTTTACAAAGTGACTTTCAGATTTTTTTATCAGGGATTTTGCAGTTTTCCAATAGGGAACACCAGAATTCCAGCTAGGGAGGCCAGTGACAGGACCCTGCCTGCTCAGAGCTGGCACCTTGGACCAAATGGTGCCAGGAGGACATGCTTTGGCAGTTTAAAGCAGGCCACCACACCCAGAACATCTTCTGGGCAATAGCTGCTCAGATGGCCAGGCAGGGTGGACCCATGGCAGTAGTGCTGCACAGAGGCCAACCCTGAAGCCATAGTCCACTGGCAACTAGCTCAGAGGGACAGATGCCTCTACTGGCTCTGGAGTCCCCATCCGGGTCTGGGAGGTGTGCAACAGGTATGCCAGGCAGCATCCCCCACACCACTGCCAGACTACTGCCATGGGTAAAAGGTGCAGGGAACTCTCAGGGCTGCTTCAGCAGTCCATCTGACACAAGGGGTAGTGTCCCCAGGTACCAATTGGCTGGGCCCCAGAAGCTCCTGAGAGTGAGTAGCCCTGAGCTACTTGCCAGGGAAACTTTAGTACTGATGGGGCCAGAATAGGGCAGCTTTTTATACTGCTGGGGACAGCACAGGTACTGGCCCCAGGCTCTAGCTCCCCCTGGTTGCAGATCTGGGAGGAGCCAGGCAGGGCTATTTTACCCCAAGTGGTGCAATTTGCTCCACAACAAAGTGCATGTCTAAGCACGTGCCCTAAGGCAAAAAGCCCTGGCTCAAATTTGCACCACTTCTATTTGAGCTGCTGCACGCGCACATGCTTGTAGGTGTGGATTCACCCATGGTCTTCTTACTGTAAGGAGTTCTCTCTACAAGAGATCCTTGGGTATACAGCCATCATTCATATTCCATAGATGGCCGAGCCATCCAACAACAGCAGGAACAGCAGCAGCAAGTGATGATGATAATGATGATAATAATAATAATTCAGGTCACTTATGAACTTCAGGTTACATTTCTTTTTTACCTGTTAGCCTCATAGATTTGAGGACTGCAGTTTGATTTTCTTTACTGATTTTTTCCACTTGTGTTTTTCAATCAAGTCTACTAATTTAATGCAGTTAAGCAGTTCTAAATCCACATAGCAGAGAGCACTGGCACATGCTTGGTCTCCAGCCTTTTAAAATCTTTTTCATCCTTCATTGGAGAATTTCCCATATGCTGTTGAACCCCCCATTGAACATTAATGTAACATTGATGAATTTACCAGGCTACCATAAAGCTTTAGCTTGATTACATTTTTCAAAGGCTATACAAACAAGTACTAATCAAGAGATAAGAGATGTCTCTCATTTTATTTTCTCCAAAGAGACTTCTTAGGATCTATGATCAATAAAATTATATTTCCTGGGCAATTGGGACAACAAATGATCGAGAGACTGTATGCAATTTTGCTCCTTTTGACAGAGAAGGGAAGTGCTCTCCTAAGTTCAGAACCGTTTAAAAATAGACAAAGCCCAGAAGTGCTTAAAGCAGGACTCTTGATACAGCTGGATCTAATCGAAGTGGATTGGTACTTCTTGACTCATACTGTGGATGCCTGAAAGAAGTCACCTTCCTTACTGAGCTCTAAACTGCTTGAGACAAGTTGATACTTCTCAATACAACTACAGATGAACAAAATAGATAAAAATTTAATTACTCAGTTTACAGCTATTCAACATAAATCAACATATTTGGACATATTAAGAAAATAAAAACCATGTAATAGGATAATAGAAAAGTTAGGCTGGAATTAATAAGAAACTAATATGATCAGCAAAAGACATTGTAACCAAAATGGAAAATAAATATTTATGAATTATTTCCCATAGTACTTGATACAGAACTGCAAATTAGCCAAATTCTAATCCATTACTCTGGGACATAAGGATTAGATACTCACATTGGTAGGGTATTGTATTTGTATTGTACTGTATGCATAAATCCTTGAGAAGTACATGAGGAATTCCTCATTCAAGGCACTTTGAACTGTACCTAGTGTCTAACTGTCAGCTCCCTAATCACATGCCAGAGGCTGGACAGTAAGCCTATTTGTCTTCTGCTCTCATCATTTTGGTGTCTGGTCAGCAAACCTAAGTTACCAGTTTATAGATCAGTGATGTGAGAAGATGAATATCTAATCTAAGAAGTTTTTGGTATAGGCCATTCTTAATAGGAAGCTCTGACTGCTTTGTATCACTATGGCAGCATAAAGCATCTGTGGGCCTATCTTAACTAGCTGGTTAAGACAAGATACAGCTGTTTTGCATTGCCAGACTGACACAAGACAGCTGCAGCACACCTAGGAATCTGGTCCATAATCTGTCAGCAAAATTTGCCATCATAAATTTATTGGGTTAAATTAATCTCTGGAATGACTACATAACCTTTTTCAGACCTTATCCAAGGAATGAATTTGGCCAATTTTTTCCATTATGAATGTCAGAATAATGAAAATAATAAGAATAAAAAACCTTCTATAGAGTGACTCCGTGGGCTATCTTTAGATTTACACTGAGATTTATTTTGGCAAGGGGATGACATCATTTTTAATCACAATTAAAACATTATGTGAATCCTCACCAAAGTTTACTGTGAATATGAAAAAAATCCCCACATCTTGCAAAGTAATAATTTTACTCCAGAGACTAAAAACATGTTCATTTTATGTTTCTCAACCATTTGGTGCTCTTGTAACTTATGAAAAGCCATGGTTTACAGTTAAAAATAGAATTTTGAAAACATCTAACAAATATTTTGACAGGTGAAGAAGTTTTTGTGGAATTTCCAAGTATCTCCTATAACGTAGTGTGTCTCATTTAACTAGCAGAGGGGCTCATGAATGCTTAATTTCTTCCCTCTGCTCTTCAGGTTATGTCATAGAACTTTAATTTGGAAACACACAGTTGAATTTCCTATTACTGTTCTTGTGAATTAAATCACTGATAACTGTATATGTTTGTAGAACTGGGCCTTTACAGAAGCTGTAACTGCCAACAGTTATCATTTAGATTTTTCAGGGTACACAATGCTAAAAAAACACTGTCTCAGAGGAAAGACTTCATTGATAGAAATTGATGATGAGAATGACCAATGAAAACAATGACTACATTGGATCTTATTCCTAATTAAGAGTAACCAATTAGGCATTTTCATATACGCATTTAAGGCACTGGGAGTTTAAGTTGGAATCTTTGTAGTCCATATGAAATATATAAAAATCAGATATATTTGTTAGTCTCCCTCTGGTGATATGGAAATAGTTATCCATTGTGTTGTGGAGCTATGGCCAATAATATTTGCTTTGCCGGTCTGAATTTAAATGTTTCTTATAATGCTGTTAGGAATGTTGATTGCTTGCTTGTTTTTTTGTTTTCATAATGGAATTACCACAGAGCCTTTCAGTCCCCCTAATATAGCTAATTCACAAAAAAAAACCCATTCAATCAAGTAACAAATCTAAAGAATTCTTTAAAAATGTAGTATTACTTTTTATGTCTGCTAACTAAATCAAAGTACAATGATTACAGTAATGGTTTATTCATAGATTCATAGATTCATAGATGTTAGGGTCGGAAGGGACCTCAATAGATCATCGAGTCCGACCCCCTGCATAAGCAGGAAAGAGT